>NC_044384.1:57811898-58138898 GCF_006542625.1 Nomascus leucogenys | reverse complement strand
GAATATCTTGTAAAATGTTCTGTTCTTATTTTTTTCCCCCAAGGAATAATATTCAAATAAATACAATGTGTGATTAATCTGAGCGTGTGTCCTTGTTTTAATAGGCATCAAGCATGATGGAACCATGTGTGATACCTGCCGCCAGCAACCAATCATTGGCATTCGATGGAAATGTGCAGAGTGTACAAATTATGATTTGTGCACAGTGTGTTATCATGGAGATAAACATCACTTAAGACATCGCTTTTACCGAATTACTACACCAGGAAGTGAGAGGTAGGGAGAACCCCTGTTTTCTTCAACCCAGGGTTTTTGTTTGTATTCAAGTTATGTACTTCTAGGCCTTAAAAATAGGATTAACAAATAGCTTCTGACAGTTGGTTTAGTAACAGGAGGTACCAAATAGTAGGATAGAGGTGGACCAAATCTGCCATATAACAAGAGAAGAGCTCTTTGAAGATGGAGCTGTCTGTACTTTTCCAAGGTAATCTGGGCTATTCTTTCTCTGGCTTAGAGGGTTAGCACTACTGTACATTTGGAAATACAAGGGCATCCAAAAAGATACCAATTATTTTCTTCTCACTATGCCTTCTAGTCTGTTAATTGATATCAGATGAATGGTAGGGCCCACTGATTGAGTCAATAGGCATTTATTAGGACTATACGGCATCTACTATGTTTATGGACACTAGAAGATAAATAAGACACATAGTATTCTTAAGGAGTTTACAAATTAAAGGAAATAATGAGTCAGTGATTATCATGTGACGTTTTAGACTGTGTTAGAGATATGTATTAAGTGTCTTAGGAGCAATGA
This sequence comes from Nomascus leucogenys, assembly GCF_006542625.1. Classification (NCBI taxonomy): domain Eukaryota; kingdom Metazoa; phylum Chordata; class Mammalia; order Primates; family Hylobatidae; genus Nomascus; species Nomascus leucogenys. Next base: position 58,138,081 of record NC_044384.1, on the reverse strand, counting down.
GAGAGGAGTATTCATTGTTAATGGGTGCAGAGTTTTAGGTGATGGGATCTTCTCATGTAGATACAGATAATGCAAACGAGCAAGAATCCAGCCAGTCATAGGGAGGCAGCTAGGAGTAGGAGTAGATAAATAGATTTTGGAGTCAGACTCTTGGTGTAGATCATAATTGTGCCACTTATTAACTGAGTAATTTTGAACAAATTGGTTATTTTTGTCTTTTGTTTGCAATTAAAATTAAGGAATAATAAAGACATTGTAAAAATGAATAAGGCTAGGCGTGGTGGCTCATGCCTTTAATTCCAGCACTTTGGGAAGCCTGAGGTGGGAGGATTACTTGAGGCCAGCCATTCAAGTCCACCCTGGACAGCATAGTAAGACCTCATCTCTATTAAAATAAGTAAATAAATGAAAAGAATAGAACAATGAAATAAAATTAGAAAAACAAAACAAAAATCTCCAAACCTTTCTGATCATGTGAATGAGAAAGATGTAGAACAATATGGATACATGGTCTTGGAGAACCAAGCTGGACCAGATACTTGAGTGTAGAATCTTTATCAAGGTTCATAATCTTCTGTTAAGTATGTAGTACTGTGAGAACAGGTTAGTATAGGTAAAATCCAGACCACAGATGTATTTTACTGATACATACATATATTAATCCATTTTCATACTGCTATGAAGAAATATCTGAGACCGGGTAATTTATAAAGGAAAGAGGTTTAATTGACTCACAGTTCAGCATGGCTGGGGAGGCCTCAGGAAACTTACAATCAGGGTGGAAGGGGAAGCAAACACGCCCTTCTTCACATGGCAGCATCAAGGAGAAGTGCTGAGCAAAAAAGGGGGGAAAGCCCCTTATTAAAATCATTAGATCTCCTGAGAAATCACTATCAAGAGAACAGCATGGAGGTAACCGCTCCCATGATTAAGTTACCTCCCACCGGGTCCCTGCCACGACATGTGGGAATTATGGGAACTACAGTTCAAGATGAGATTTGGGTGGGGACACAGTCAAATCATATCAATATAATACTCTTAAATTTTTGAATAATGGCTAGTTTTTTTTTTTTTTTTTTGAGACGGAGTCTCTCTCTGTCGCCCAGGCTGGAGTGCAGTGGCGCAATCTTGGCTCACTGCAACCTCCGCCTCCCGGGTTCACGCCATTCTTCTGCCTCAGCTTCCCGAGTAGCTGGGACTACAGGCACCCGCCACCACGCCCAGCTAATTTTTTGTATTTTTAGTAGAGACAAGGTTTCACCGTGTTAGCCAGGATGGTCTCGATCTCCTGACCTCGTGATCCACCCGCCTCAGCCTCCCAAAGTGCTGGAATTACAGACGTGAGCCACCACGCCTGGCAAGAATAATGGCTAATTTTTAAAAACAGGTGATTTCACACAAAAATATGTTGATGGATTCGTATAACACCCTGCTCCCCCCACCACCTCCTCCCAATACAGAAGACTGTCAATACTGGGCTTATGTTTGTTCTTGGCAACAGTTTGTTGAAGCAATGGAGCCCTTTAGACTGGACCCTTTAGACTGATGATGCTTTTGAGTCAACCAAAGTCCCTGCCATTCCCTGTTATCTTCCCAAGTCTGAGGTCAAGTGCCATTTGCCATTGTAGTGCTGTCTTTCTTGGGCTGTCATTTATATTACTCACCTGGAAGCTATAGAGATTTGAGTTTGCCACCTCTACAATAGTGAAGAGTATGGTGATACCCTGATACCCTGAAATGCTTAGACTAGGATCGTATGTGGAGTCCATTACATTTTAACTTTTGTGGCCTTGGGCACATTACTTCTTTGAGACTCAGTTTCCTCATTGATAAAGTGGATAATATAGCGATAACTTTCTCTTAAGAAGTGTAACACACTTTACTCCTATGCAAGTGCTTTTACATATTATATAATAAAAGCTCAGTAAAAATTAGTTGTGATTATTATTACAACTACTACTGCCATCATCATCATCACCTGTGGTAAATAAAAGGTATTCCTGTATCATGCTATTATGGTAGTAACCAGAACAATGAAGAATCTTTTTACTTTCAAAATAACGTTTTTATAATTTTGTTTTAAAAAGTAAATTATTGTTACCTATTTTTATATAAACTTGAAAATAAATAATTTTATTTTTAGGGTTCTGTTAGAGTCTCGTAGGAAATCTAAGAAGATTACAGCCAGAGGAATCTTTGCAGGTGCCAGAGTGGTGCGAGGAGTGGACTGGCAGTGGGAAGATCAAGATGGAGGAAATGGACGTAGGGGAAAGGTACAGTGTTTTTCTGAATTCATTGTGTATTCTAGAGTATTATATGTTCAGAAGCTTTTTATTACTACTATAAATGAATTTCTTGGTCCATTGTTTTCTATGCCAGTAGCGGTTTTTAAAATCTTGATTTCTTTTTTCTCTGGAAGTAAAAAGATTGTTCTTGCTTTTTGTAAGCATTGATATTCCTTAGAGGGTCATTAGGTAGGTTTTACCTTCCCACCTTCAGGTTTCATATTGTCATTTTGTTACCTAGCATGCTTTTCTGAACGCATTTGGGCCAGTCCCTCCCTGTGCAGTATCTCATGTCCTCAACTTTCCTGCTATTCAAATTTCATTTGAATTGACTTGTTTTATATTCTCTTCCCTCAAAGACCTGTTTCTGAGGGGCAGTGGGCAATTATGCTGTTATTGAGCCCACCTACCTCTGTAATCCTTTCCAGATAGCATAGTGGGCTCAGAGTTTTAGGAGTAGGTCAAAGCAGAATATTCTGTGTGGTGAAATGAGAGACCTCAGCTGATCTAGGTGGCAGGGAATGGAAGTGAAGAGGAGAGTGGGAATGTCATCATTACATAATCCAAATAAGCCAAGTACACTTGGAGAACGTGAGTCAGGCTCACTTGGGCAGTGTGTCCACAGTTGAATAAAAACGGTATAGTGGCAGTAGGGACAAGAGCCTTCAACTTGTTTGGCCACCACATAATTACACAGCTGCAATCTGGACGGGTCACCTTCCATGCCTGGTGTCCAGCAGTCATCCTGGAAGCTCCTTTAAAGCCCTGTGATGAACAAAGATGCCTTTGCTTCTTTTCCTGGCTGGATCTCATGTTTTCTCTATCCCATTAGATCATCTCACTTAGCTTACTGTCTCTTTTGGTAGGACACACATTCTAGTAACTTCTTTTGAAAGAGTATGTGAGAAGTCAAATTTTAATTGACTGTATATTCTTCCTCATAGTTAATTATATGGTCAGAGGGGGTTGGAAGTCATCTTTCCTCATCAGCTTTTGAAGGCATTTGCTGTTTGAAGCCACATAAATGGAACTTCCTGTTTTTTACTGTATTGACACTTTTTTGGGATAAAAGAAGGCATTCTTGAGGCTTTGAGTCATTCTGTTACATTTTTGGTTTGCTTTGATTTAACACATGTGTTTTAAGAACAAAATGAGGGCCAGGCATGGTAGCTCACACCTGTAATCCCAGCACTTTGGGAGGCTGAGGTGGGTGGATCATTTGAGGTCAGGAGTTTGAGACTAGCCTGGCCAACATGGTGAGACCCTGTCTCCACTAAAAATACAAAAATTAGCCAGGCGTGGTGGTACACGCCTATAGTCCCAGCTACTAGGGAGGCTGAGGCAGGAGAATCACTTGAACCTGGGAGGCAGAGGTAGCAGTGAGCCAAGATTGTGCCACTGCACTCCACCCTGGGTGACAGAGTGAGACTCCATCTCAAAACAAACAAACGAAAAGAACAAAACGAAGAAAAAGAAATGAAACCATCTTGTACATGTGACTCCAAGTGAGGGAACTTCATAAAATAAATCCTTAGAGTAACATTGTTAAGCACATTGTTTAAGACCAAATGTAACTTCTGTTGTCTGACTTTTTTGTTTTGGCCTATGTATGTGAATGAAGAAAGTTATCCCTTTTTTCCCTTCAGTGCTGGATGCTTTATCCCACTCCCCTGATGTAACCCACGTTAATTGTATGTAGTGTATTCTTCCTTTTTATTTTTTTAATATATATATTAGAGATGGAGTCTTGCTGTGTTGCCCGGGCTGGTCTTGAACTCCTGGGTTCAAGTGATCCTCCTGCCTCCGCCTCCCAAAGTGCTGCAGGCATGAGCCACTGCGCCCAGCCTATTCTTAAAGGGCATCTTAAGTCTTGCTATACATGTTAGTCTTTTAAAGCTGTTTGTTTTACAAATATGATTAAGTATACTAGATCATATTTGTTTTTTTTTTTTAAACTCTTTATTATGGAGTATTTCAGACATACACTTGAGTAGAAAGTATAGTATGATAAATTACCATGCACTCATACCCAACTTCAACAATTATTAACTTAAAAAAATACCATTTATTTGTTGAAGAAACCAGATTCTATTTGGCCAATTGATTCTTTATAGTATTCTTTAACTTCTTTAACTTGTTCTTTTAATCTTTGTATTTCCTATAAATTAGTTGTTAGATCTAGAGGCTTGATTAGATAGATTCAGGTTCAATTTTATTTTGGCAAACATACCTCATATGTGATGCTGTGTATTTTTTATTGTATCACATAAAGGGGCACATAAAAAGTCTGATTATTCTGCTATTAGTGATGTTGAGATTGATGAACAGGTGCAAATTTTTGTCAGATGTATCCTTTACAGAGTTTCTTGGCAACATTATACCTAATGGTTTTAGCAGCTGTTCCTTGCATGTGAAATTACTGTAGTTATTTTCTTATGCCTTCCACTTTGTTTCCCCCTCAATAATAAATCAAGCCATATTAACAAATGAAGGAATTTCATTTAATGATTTGGAGCTTGACTAATGAACTTTCTTCTATTTCAAGTAATTTGAAATTCAAAGTAAATTTGATTTAAACAAAATTTATCTTTGTTTTTTAGCTAGTCAAATGATTTTTACTCATCCTGTAAAATACAGACTTAATATAGCATCACATTTTTTAAAACAAATGAAGTTGAATCTGAATTTATTAGAATCAGAAGGAACTTTTTGCTGCAGATTGCATGTTTTACCTTCGAGTGCTAGAAACTGTTACTTTAGAAGGTTATGTAGTGGTTAGTTGAGCAGGAATCATAAAGCAAATTAAGGTAAATGGTGGACTCTAACTTCAGGATGGTAGTTACCTCTAATGGAAGGCAGGAGGATGGGATTGATGAGATGGACATAGGGGACTTGAAAAGTACTGGTTATATTTTTTTTTCTTAGGTTGGGTAATAATTACTGGGTGTTCAGTTTATTTTTTTATTGCTTAAAGTTTACATATGCTTTGGGAGGCTGAGGTAGGCGGATCACAAGATGAGGAGTTTGAGACCAGCCTGGTCAACATGGTGAAACCCCATCTCTACTTAAAAAAAAAACAAACAAACAAAAATTAGCCAGGCGTGGTGGTGGGCGCCTGTAATCCCAGCTACTTGGGAGGCTGAGTCAGGAGAACCACTTGAACCCAGGAAGCGAAGGTTGCAGTGAGCTGAGATCGTGCCATTGCACTCCAGCCTGGGTGACAAGAGCAAAAAAAAAAAAAAAAAAAAAAAAAATTTACATATGCTATATTTTATAATGTGTAATGTGTTTCAAAATTTAAAAGAATAAATGGACTAAATTACCAACAATTTAAAATATGTTTCAAGTGATTCATCAGATCTTAAACATAAAACCTTTTTATTTCCACAAATACATCATAAAATACCTGGCTTGCAAAACTATTTCTTTAGTACAGGATGAAAAAGAATGGTCATTATATATCTTATTTAAAGTAATAGTTTTTAAGTGTATACCTTAAAAGTTATACTTCAGCCTGTCATTCTAAGTAACTATGAAGGATGGTTGCGATTGTAAGTATCAAGATGGAGAAGAGTAATCTGAATTGCATGTGTGCAGCTTCCCACTCTTTGCTGTAGTCAGATTTACTTGAGAAGGTCCAAGTTTAATGCTATTTGTCATTTTTGTGTACAGGTTGAACATTCCAAATAAAAAAATCTGAAACCCGAAATACTCCAAAATCTGAAACTTCTTGAGCACTGACATGGTACTCAAAGGAAATGCTCACTGGAGCATTTAGAATTTCAGATTTTTGGATTTGGGATGTTCTAAGTACAGTGCAGATATTTCTTTTCTTTTTTTTTTTTTTTTTTTTTTGAGACGGAGTCTTGCTCTGTCCCCTAGGCTGGAGTGCAGTGGCGCGATCTCGGCTCACTGCAAGCTCCGCCTCCCGGGTTCATGCCATTCTCCTGCCTCAGCCTCCCGAGTAGGTGGGACCACAGGCGCCCGCCAACACGCCCGGCTAATTTTTTGTATTTTTAGTAGAGACGGGGTTTCACCGTGTTAGCCAGGATGGTCTCGATCTCCTGACCTCGTGATCCGCCCGCCTCGGCCTCCCAAAGTGCTGGGATTACAGGCTTGAGCCACCGCGCCCGGCCAGATATTTCAAAATCTGAAAAAATTTGAAATCTAAAACATTTCTTGTCCTAATCATTTCAGATAAGTAAACTCAACCTGTATGTGATTCTAGGCCTTAAAGTAATGGCAACCCCAGTATTTTTTTTTTTTTTTATCCAGTGAATTCAAGAATCAGACTAGTTGGGTGTGGGGCTTGGAGATGGTGTCTGGGTTTCCATGGTAGGCGTGCCATTTTAGCTTAGGTGGCCTGCAACTGCAAGCTTTGTGCTTGTTAACTTTTAGCTGACCAAAAAGGTTTATCTTGAATCATTTTGAGTATTTTACAGAGATTTTAAATTTCATATTGAGTTATGGGCTTAAAAGAATATACTGTTCTTGCCAGGCGTAGTAGCTCACACCTGTAATCCCAGCACTTTGGGAGGCCGAGACTGGCAGATCACCTGAGGTCAGGAGTTCGAGACCACCCTGGCCAACATGGTGAAACCCCATCTCTACTAAAAGTACAAAAATTAGCCAGGCGTGGTGACAGGCATCTGTAATCTCAGCTACTCAGGAGGCTGAGGCAGGAGAAGCTTGAACCCGGGAGGCGGAGGTTGCATTGAGCCAGTATCGCACTGCTGCACTCCAGCCCAGGCGACAAGAGCGAGATTCCATCTCAAAAACAAAAAAACAAAAAACTGTTCTTAAAGGAATCCCTTTAAGAATAAAAATATTTTAAATTTTCTATCAAATTCTATTTTCTGATAATCTATCACTGTAATCCCCAAGCCTCTTGATTTAAAATTTCTATGGTGGTTTCAGAAATTACCTTATAATTCTGGAAAAATATGGCTCTAATGATAATTTAACTGTTAGGAGTGACATATTTGGCAAATAAGTATTTTTCATGATCCTGTTACACAGGTTGCTAGATGAAATGATTTTTAAGATTTAAATGTAATAATTAAAATAACTAAGCTCTTCCCTCCCCTGTAAAAAACTTATTTTCTCAAAAACTTCTGTTAGGTAACAGAAATCCAGGACTGGAGTGCATCAAGCCCACATAGCGCAGCATATGTCCTCTGGGATAATGGTGCTAAGAACCTTTACAGAGTTGGCTTTGAGGGCATGGTAAGTAGTGAAGAACCATAGCAGGTGAAAGAAAATGTTGGATGGGTGAATAGCTCTTACTGCTCTTTTATTATTTTTCCTTTGCCATCTCCCTTTGTCAGAACCTTTACGTTTTTACTATGTTTCTCTAAACTATTTAATAGTAAATATGATTTGCCTTTAGTTTAATGTTTGAGTACCTTACTATATATTGGTTGTGTAGAGGTGACCCATTTTCAGTGTTAAGTCCAGGGGGTTTATTTATGAAAATCTATCAAAAAGATTGGAAATCATCTGTAAGACCATTCCTTGGCATGGATGGACCTGGAAGACAGTATTATAATGAGGTTTTGTGATATATTTGTATTCTGTGCTCTGGTAGCTTATATAAAAGTACAAATTACAACAAATATTAAAATTATTTTTTAGGAGATTCCTCTCCACCCCTTGATATTTTTTAAAGTATAGTGTTGATAATTGAAAATGATTGACTTAGAAACCCCTGGAATTACTTTTTAGAAAAATAATGGAGGTTTAGTCAATGAGTTGTCCTATGTTTTTGTATTTCATGGACCATTGTTCAAGCACTGATCTTGGCTGGGCAGCACGGTGGCTCACGCCTGTAATCCCAGCACTTTGGGAGGCCCAGGTGGGTGGATCACTTGAGGTCAGGAGTTTGAGATCACACTGGCCAACATGGTAAAACCCTGTCTTTACTAAAATACAAAAGTTAGCTGGGTTTGATGGCATGTGCCTGTAATTCCAGCTACTCGGGAGGCTGAGGCACGAGAATCACCCGAACCACGAGGGTGGGGGTGTAGAGCTTTCAGTGAGCCGAGATCACACCATTGTACTCCAGTCTAGGTGATAGAGTGAGACTGTATCTCAAAAAAAGTTGATCTTGCTATTTAATGTATACAGTATAATAAATAAATGCCAAAATATTAATGCCTTTCACATCCTTTTCATTTTGAATACATTCTGTATTCAAAGAATTCTTTACATTTCCTTTTTTAAAATCAACTGTCCATGTTCTTGTTAGGAATGGAGAAAGTATCCCAGTGTCCCCTTATTTCCATTTATTTATTTATTTTTTATATTTATTTATTTGTTTGTTTATTTTTTGAGACAGAGTCTGTCTCTGTCGCCCAGGCTGGAGTGCAGTGGCCTGATCTTGGCTCACTGCAAGCTCCGGCTCCCGGGTTCATGCCATTCTCCTGCCTCAGCCTCCCTAGTAGCTGGGACTACAGGCGCCCACCACCACGCCTGGCTAATTTTTTGCATTTTTAGTACAGACGGGATTTCACTGTGTTAGCCAGGATGGTCTAGATCTCCTGACCTCGTGATCCACCTGCCTCAGTCTCCCAAAGTGCTGGGATGACAGGCGTGAGCCACCGCGCCCGGCCTTATTTATTTATTTTTAGAGACAGGATCTTGCTCTGTCACTCAAGCTGGAGTGCAGTGGTGCAATCATAGTTCACTGACGCCCAGAACTCCTGGGCTCAAACAAACCTCCCACCTCAGCCTCTGGAGTAGCTAGGACTGTAGGCGTGTGCCACCATGCCCAACTAATATTAAAAAATTTTTAATAGAAATAGGTTCTTGCTATATTGTCCACACTGGTTTTTAACTCCTGAGTTCCAAGCGATCTCCCACCTTGGCCTTCCATAATGCTGAGACTACTGGCATGAGCTACTACAGCTGACCAATTTATTCCACTTATATATTAAAAGCCAGTCATGTGAATTTAAACAAATACTTTAGTTGCCAATTTTTATTATTGTATATAGCAGTGATTATCAGCTTTTCATTTTCTTCATGCCTCTGCCTGTTTTTAAATTGTCAATTTTTTAGGATTCCAACTGATTATTAATTTTCTTCAAATGAAGCCTATGTGCTATATGTGCTCAGGTACTTAAATGAATGCTATTTATGTAGATTCATGGCCGAGTATGTGGTTGTGCCATTACTTATTTAATGAGATTTCTCTTGATGGGTACCTGGGTTGGATTTTGTTTCCCCTACTGCTTCAAGCAGTGTGTCAGTAAGCATCCTTGTATATATGTCTTTGTACATTATGGGTATATTTCCTTAGGATAGATTCCTAGAAGTAAAATTGCTGGGGTAGAGTATTATATTAAAACAATTTGACAGCCGGGAGTGGTGGCCCACACCTGTAATCCTAGCACCATGGGAGGCTAAAGCAGGTAGATCACTTGAGTCCAGGAGTTTGAGACCAACCTGGGCAATGTGGCAAAACCACGTCTCTACAAACAATAAAAAAAGTTAGCTGGGTATGGTGGTTTGCACCTGTAGTCCCAGCTACTTGAGAGGCTGAGGTGGAAGTGGAAGGATCACTTGAGCCCTAGGAGGTCGAGGCTGCAGTGAGCCGTGATTGTGCCATTGCACTCCAGCCTGGGCAACAGAGAGAGACCCTGTCTCAAAAAGAAAAAAAAAAAAATCCCCAAAAACCAATTTGACACCTGTGTCTCTTTGACCAGGATTCAGTGACAGTAAAAGATGCTATAAAAGAGTTGGGTCCTGTGTGAGTATGCGTGTGTGTGCACATGCATGTGTGTGTGTGCAGGTGCGCATGTGCAGATGTATTAGAGGAGCTCCTTTCCTTGATAGGGTAAGATGTTCTAATCATCTACTATATACCCCTGTACTATTAGGCACTTTTAAGTAAATCCACATCTGAATTTTCACAGTATACACAAGGTTCTTCCTCTAAGCCCACATTTTCTGTACTTTTAGTTATACCACAGCTACCTCCCCCGTTCAGATACTTAGTAATTTGTTTTCTTGTAAAAGATAAGTAGGAAGGAATGTTAGTTAACCAGGTTATGGCGAAGTAAGGACTAAAGTTGATGTAAGGCTGGGCGCGGTGGCTCACGCTTGTAATCCCAGCACTTTGGGAGGCTGAGGTGGGTGGATTACTTGAAGCCAGGAGTTTGAGATCAGCCTGGCCAATGTGGTGAAACCGTGTCTGTACTAAAAATGCAAAAATTAGCCAGGCGTGGTGGTGCATGCCTGTAATCCCCAGCTGCTCAGGCGACTGAGGCATGGGAATTGCTTAAACTCAGGAGACGGAGGTTGCAGTGAGTCACTGTACTCCAGCCTGGGCAACAGAGCAAGACTCTGTCACATACACACAAAAAAGAATGTGCTGTGCACATTTCCAATAATAGATACTTGTTGTCCTTTTTTAACATGTGTTTTTCAAACTATTATAATTAATATTTATTAATTATAAATATTTTAGTCTAATGTAATAAGATTCAGACATTTTATTTTATTTATTTATTTTTTGAGACAGAGTCAACTTGCTCTGTTGCCCGGGCTGGAGTGCAGTGGCGTGACCTCAGCTCACTGCAACCTCTGCCTCTCGGGTTCAAGCGATTCTCCTGCCTCTGCCTCCTGAGCATCTAGGATTACAGGTTTCCAGCAGCACACACGGCTAATTTTTTTTTGTATTTTTAGTAGAGATGGGGTTTCACCATGTTGGCCAGGCTGGTTTTGAACTCCTGACCTCAAGTGATCCGCCCATTTCGGCCTCCCAAAGTCCTAGGATTACAGGCGTGAGCCAACGTGTCCAGCCAGATTCAGACATTCTAATTTTGAGCTTTAAAAGAATGCTGAAAGTAAATAAAATATGACCTATCTGAAGATCAGGTTTCTAGTTTTTACAAGTACTTTTGAAAGCAGTGTTTAGTGTGATTGTTGACCTAGACTATTCTTGATTTCTGTTTTGAGTATGTTCTGAATGAATATTTTTGCCTGTTTCAGATATTGAGCCATATTTGAAGTTTCATGGGTGATTTTTCTGGTTTCTTTTCTTCTTAGTCTGATCTGAAATGTGTCCAGGATGCCAAGGGAGGTTCTTTCTACAGAGATCACTGCCCTGTGCTAGGTGAGTGAGAAGATTAGAGAGTATTACTAAATAATGGGTCAGAGTTCGTGGAATCAGTAAAATGTTTAAATTGGACATTAGAAAAGTTAATTACCACTAAAGTTACTTAGAGAAAAATTTTTTTGGCTTTCCTTTGGTCTTAAAGTATTTTTTCTTTTATTATGCTTTATTTGGACTCAGTTGTCATGTCTTGAGAATTGATTGGCCAATTATGTCATAATATACATTTGAAACTTTTATGTTTTAACTGTAAATTATATTGTTGAAAAATTTTGCATTAGATTACAACAGTTGTATGTCATACACTATCGAGAATAGGATTTGACACTTTTGTGCTTAAAAATTCCTTAGAATTTTTGTCAAATTGTCTTCCTAAGAACAGCTCCAAGATTAAGATAATATATATAATTTCATGTATCATTAAAATAAAAAGGGAACAAGAAAACCAAAACTACCTTCATTTTATAGATTTATTGTTGCCTGGATGAACATTTACCACACTCTCCTAATCTTTATTCTCTGAATGGTTTTCTTTCTCCTGTGACCTGTGTTTCACCTTCCAAATCGTTTGACTTGCCTTTGTAGCAAAAACTGCTGTTTTTTTTTTGCAGTATACCTTAATCTTTTTTTAAAAAAGGAGAATGCATAAAAAATATTTACTTTTTTAATGAGCTCATCTATTTATCTTGCTTTCACAAAACAAGCTTTCTTGTTTTGTGTCTTGCTTTCATAAGAAAAATGCAAAATCAACACTCATATTTTGGATCTCAGCATAGTGTTTCATGATCATGAATTCATCTCAGAACTAGCTTTTGAAAATAATCTAGGGAATAGGCTTTGACATATTTTAAAAAGCTCTTTAGGGCAAGAATCACAGGAACCATTTGTTAAAATAAAATAGTACTAAGCACTTAATGGAAAAAATAATTCCAGGGCTTTCATTCATATTCTCTAGTTAGTTATTGTGGTTCTAATGCAGTGATAGTAAGTTATCCAGGCATAAAAGTGAGTATTTTCAACACCTGGGACTTTGTATTCTGATATAAGGTTGAATTGTCTTTTATAGACTCTACTCTTACTTAGTCTTTGTTATAACTCATATTATTTCAATTTTTGAGTCTGGCTTTTTTCTTTTTTTAAAAAAAGCTTTCTAGTTCTAAAATTTTATACTTATTGTGAGTTCTCAAGACCTTTTAAAACTAGATGGTACCTGAAACTAAAATATCTACATGTTATTTAAAGATAATGCAGCTGCCTGTTGTTGTGAGGTTTTTTTCTCTCTTTATTCAATTGCCTCTGAAATTACAGGTGAGCAGAATGGCAACAGGAATCCTGGTGGATTGCAGATTGGTGACCTAGTAAATATAGATCTCGACCTAGAAATTGTACAGTCTTTGCAGCATGGTCATGGAGGATGGACTGATGGAATGTTTGAGACTTTAACTACGACTGGAACTGTTTGTGGCATTGATGAAGATCATGACATTGTAGTACAGTATCCAAGTGGCAATAGGTTGGTGATATCTCTCAATTTTTGACAATGACAAATAAAGCTAATATAGAGAAAAGAGTCTTAGAGAAAGCAAATAAAGTGATACAACCAAATACTCATTAAAGCTAGCTTTTAGATGGTAAGTAAAAATCCAGAATATATATTGGTAAGGTGGAGAGAAACAAATGATAAGAATTACGTGTGTGTGTGTGTGTGTGTCTTGTGTGTATATATATGAGAATGTTTATGATACAGTGTTCTATACACTATTTTTCCTTCAAGAGGAGAATACATTATATCACTATTAGGTCTGAATACAGCTTAAAAGTTCTGTGTTCATAATGGACTATATCAGTCTACCCTGAATAGGAGGGGTTTTACGTTAAAACTCCTTTGGTGCATATCTCCAGGGTCATCTCTTATTTTTTGTTTTTATTAATACACAAGAGGTGTACATATTTTGGGATACATGTGATATTTTCATCCATGCATACAATATGTAATGATCAAACAGGCAATTGGGGCAACCATCAGTATTAACATCACCCCTTCTTTACATCGGGAACATTCCAATTCCTCTCCCCAGCTGTTCTGAACTATACAAGTTGTTAACTATAGTCGCCCAACTGTACTATCAAACATTAGATCTTTTTCCCTGTATCTAGCTGTAGTCTTGTATGCATTTACCATTTCTCTCATCCCCCACTTTCTCCTACTGTTCCCAGCCTCTGGTAACCACCAATCAACTTTCTATCTCCATGAGATCCACATTTTACATCTCCTCATATGAGTGAGAACATGTGGTATTTGTCTTTCCGTGTCTGGCTTATTTCACTTAACATAATGACCTCCAGTTCCATTCATGTTGCTGCAGATGACAGGATTTTGTTCTTTTTATAGCTGAGCAATATTCCATTGGGTATATGTACCTCTATTCTATTCTATTCTATTCTATTCTATTCTATTCTATTCTATTCTATTCTATCTATTCTATTCTATTGTATTTTTAGAGAAGGGGTCTCATTGTATTGCCCATGCAGGTCCTGAACTCCTGGTCTCAAGTGATCTTTCTCCCTTGGCCTCCCAAAGTGTTGGGATTACAGGAGTGAGCCACCATACCTGGCCCACATTTTCTTTATCCTTTCAATCTATTTATGAACACTTAGGTTGATTTCATGTCTTGGCTGTTGTGGATAGTGCTGCAGTAAACATGGGAGTACAAATCTCTCTTTGACATACTGATATTCTTTCTTCTGGGTATATATACCCAGCAATGGGATTACTGGATCATATGGTAGTTCTGTTTTTAGTTTTTTGAGGAACCTCCATACTGTTTCTCATAGTGGCTGTACTAATTTACAGTCCCACCAACAGTCTACAGGTGTTGCCCTTTTCATGTGCCAGCATCCGAAAAGCCATTTTCTTTTTTTCTCTTTTTAAAAATTTAAATTAAAAACTTTTTTTATAGTAGAGACAGGATCTTGCCATATTGCCCAGGCTGGCGCTGAACCCCTGGCCTCAAGTGATCCTCCCACCTTGACCTCCCAAAGTGCTGGGGGCTTGAGCCACCTCGACTGGCCAATAAAAGCAACAGTAGTTTGAGAGGATTGATGTTTGTTCTTTAAATGTTTGGTAGAATCTGGCATTGAAACCATCAGGCCCTGGGGCTTTTCTCTGATGGGAGACATTTTTATTACTTCTTCGATCTTGTTACTCATTATTCGTCTGTTCAAGTTTTATATATATATATGTGTGTGTGTGTATATATACATACATACATATATACACATACATATATATATACATATATATACACACACACACACATATATATATATATATTTTTTTTTTTTGAAATGGGGTCTCCCTTGTCACCCAGGCTGGGGCTGGAGTGGCATGATCTCAGCTCACTGCAACCTCTGTCTCCCAGGTTCAAATGATTCTCTTGCCTCAGCCTCCCAAGTAGCTGGGATTATGGGCATGTGCCACCACACCCAGCTAAATTTTGTATTTTTTAATAGAGATGGGGTTTTACCATGTTGGCCAGGCTGGTCTTGAACCCCTGACCTCAGGTGATCCGCCCACCTTGGCCTCCCAAAGTGCTGAGATTTCAGGTGAGCCACCGTGCCTGGCCAGGGTTGATACTTCTTCATGTCTCAATCTTGGTAGGTTGTTTATGTCCAAGAATTTATCTATTTCTTCTAGATTTTTCAATTTGTTGATATATAGATGTTCATGATATTCTGTCATGATCCTTTGCATTTCTGTGGTATCAGTTATGTCCCCATGTTTGTTTCTGATTTTATTTGGGTCTTCTGGTTTTATCTTAGTTGGTCTACCTAAAGATTTGTTGATTTTGTTTATCTTTTGAGAAATCCAGCTTTTCATTTTGTTATTTTCTCTTTTTATTGTCTCAATTTCATTTATTTCTGCTGATCTTTATTACTTCTTCCTTCTACTACTGGATTTGCTTTGTTTTTGCTTTTCTAGTTCCTTGAGCTGTATTGTTAGGTTATTTGAAATCTTCCTACTTTTTAAATTATTATTATTATTATTTTGAGACGGAGTTTTGCTCTTGTTGCCCAGGCTGGAGTGCAATGGCGTGATCTTAGCTCACTGCAACCTCTGCCTCCTGGGTTCAAACGGTTCTCCTGCCTCAGCCTTCCCAAGTAGCTGGGATTACAGGCATGTGCCACCACGCCCAGCTAATTTTGTATTTTTAGTAGAGATAGGGTTTCACCATGTTGGTCAGGCTGGTCTTGAAGTCCCGACCTCATGTGATCCACCCACCTCGGCCTCCCAAAGTACTGGGATTATAGGCATGGACCACTGCATCTGGCCTTAAATTATTGATTAGGTGTTTATTGCTATGCATATCCCTCTTACTACTGCTTTTTCTGTATTTCATAGATTTTGATGTGTTTTGATTTTCATTTGTTTCAAGAAATTTTAAAATTTCTTTCTTAATTTCTTTATTGACGCTTTCATTGTTCAGGATAATGTTTAATTTCTTTCTAGTGTTATTCCATTTTGGTCAGAAAAGATGCTTCATACCATTTCAACTTTTTTGAATTTAGTGAGACTTGTTTTGTGGCCCAATACGTGGTCTCTTTTGGAGAATGTTCCTCGTGCTAATGAGAACAGTGTGTATTCTACGGCAGTTGGATGAAGTATTCTGTAAGTGTCAGTTATGTATATTTGGTTTAGATTGTAGTTTAACTTTGATGTTTCTTTGTTGATTTTCTCTGTAGTTGATGATCTGTTCATTATTGAAAGTTAGATGTTGAAATGTCCCCTACTATTAAAGACATTGCAGTATATCTTTCCCTTTAGATCTATTGATGTTTGTGTTTTATATTTGGTTGCTCCAGTGTTGAGTGCATATATATGTTATATCCTTTTGCTGAATTGACCACTTTATTATTATACAGTGACTTTATCTGTTTGTCTGTTTTTACAGACTTTGACTTAAAGTCTGTTTTATCTGGTATAAAAGTATAACTATTCCTGCTCTTTTTTGGTTTCCATTTGTGTGCAATATCTTTTTCCATCCCTTCACTTTCAGTCTGCATGTGTCTTTATAGGTGAAATGAATTTCTTGTAGGGAGCGCAGGGTTGGGTCATTTAAACAATTTTCTTTTACCCATTCAGCCACTCTATGTCTTTTTTTTTTTTTTTTTTTTTTTTTGAGATGGAGTCTTACTCTGTCGCCCAGGCTGGAGTGCAGTGGCACGATATTGGCTCACTGCAACCTCCGCCTCCCGGGTTCAAGCAATTCTCCTGTCTCAGCCTCCCGAGTAGGTGGGACTACAGGTGCCCTCCACCAAGCCCAGCTCATTTTTGTATTTTTAGTAGAGATGAGGTTTCACCATATTGGTCAGGCTGGTCTCTAACTCCTGACCTCAGGTGGTCCTCCCACCTCAGCCTCCCAAAGTGCTGGGATTACAGGTGTGAGCCACCGTGCCCGGCCTCACTCTATGTCTTTTAGTTGGAGAATTAGTTCATTTACATTCATTGTTGTTATTGATAGGTGAAGATTTACTACTGCTATTTTTGTTACTTGTTATTTGGTTGTTTTGTAACTCTTCCTTTTTTTTTTTTCTTGCCCTCTTCCTTTGTGGTTAGGTGATTTTCTTTGGTAGTACGTTTTAATGTGTTCTTTAAATAAATTTTATCATTTTTTGTTTTTGAGACAAGGTCTCACTCTGTCATTCAGGCTGGAGTGCAGTGACATGATCGTAGCTCACTGAAGCCTTGAACTCCTAGCTTCAAGCAATCCTCCCACTTTAGCCTTCCAAGTGGCTGTAACTACAGGTGCACACCACCATGGTCATTAAAAATTTTTTTTTGTAGAGATGGGGTCTTACAATGTTGCCAGGCTGGTCTTCAACTCTTTGCCTCAGGCATTCCTCCTGCCTCAGCCTCCCACAATGTTGGGATTACAGGTGTGAGCCACTGCACCCAGCCTGTGTTGCTTTTTTTTTTTTTTTTTTTTTTTTATACGGAGTCTCGCTATGTCACCAGGCAGGAGTGCAGTGGTGTGATCTCGGCTCACTGCGACCTCCGACTCCTGGGTTCAAACAATTCTCCTGCCTCAGCCTCCCGAGTAGCTGGGACTACAGGCGCATGCCACCACACCCAGCTAGTTTTTGCATTTTTAGTAGAGAGGGGGTTTCACCATGTTGGCCAGGCTGGTCTGGATCTCCTGACCTCATAATCCGCCCTCCTTGGCCTCCCAAAGTGCTGGGATTTACAGGTGTGAGCCACCATGCCCAGCCCTGTGTTGCTTATTTTCAGTATATGTACTGTATGTTTTTTCTTCTTGGTTACCACGAAGCTTACAAAAAACATCTTATATGTGGGCGGCAAGCCATCCAGTTGCCGAGGCAAGAGACCGAGGGCGCAAGCTGTTCCAGTATAATAAAGAAAATATATAGAATAAGAATAGTTATAATAGTTATACTAGAAATAGATTATAGATTTGATTATATATGAATATTATTAATTATTAGTTTGTAGCATTACTCTTTATTCCAGTATTATTATAATCTTTGTTCTACAATTATAACCTAAGAAAAACCAGGCTATACAGATATAGGAGCTGAAGGGACATGGTGAGAAGTGACCAGAAGACAATAGTGTGAGCCCTCTGTCACGCCCGGACAGGGCCACTAGAGGGATCCTTGGTTTAGTGGTAACGCCAGTGCCTGGGAAGGCACCCATTACTTAGCCGACCTGGAAAGGGAGTCTCCCTTTCCCCGGCAGAGCTGGAGAACACTCTGCTCCACCACCTCTTGTGGAAGGTCTGACATCAGTCAGGCCCGCCTGCAGCCATCTGGAGACCTCTGCCCGTGATGCTGTGCTTCAGCGGTCACGTTCCTGGTCCACTTTCATGTTTCGCCTTGTACACCTGGCTCTGTCTTCTAGATAGCAGTAGTAGAATTAGTGAAAGTATTAAAGCCGTTGATCTCTCCGAAAAATGCATAGAAGAAATAATGACGTAAGCTGTCCCCTCTTTCTGCCTCGGCTACCAAAATAGGGAAGGGCCCCCTGTCCGGTGGACATGTGACTTGTGTGACCTTACCTATCATTGGAGACAACTCACACTCCTTACCCTGCCCGCTTGCCTTGTATACAATAAATAACAGTGCGGCCAGGCATTTGGGGCCGCTACCGGTCTCCACATCTTGGTGGTAGTGGTCCCCCGAGCCCAGCTGTCTTTTCTTCTATCTCTTTGTCTTGTGTCTTTATTTCTATGATCTCTCGTCTCCACCCACGAAGAAAAAAACCTACAGGCCCAGTAGGGCTGGACCCTATATTATAGATATAACAAATTATTTTAAATAGGTGACGTCTTAACTTTGATTACAAAGAAAATCAAACAAAGGAAAACTAAAACTCTCTACACTTTTTAACTCCTCCACATTGTGTCTTGTTGTCTCTGTGTACATCTTTTGATATTGCCTATCTCTTAACTGTTTGCTATAGTTATTTTTTTGATAGGTTTGTCTTTTAGTCTTATACTAGAGTTATGAGGGGATTACACATAATTATATTATTAGAGTATTCTGAATCTGTCTGTGTAATTACTTTTACCAGGGAATTTTGTATCTTCATGTTTTCTTTTTGCATATTGCTATGCTTTTCTTTTAGATTGATGAACTCCCTTTACCATTTCTTATAAGAAATGATGGTGATGAATTTCCTCAGCTTTTGTTCATCTGGGAAAGGTTTTCTCTCCCCTCCATGTTTGAAGGAAAGCTTTGGTTGGTACAGTATTCTTAATTACCAGTTTTTTTCTTTTAGCATTTTGAATATGTCATCTTGCTCTCTCCTGTCCTGTATGGTTTCTGCTGAAAAGTCTGTTGCTAGATGAATTGGTGCTCTTTTATGTGTTACTTCCTTCTCTTCTATTGCTTATTTTTGGATCCTTACTTTGTCTTTGACCTTTGAGAGTTTGATTAGTATATGTCTTGGGGTAGTCTATTTGTTTTTTTTTTTTTTTTTTTTTTTTTTTTTTTTTGAGACAGAGTCTCTCTCTCTCGCCCAGGCTGGAGTGCAGTGGCACGATCTTGGCTCACTGCAAGCTCCGCCTCCTGGGTTCACGCCATTCTTCTGCCTCAGCCTCCCGAGTAGCTGGGACTACAGGCACCCGCCACAACGCCTGGCTAATTTTTTTGTATTTTTAGTAGAGACAGGGTTTCACCGTATTAGCCAAGATGGTCTCGATCTCCTGACCTTGTGATCCGCCCGCCTTGGCCTCTCAAAGTGCTGGGATTACAGGCGTGAGCCACTGCGTCCAGCTCTATTTGGTTATTATTTGGATTTAATTTGTTTGGTGATTTCTGACCTTGTTGTACGTTGATTTTTTTTTTTATAGTTTTTGCTTTTATCTTTCTCTAGATTTGGAAAGTTTTCTGTTATAATTTGAATAAGCTCCTTACCCCTTGCTCTTTCTCAACTCTCTCTTGAATGCCATTGACTCAGTTTTGCTTTTTTGAGGTTAGTCTCTATATCCTGTTGGCCTTCTCCATTCCTTTTCATTCTTTTTTCTCTTCTGTGTATTTTCAGATAGCTTATATCCAGTCCCACTGTTTTTATTTTTTTCCACTGCTTAATTCTGCTGTTGAGAGCCTCTGATGCATTTTTCATTTCAATGAATACATTTCTCAGTTCTAGGATTTTTGTTTGATTTTGAAAACATCATTTCCATCTCTGTTAAATTTCTCTGATAAATTTCTGAATTGGTTTTCTGTGTTATCTTAGAGTTCACTGAGTTTCTTTAGAACTGCTATTTTGAATTATTTAACTGAGAGCTTACACATCACTGCCTTATTAGGGTTGGTCATTGGCACTTTGCTTTGTCCATTGGCTTCCTGTTTATTTTGTTTCTTATCTGCCTTATATGGCTTCGTATTGAAGGATCATTTATTTTTTTCTAGTTTTTGCTGTCTGCTTATTTTGGTCTTTCTAGGGCATACTTGCTTAGAGATTCTTTGCAATTGCCTGTTGAATCCCCTAAATTATAGATTGCTGCCTCCTTTTCAGAACTAAATGGTGCCTTAAGCCCAAGTTTGCCTTGGGTGTCACAAATGTTTGGAACTCTGTTCATCCTGAATTGGGCGGGAAGGAGTGGGGGTGGATCCCAAAAGTGGTACCTTGGCTATGTGGGAAGTCTGGTTAGGGATTTATGGCCAGAAGAACCATGGAATGTGTGCCTCCTACAGTATAGTGCTGCTGAACAGCCACTCTGATTTGATGTCTCTTTTGGCTGAGATAAAGAGCAGAGTTTCAAGGGCCAGGTTTGCTAGTCCTGTCTCTTCTCTTTGACTGTAGCTACCCTTAGGGATTTTTCTTCCTACAGGTACTCTATAAAGCTTCCTATGGATTGAGGCAGGAATGATTTTCCTGCAAGGGAACCCAAGATGGTAGGGAAGCTGGCTCTCTGCCTTGATGTCAATTTTTCCAGTGTAGAGACTGTGATTCTGGGGGAATTTTCTGTGCCTTGTGCCTGGTAGATAGGGGGAAGGAAGTTGCAGATACAGCAATTTGTTTCTTTTATTATCTGCTTGGAGTTTTTCATGTCTCTGGCCCCAGGGATCATTTCAGCTTCAGACTCGAGTTCTGGGATATTGCTGGTGATAATCTTGGTGCTGGGTATTTTTTTTTTTTTGGTTTTCTGTTGGGGAGGGTGAAGTCAGATTGTTTCTACTCTGCGATTTTGGTGTTGCCACAGATATGTACACACACACTAATCCTTATCAGCAGTATAAAATTGTATGCATTTCCTCACTTATGTACCTTTTAACATACTACTCCCTTTAGGTAAAATGCCTGCTCCTCTTTTTCTGCCTTGTTACCTGGATTAATTCCTCTACATCCTATAAATATTGAGTTTATATGATTTGGGAACCTCCTCTCTCCTTTTACTCTCCATAGTATTATATATGCATATACTCTTCATCTATTTAGGTTTACTCTTACCTATTAAAATTCATTTGATTTCTAGATTGCAAGTTTCTTGGAGGCTAAGGATGTCTTTTTAATTTTATTTGGTCCAAAATATATCTAATCCACTTTAGTATGTTTATAGTATTTTAAAGAAAAATTGATAAATTGAATAATTGTCTTACTGACATGTACATAAAGAAACTAATTCCCTGAGGTTCTTTGGGGAAGGGATATTATATAGAATAAGAAAAGTTAACATTAAGTTGCTTATCTAGGTGTAGCATTAGGCTTGATTGTATTCAAATCTTACGAGCATACATGATCATATCAGTAGATGCAGAAAAAGTACTTGACAAAATCCAATACCCTTTCGTGATAAAAACACTAAACCAACTGGGACCAGAAGGGAACTTCTTTGGCTTGATAAAGGACATCTATGAAAAACCCACAGCTAACATCATGCTTAATGATGAAAGACTGAATACTTACCCCGTAACATGAGAAACAAGACAAGCATGTCCACTTTATTACTTCTGTTCAACATTGTACCAGCGGTTCTAGTCATAGCAACTAGGTAAGAAAAAGAAATAAAAGGAAGAAGTAAAAGGAAAAGAAGATGTGAAACTAACTTTGTTTACAGATGACCTGATACCGTGTATAGAAAAACCCAAAGAATCCACAAAAGCTATTGTAGCTAATAAATGAGTTCAGCAAGATTACAGGAACCAAGATTGATATAGGAACATCAGTTTTCTTTCTGTACACTAACAATGAACAATATGAAAATGAAATTAAAACAATTTCACTTAAAATGGCATCAAAAAGAATAAAATACTTAAGAATAAATTTAACCAGGGAGATGCAATACTTGTACAGTGAAAACTACTGAACATTGTTGAAAGAAATTAAAGAAGACCTAAATAAATGACAAAACATTCCATGTTCTTAGATCAGGTTTAATATTGTTTAGATGGTATATTAGTTTCCTAGGGCTGCTATAACAAATTACCATAGACCGGGTGGCTTAATAGAGATTTATTCTTTCACAGTATCAGAGGCTAGAAGTCCAGAGTCTGGGTGTTGGCAAGATAGGTTTGTTCTGGAGACTTTCAGGGACAATCTGTTGTATGCCTTTCTCCCAGCTTCTGGTGGTTCCCAGCAATCTTTGTTCCTTGGCTTGTAGATGCATCACTCTATATTCTCTGCCACTGTCTTCACATGACCATTTTCCCTGTGAGTCTGTGTTTCTTGGTGGGTGTCGGCACATGACTCTCTTATAAGGACACTAAACATTGAATTTAGGGCCTACCCTAATCCAGTATGACCTCACTTTAACTTGATTACATATGTAAAGGCCCTACTTACAAATAAGGTAACATTAACAGATACCTGGATTAGGACTTGAGCATATTTTGGAAGGGGGCATAATTCAACCCACAATAGATGGCAGTATTTCCCAAACTAATCTTCCGATTAAGTGTAATCCCTATCAAAATCCTGGTACTTTTTTTGCAGAAATTGACACACTCGTACTAAAATTCATATGGAAATTCAAGGGACCCCCATTTATCAAAATAGTCTTGAAAAGGAAGAACAGAGTTGGAGAACTCACAATTCCTGGTTTCAAAACTTAACCACAAAGCTACAGTTATCAAGGTAGTATACTAGTGATGTAATGTTAGACATATAGATTAATGGAATAGAATTGAGAGTCCGGAAATAAGCCCCTTGCATTTAGGTCAATTTATTTATTTATTTTTTTTTTAAGAGATGGAGTTTTGCTAGATTGCTGAGGCTGGAGTTCAGTGGCGTGTTCATAGGCACAGTCATGGTGCACTATAGCACAGAACACCTGGGCTCAAGTGATCCTCCTGCCTCAGCCTCCTGAGTAGCTGGGACTACAAGCATGTGCCATTGCACTTGGCTGGTTAGTTGATTTTTGACAAGAGTTCAAGATCCTTCAGTGAGAGATGAATGGTCTTTTCAACAAGTGGTACTGGGATAACTGGATATCAACAAACAAGTTGGACCCCTACTACATACCATACACCGATATTATATCAAAATTGAACATAGACCTAAATGTAAAAGGTAAAACTAGAAAACTCTTAGAATAAATCATAGACATAAATCTTCGTGACCTTGGATTAGACAATGTTTTAGTAGACATGACCCCAAAATTAGAAGCAACCAAAGAGAAAGTGGAGAAATGGGACTTCATCAAAATTAAAAACTTCTGTGTTTTAAAGGAGACTATCAAGAAAGTGGACAACTCATGGAATGAGATAAGTTTGCAAATTATATGGTTAATAACGGACTTCTATTTAGAATATATAAAGAACTCTTAAAATTCAACAGTTAAAACCTAATAGAAAAATGGGCAAAGAATTTGAATAGACAGTTTCCCAAAGAAAATATGCTATAGAGATGGCTAATAGTGCCGCTGTATTAGTTGGCTAGGGCTGCCATAATAAAATACCACAGACTAGGTTGCTTAAACAATAGAAATGTATTTTCTCAGCTTGGGCAATGTAACGAAACCCTGTCTCTACAAAAAATACAAAAAAAAAAGAAAAAGAAAAATTAGCCAGGTGTGGTGGTATGTGCTTGTCATCCCAGCCACTCAGAAGGATGAGGTGGGCAAATTGCTTGAGCCCAGGGAGGTCAAGGCTGGAGTTTGCCATGATCGTGCCACTGCAGTCCACCATGGGTGACAGAGTGAGACCCTGTCTCAAAAAAGAAAAAGAAGTATTTTCTCACACTCGTGGAGGCTAGAAGTTCAAGATCAAGGTGCCAACTATGTTGGTTTCTGTTGAGGCCTTTCTTCCTGGTCTGTAGACGGCCACCTTCTCTGCTCACTATGGCCTTTCTTCTGTGTGCAGTTGGAGAGGGAAATCTTTGATGTCTCTTCCTCTTATAAGGGTACCAGCCCTGTTGTATTCAGGATGCGCCTGTAATACCCAATTTAACCTTAATTACTTCTGTAAAGGTCTTATCTGTAAATACAGTTACATTGGGAGTTAGGGATTCAGCATGTGAATTCTAGGGGGACACGGTTCCGTTCATAACATTCATGAAAAGATGCTTGATATTAATATTAGGGAACTACAAAGCAAAACCACAATGGCATACCACTTCACACACTAAGATGGCTTGAATAAAAAAAATAATAACTTTTGTTGAGGATTAGATCCATCATGTATTGCTGGTAACACTGTAAAACAATTGGGTTGCTTTAAAAAACAGTTTGGTAGTTTCTCAAAATGTTAAACGTAGAGTTACCATAGACCCAGGAGTTCCACTCTTAGGTGTGTACCTAAAAGAATTTAATATGTATGTCCATACAAAAAACTGTATAGGAATGTTGTAGAAGCATTATTCATAAGAGCCAGAAGTTAGAAACAACCCAAATGCCTATTAACTGGTAAATGGATAAGCAAAATGTGATATATTCATACATATCACAAAGAAATCACGTACTCACACATACTGCAACATAGATGAGTCTTGAATTATGCTAAGTGAAAGAAGCCAGTCACAAAAGATCACATATTGTGTGATTTTATTTATATAAAATGTCCAGAATAAGCAAATCCATAGAAACAAGAAAGTATATTACTGGTTATTTAGGGCCTGGGGAAAGGGGTGAATATGGAGTAACTGCTAATAGTTATGGGGTATCTTTATGACATAATAAAAATGAAATTAGATAGTGGTTATGGTTGTACGACTCCATGAATATACTAAAAACCACTGAATTATATACTTTAAGTGGGTAAATTGTGCGTGAAATACATCTTAATAAAGATGTCATTAACAAAAGTAAAAAGAAAAGGTACAATTATTGCATATCAGTCAAAAAATAAAATCTTAAGGATACAAGTTAAGTTCTGATTAGCATGTACTAACACATTTTGTGTTAAATATTCTCTTTGGGAATGTTAGGTTAGCACAAATTAGGAGTATTACTTGCAGAATTCTTTCTCGTTCAGAATTTTTCTTGGGCAGTAGAGTGTTAACAGTAATATGATATTTGAGTTCCAGAAGATCTTCTTTTTGTTCTTTATTCAACAAAACTTATTAAGTGCTTATTCTGTATTAGGCCCTGTGATTAGTATTAGGATCACAAAGACAAGACATCATCTCCTCCTATGAAGGGGTTTCCTTTTTAGCTTGGATAGATAGAATGGGAAATAACTGTGATAAAGTGTTAAAAATAGTATGATTAGTAAGTATTCAGGATTTTTCGAGAGTGCAAGAGAAGAGTGGTCATTTCTGCTGGGCAAATTAGAGAAAACTACAAAGAGATAATTAACACTTGGAATAAGCTTTAAAGATAGACTAGGTTTCACTGGGAAAAGCACTCGGCAGAGGGAGCACTTTGTATAATGGCTGCTCTGTTTGGGCCGGATAATAAGTCTAGTAAATTTTGGGTAATTGAGAATGAGATAAAAGGCACTGTTGTTGATATGGCTAAGAGAAAACTTCGTGTATTTGATTTTTATTTTTAACCGTTCAGAGGCACTTTTTTCTCTTTGTGTTTGCTTTAGAAAGAACAGTTTACTTGGCCTGCAATCCCAGCACTTTGGGAGGCCAAGGTGGGTGGATCACCCAAGGTCAGGAGTTCGAGAACAGGCTGGCCAACATAGCGAAACCCTGCCTCTACTAAAAATACAAAAATTAGCTGGGTGTTGTGGTGCGTGCCTGTAATCCCAGCTACTTGGGAGACTGAGGCAGGAGAATTGCTTGAACCTGGGTAACACAGTGAGACTCTGTATCAAAAAAAGAAAAACTAAAGGAAACAAAGAACAGTTTACTTGTGTGGTTACAGAAAGTTAGTAAACAGGCTTTTATATGGTGTGACCACTCAGTCTTTTATATGCTAATAACCATTTGGACTAAGGAGAAGAGGATATAGTACGCCAATATTGTAGAAACTTATTTGACAAGGGAACCTTTACTCTTGGAGTTCAGTGTGGAATTAGGGGAGGTGTTCTGTTATCAATTGTGGTATATCTATTTGATGGAATATTAAGTAGTCATTAAAATGATTATTTTGAAGATGATAGCAGCATGGAAAATGCCTGTATAAAGACATCAGCATTCAAATTAGTTTGCTACAATGATTACAATTATGGTAAATATTCATGCATGGAAAATTAAAACTAAATACTATTTTTATCCATTAAATTGGCAATGGTGTGGGGAAATGATACACTCTTTGTAGAGCAGTTTGGCTTTATTGGAATTGTAAACAAATGTCTGCTTTGATCAGATAGTTCTTTTAAGAATCTCTACTGAAGTACTGACCTCGTGCACAAAGATGTATACACAGGAATGGTCTTTACAGTACTGTACATATTGGTGACAATTTGGAAGCACTTTAAATGGTAGTCAATAGGAGAATAGTGAAGTACATTAGTGTATATCCAAGGAATACTCTGTAGCAGTTAAATTGAATTAAGGTCTATTCAATTTAGGTCTGTATTCTTAGACCTGTTTAAGATAGGTCTGTATCTGTGACACTAAAAAATAAATCTTCTAAGATGCATTCTCTGAAAAAAAAAGTCACAAAATATATGTATGTATGTGTCTCTATGTCTGCGTATACATATATATGTATATAATATTCCCATTTATGGAAAACAACTATATTATGAATGTCATTCAGCATATTGATAGAATGTCTGTAAGGACACAGAGTAGAATATTAATAGTGGTTTCTAGTGGGATGGGAATGGTGATCCAGGGTGTTTGTGTGAAATGGAACTTTTACTTTACGTGTTTCTGAAATGTTTGAATTTTTAGCAAAAATTGTATATTACTTTTATAACAGTTTTAAAAAACATGCAGGGGAGAATAGACAAACGTATACCAAAGTATTTACACTTGTATTAAGGTGGTAAGATTATGGATGACTCTTTCCCCAAATTTGTATCAAATTTGTATATTGAAATTATAAAAAGGAGGTGCTGGGGCAGTGGTTCATGCCTGTAATCCCAGCACTTTGGGAGGCTGAGGCAGGCAGATCACTTGAGCTCAGGAGTTTGAGACCAGCCAGGCTAACATGGTGAAATCCTGTCTCTACTAAAAATACAAAAATTAGCTGGGCACGGTGGCATGCGCCTGTAATCCCAGCTACTTGGGAGGCTGAGGCAGGAGAATCACTTGAACGTGGGAGGCGGAGGTTGCAGTGAGCCAAGATCATGCCACTGCACTCCAGCCTGGGTGACAGAGCAAGACTCTGTCTAAAAAAAAAAAAAAAACAGAAAACAAACAATGTATGTATGTATTTGTATATATATAAATAAAGGAAACACAAATCATTCAGGATATAATTGCAAAGGATTGCCTTACTCTTTTGATCTTCACTGTTTATGAATTTTGTATTCAAATTAAGCAAACCTATCCATTTTGAGGTTTAGCTTTGCTCTTATAGGTGGACCTTCAATCCTGCTGTTCTCACTAAAGCGAACATTGTCCGAAGTGGAGATGCTGCTCAAGGTGCAGAAGGAGGCACCTCGCAGTTTCAAGTGGGTGATCTTGTACAAGTTTGTTATGACCTGGAACGAATTAAACTTCTACAAAGAGGACATGGAGAATGGGCTGAAGCGATGCTTCCAGTAAGTATGTATAGAATAATTCTGGGCTAGAAATTACAGTATGCTTATGTCATTTTTAAAAGTAAATTAATATAGAAATTAAATTGGCATAAAACATCCTAGAATTGTACTCTCCATTTGCACCTAGACATACTCGTGCCTTTTGTTTTCTGATTTATCCCAGTTAAATTAGCCTGGGAAGATCCAGAAAAGGTTACAGTTAATATTCAATATTTTTTGAGAGAGTGGTTATTGGAGAATGTTATGTGGTGCAAGTCAGCAGTGGTTTTTCTGATACTTAACCCCAGAATGATATAGGTCTGTGCCCATCTGGTCTCTAGCAGTGCTGGACCGGTGCAGCTTTCCTAATTTGGGGGCCTGCCTCCTTAAAACTTGAGTATGAAAGAGCAGCTCAGAAATGTGTGTGCTTTCATAGAGTGAATTTGTTCTCAAAGAGCTACAGTTTTTTATTTAGTCATTTTTTCATCAAATGTTCAGCAGCAACAAACAAATTTGCTTGTTCTGCCCTCTCTTCAACCATCCTTCCCTTTCCCTATCTGTATCCCTTGCTTCTGTCCTTCTGTCCGTGCCTTTGGTATTACTCTGTCACCCTGCCATCCCTTATGCTGCCTTGTTCTGTTTCCCTTTCTCCTTCCCCTTGCTGTGTCCTCCTCTATAGTTCTCCACCTTGCCTACTCCCATCTCCTGTCTCATCCAGCCTCTCAGTGCCTGTCCTGTCTGTCCTTCCATTCCAGTCCCATTCAGTGCCTCCATCCTGTCCCATGTACTTCATCTCACATCCCTCTTAGTATCCTGTTACCCCCACTCTACTGTAATTGTTCGGTCTCTTCTCCTGGCCAGCACCTCTTTCTCTTCCCATCCAGCCCCAACTCCTGCCCCATCTCATCCCCTCCCATCCTGCCTAGTCCCTCCTTCCTGTTGTCCTGACCCTCCATTAGCTCTTCCATCCTTTCTGCCTTATTCCCTAAGTAGGTATTTTAGCACATACAATATGCCTGTTAGGCAGGGCTACAATAGCGAACAATACAGAAAAAATAGTGAACAATTGTGAACAAAACAGAAAAATAAAATCTCTGTTGTTACGATGCTTTTATTCAAAGACACTTCACAGTTTGTAGCTGCCGTACACACATACATACAATATTACATGAGCGTGATGTTATAGCATCCTTATTTTAAAGATGAGGAAATCAGAGGTGCGATTCTGGACTGGATTTTGAATGCAGATCTGTCTTATTTCAGAACCTAAGCACTCTTTCTGCCATTTCATACTGCTATATAAATAAAACCTCTAGAGAATTCTAAAGGGAAATTCTGGGATTCCGGTAGTGGTGTTATAGATTTTGTATCTTATCGAATCCTTTTTGATAAAAATAGACAATTAGATTAGCATAACCAAAAAAGCCACAAACATCTATAACAAAACTAGGTTTCAGAGTAACCTGTTGAACCCTAAATATGAATGAGTAGAAATAAACCACTGACAGCTATTGAGTCTGCATCTCTTCTTATGGGAGCAGAGAGAATTAATGAGGCATCTGGTAGATCTGAGAACAGGAAAGCTCCAAAACAGCTAGCAAATATTCATTGGCTAGTGTGGTAGACAATTGTCTTAGCAGCACCTGAACCTGAGAGGGTTCCTGAAGACTCCAGTTTGGGATGAGAAAATAGGTCCATGCTAAAGTCAGAAGGGATGGAACTAGTGTGGGCCTTCAAACTCAAAACTAACCAGCCAAAGCTCCCTTCCAAGGCAGAGCCTCACTTTGAGGAGAAAGTGCTGGGAATAGAAACAAAATTTAGTAGGACGGAGACAGTAGGGACAAAGGAAGGAGAAGGTCCAGATAAAATTTAGAAGGGATCATGGTTAAATTCCCATACACAGTTATTATTGAAAAAAGGGAATAAGGAATAGAACTTCTCTACAGATAATGAAAGTATATCAGGCCAGACGTGGTAGCTCATGTCTGTAATCCCAGTGCTTTGGGAGGACAAGGTGGGTGGATTGCTTGAGCCAAGGAGTTGAGACCAGCCTGAACAACATGGTGAAACTCTGTTTTTACTAAAAATACAAAAATTAGCCAGGTGTGGTGGTGTGTGCTTGTAGTCCCAGGTACTTGGGAGACTGAAGTGAGAGGATCTCTTGAGCCCAGGAGGTTGAGGCTGCAGTGAGCAGAGATCACACCACTGCACTCCAGCCTGGGCAACAGAATGAGACCCTATCTCAAAACAAACAAACAAACAAACAAAAAAAAACCATATCAGAAAGATATGTGCAGAAAAATGATGAAAACTATACTTTTATAATTTAAAATGAGCTAAAAGGCTGGGCACAGTAGTGTGTACCTGTAGTCCCAGCTACTCAGGAGGCTGAGGCAGGAGGATCACTTGACTTCAAGAGCTCTGGGTGTAGTGTGGGTGTCTGCAGTAAGTTCGGCAAGGATATGGTGACCTCCTGGGTGAACCCCAGGTTGCCTATGGAGTGGGGAACTGACCCAAAGTCAGAAATAGAGCAGGTCAAAACTCTTGTGCTGATCAGTAATGGGATCATGCCTGTGAATAGCTACTGCACTTCAGCCTGGGCTAATGTAGTGAGACTGACTCTTAAAAAAAAAAATGCAAAAAACAAAAAATGAGCTAAAAGAAATTAAGAAAATGAAAAAAAATGTCAGAGAATGAAATCAGAAATGAGGTGATATAACTTAGGAAATAATTAAAAAGAAGTGGAAAAGTCATTTTATAAGTGAAGACTAAGCTGGAAGGAACACAGAGCAGAGCAAATAAATGCAACAGATAATGGCTAAGATAAATAGAAGGTGAAAAAGCAGGAAAATTTTAAAAATAGAAAAGGTGAAAAGTATTTCAGAGAAAGAAATAAACATGAAATAGCCTCTCTCTCTCTATATATATATTTATATATATATATAGAGAGAGTCTATATATATATAGACTATATATATATATAGAGAGAGTCTATATATATATAGAGAGTCTATATATATATATATATAGAGAGAGAGAGAGTCCTTTTAGAAAGGGAAACTAAACCCAAATAAATGAAATGAAACAAATATGAAAATTTGTAATTTTAGAAAATTTTAGAAAAATTTTCCTGGAATTAAGAAAACAATTTGAAACCAAATTTTGAAGGGGCACATTGCATACCTGGGAAAACTGACCCAGAACAGCAAACACTGGGCTATATTCTGGTAAAATAACTGAATCTTTAAGACGAGAGAAAGTATCCAGGAAAAAAGACCAGACAGGTTATTGGTCCTAACGGAAAGAAAATTATTTTGCTGTTAAGAAAAAAATCTCATCTCAGTGTTTTATGCCAGAAAACAGTGAGATAGCATTTAAGATACTCAAGGAAAGAATATAAGCTGAAGATTTTATGTGTAACCAAACTAACCTTCAAGTATAAGTGTGCTATGAATATGTGAGAATTCTTGTTCCCAAGAGTCTTTTCTAAGTAATTTGCTAGATAATGAGTTTCAGACAACCAAAATGACTGTAGAGACATCAAGTGAAGGACTAGTGATCATGGAATATGTATTGATTTGTTGAACTAAGATTAAACGAATGTTGTAAAAGAAAGGGTAGGATATATAACGATTATATGTTCTAACAATGTAAATTATAGTTGTAAAAATGGGGTGGAAATTGAGCACATGAAAAGTTTAATATGCTGTTTGCCTTTTAGTTGTATTGGCTGGGACTAAATATTATTATTTTAGATCAAAATATTAGGAAAGAGAAAGGGTAGGATAAGGACACATGAATGACTAATTTCAATATTGCACATATTAGGAAACCAAGTCAAGATGTGTGTATGTGTATACACACACACACACACACACACACACACACATAGTAGCTATTAGGACAATACAAACTACATTAAAGCAGACAATGCAATGATAAACTATGAAGTTACAAATAAGCGTTACCTATATAAAAAGGGAATAGGATGATATAAGGGGCAAAGAAGGAAGGGAGACCTCTTTGAATATGTCTTGTTTTATAGATTTGATTTGAAATCACATGCATATTTAATACAATTGTAAAATGAAATTAAATTTAAAAAGGAAACTCCTCAAAATGGAAAATGCAATGAAATAAATGAAACTAAGTGTGTTTCTGTTAGCATAACCATGTAGAGAGAAAATTCGAAGTAATTTTTTAAACACAGTTAATTTTTCTTTGTATCTTCATAGGAAGAATAGACCCTAAAGAACTGCATGGAAATGAAATGTTTAACACTTTTCAGAAATCTTACTGCATGTAGTAGCGTTGATATTGTTATTCCGAGATTGTTAGATGTACCAAAAAACAAATGAGTACTTGTGTGATAATTCTGTTACTCCTTTGAGAATCAGGATTATCAGAGTTGTAAAAGGAGATGCAGATATAGTATAGAGGAGGTGAAGTAGAGACACTGTAGTCTTGAATTTGAATGAAAAGAGTGTTTGAATGTATGATTTATGCTTTAAAAACAAAACAGATGTCTTCTTTTGAGAAGTGTATGTTCATATCCTTTGCCCACTTTTTGATGGGGTCATTTGTTTTTTTCTTGTAAATTTGTTTAAGTTCCTTGTAGATTTTGGATATTAGACCTTTGTCAGATGGGTAGATTGCAAAAATTTTCTCCCAGCCGTAAAAAAGAATGAGATCATGTCCTTTGCAGGGACATGGATGAAGCTGAAAGCCATCATCCTTAGCAAACAAACACAGAACAGAAAACCAAACACCGCATGTTCTCACTCATAAGTGGGAGTTGAACAATGAGAACACGTGGACACAGGGAGGGGAACAACACATACTGGGGCCTGTCGGGGTCGGGGGCAAGGGGAGGGAGAGCATTAGGACAAATATCTAATATAATGCATGCAGGGCCTAAAACCTAGATGATGCGTTGGTAGGTGCAGCAGACCACCATGGCACATGTATAGCTGTGTAACAAACCTGCACTTTCTGCACATGTATCCCAGAACTTAAAGTAAAATTAAAACAAAAAAATGTCCCAAACAAAAACTCCTATTTCCTAGCTGTATTCATGAAAATGCCTCCACAGTGACCATTTTAGTAATAACTAAACTTAGTGCCCAGGTTATGGTTTTCAAGCAGCCTTTCTCAATAAAGAGCCAAGGCTTTTTGGAGAAATGGCTAATTCTGGCTCTTTGACAAGAGGTGAACAAAATGAGCCTCATACCAGGTAACAAGGAAGCTGTCACTGGTTTCTAGGACCATGTTAAAAGGACCTAGCAGCCAACTTGAAGGGGTTCTTGTTGACAGTATACAGAGGGCCGACGAGTTATTAAACTACACCAATTAGTAAAATTCAAATGGTAAGAAACTTTGTAAGATAACTGTTTTTTCAACAAATAATTTGCAAAGAAAATCATGTACGTATGGACTTTATGTGGATCTTGATTTAAACAAAAAATTGATAATTTATGAGGTAATTGGAAGTTTGAACACTGGAATTTTGTGATACATAACTATTGTAACTTTGGGTGAGTTGATAATAAATAGCATTGTAGAATATGTTATTGAAAAAAGAGTTCTTATTGTTTGGACGTACATACTGAAATAATACTGGAGGAGAGAATGGTTAGGGGAATAAAGGAAACAAGATTAGCCATGAGCTGATAATTGCTACAAATGGTTGATGGGTACATGAGGATTCAGTATGCTATTGTCCACTTTTGTATCTCTTGGAAGTTTTCCATGATAAAAAGTTGAGGGGAAAAAACAAAGAATGTAGCCTCATAGAGTTTGAGATGATAATGGAAAATTCCAAGTGAAAATGTCTAATAGGCTGTTAAAAAATTAGAATTAGTATGTGTATGTGGGGGTGAGCGGTAATTTTGTGTTTTCAAAAAAAAGGTGATAGTTGTCAAAGTGGGTTGAATTTTCAACGAAGAAGAGTAAAAACCTATGGAATAAAATTTTGGGAAAATGAACAGGTTTAGGAATATGAGGAAGGGAAGAAAAGGAACTGGCAGAAATCAGATGATTCCAAAAAGAGTTTAAACATAGATGTCAGCTTGAGCCCTTCTTGGCCAAATTAGTTTTTTTTTTAGTTTTTATTTTTTTTAGAAATCCAATTTTCAGGCTATATTGATGATAGATTTTAGACTACTTGACTTGCAAGTTCTCAAAATGTACCTTATGAATTTAAGAAGGAAGGATTGAACATCAAAATAGATTTTTATGAACTCGTATGAACAGGATAGACTTTATCATGATTTGTCTCATATTCTTGTGGAAGTAGTTTTATTGTTATTTTAAAAGATATATACACTGTGGAATACTATGCAGCCATAAAAAATGATGAGTTCATGTCCTTTGTAGGGACATGGATGAAACTGGAAAACATCATTCTCAGTAAACTATCGCAAGGACAAAAAGCCAAACACCGCATGTTCTCACTCATAGGTGGGAATTGAATAATGAGAACTCATGGACACAGGAAGGGGAACATCACACTCCGGGGACTGTTGTGGGTTGGGAGGAGGGGGGAGGGACAGCATTGGGAGATATACCTAATGCTAAATGACGAGTTAATGGGTGCAGCAAACCAGCACGGCACATGGATACATCTGTAACAAACCTGCACATTGTGCACATGTACCCTAAAACCTAAAGTATAATAATAAAAAAAAAAGATATTTTTTAACATTTGTACTTATTCAAATAACCCATTTCAGTATGGTTATCCTTTGAAAGTTTTTTCATTAGTAATAAGTAAAATCATTACTTTAAGCATATAAAAACTAGTGATTGATTTTATGGTATATACTTTAGACTTGGAAACATGAATCTATTTTTTTCCCCAAGACTTTAGGTAAAGTTGGCCGAGTACAACAGATTTATTCAGACAGTGACTTAAAGGTGGAAGTTTGTGGAACATCTTGGACATACAATCCAGCAGCAGTTTCCAAGGTGGCATCTGCAGGATCAGCCATTAGCAATGCATCTGGTGGTATGTTTTATATTGTGTTTCTTTAAAAGTAATGTGGTTTACATTAAAACCTTTGCTAATTCCCCAGTTCTCATATACAGATAATGTTGTACATGTGCTTGGCTTTGTCCCATATTACACAGCCTTACTTGAATGTTGACCACCTTTTAAACTTTCACTAAAAATTTTTATTTTTTATAATGGGTTGAACAACCTTTATTCTGGCTGAAGTACTCCCTGGAGAAGTTCCATAAAATGTGTGCCTTTTCTTGGGTATATCAGGGGATTTTGCCATCAAATTTGAGATTCCTAAAATTCAAGATTCTACTCTTTAGTCAGAACTTTTGTTTTCTGCCAAAGAACCATCACTTTCTTAGACTGCTTTATTTTTTCTGTATTTCCAACATTATTGCTAGCAGATGGCTTTCTTCCTGTATATTTTTACGTATCAGTTATTTTTTTCTCTTACCATTTAAGGAGTTATTATACATGCTACCATGAGTAGAAAACTATGTTAAAATGTGAATATGCTGGATGCTTGAGTAGACTCATTCACATAGTCTTTCTTTCCTGTGCTCCAGCTTTGTATACACAGACTCAGTTCATTTTACAACATATTACAAGTTACTGTATGTACATGTTGTCATCCAGAAAAGGAG
Organism: Nomascus leucogenys; assembly: GCF_006542625.1. Lineage (NCBI taxonomy): Eukaryota > Metazoa > Chordata > Mammalia > Primates > Hylobatidae > Nomascus > Nomascus leucogenys. Next base: position 58,102,489 of record NC_044384.1, on the reverse strand, counting down.
ATAGAACTATAACTATAAATAGTAAGAAACAAAAGAAAAACATAAAGTGACTTCCAATTTTATTTTTGTCTTGCTTTCTGCTTCCTCTGCCTTTTTGTTTATTCTTTCCTGCTGTAATTTGCTAGTATGCTTAACATTTAAATCCAGTGTTTATTTTTACCTTGAGGTTAAATGACATCATAGTAGGTTGACCACATACAAAGTAAAAGAGTGAAGGACAGTTAATATAGCCTACTCTCAAATTATGTGGACTTGGCCCACTTTGTCATTTGTCCCTTGCCCTATTTTGTGATTTCTCTGGTTTATTTTTTTTTATTTATTTTTATTTTTTGAGAGGGAGTCTTGCTCTGTCACCCAAGCTGGAGTGCAGTGGCGTGATCTTGGCTCACTGCAAGCTCCGCCTCCCGGGTTCACGCCATTCTCCTGCCTCAGCCTCTCCGAGTAGCTGGGACTACAGGCGCCCGCCACCATGCCCGGCTAATTTTTTTAGTAGAGACGGGGTTTCACCGTGGTCTCAATCTCCTGACCTCATGATCCGCCTGCCTCGGCCTCCCAAAGTGCTGGGATTACAAGCGTGAGCCACTGCGCCCGGCCGTTTTCTCTGGTTTATAATAAGTACCCCAAGAATTAAGGAGTTAGAGCTTTGTAGCTTCTGTATTGATTGATACTATTTAGAAAAAAATATCTTATGAAAGGGTTTAGGTATATTCATCCCTGGTTCATTGTTGTTTTTGTCAAAACTAATCAGTTGGCACTTACTGACCGTTATTAGCACTTAGATGTCCAGTTTCAACCTAAAGAAAATTGGTTTGACCCTAAAATATGTCCCCAGATTTTTTTTTTTTTTTTTTTTTTTGAGACAGAGTCTCGCTCTGTCACCCAGGCTGGAGTGCAGTGGCGTGATCTCGGCTCACTGCAAACTCTGCCTCCCGGGTTCACGCCATTCCCCTGCCTCAGCCTCTCCCAGTAGCTGGGACTACAGGTGCCCACCACCACGCCCGGCTAATTTTTTGTATTTTTAGTAGAGACGGGGTTTCACCGTGGTCTCGATCTCCTGACCTCGTGATCCGCCCGCCTCGGCCTCCCAAAGTGCTGGGATTACAAGCATGAGCCACCGCGCCCGGCCAGTATGTCCCCAGATATTACAGAGATTGTTGCTTTTGATCATAATCATTGATCTGTTGAATTATTTTAAAGTCTGTAGTATTGAGCTCTGAGAGTCACTGTAGTGCCCTTAAAACCTGAAAGGAAGTTTGTATCATTGTGGTACTCCCATGGTAATGTGTTTATTCATAAACTTTTTACGATGACTTTTAAATCTTGAATTATTATTAGTATATAATGCACTACTTTTTCTAAAATTATAATTTGATGTACATGAATTGGAGAAAACTTGGGATACTTAAGGGCTTGCATTTAATGCAGCTTTTTATAGTAGTGATTATAACTTGCATGGGTAGTTATCTGTAGCATAGTAGAAAAATAACATTAATGATGGAAAGAATAAAATAGGAAAAGATTATAGAAATATTGGGTAATACTTGTTTCTTAGTAGTTAAGGTTTGAGATCCTCCTATATTAGCAGCTTTATTTGATGCTTTACAGAAAGACTCTCACAACTCCTGAAGAAATTATTTGAAACCCAAGAATCTGGTGACCTCAATGAAGAATTAGTTAAGGCTGCTGCCAATGGAGATGTTGCTAAAGTGGAAGATTTGCTTAAAAGACCAGATGTGGATGTGAGCATTTTAAAAATTATTTTGAAGCATACAAAAAGTAGAATAGTATAATGAACCTTATCCTCAACAATTACTAAGATTTTGCCGGATGTGCTTCATTTATTTCTTCTTTCTTGTTTTTGTGAAGTATTTTAAAGCAGACATCAGACGTTCTTCAGTGTGCATTTCTAAAAAAAATAGACATTTTTGTATTTAACATTATGACCTTTTTTATGATTGACACAACTTAAATTTTGTTTTTTAAAGACTAGTATCCTTTTGGGAAATTCAGCGATTTTTTTTTTCTACATGTAAACATCATTTTATGACACCTTCTAAGTATATTTTAGTAAATTTTATAAGCAATTTTCTTTTTATTTTTAATTTTTGTGAGTACATAGCAGGTGTGTATATAAGCAATTTTCAATCCCTCTTTTCAAAATGTTTAATGTAACTCCTCTCCACCCCAATGATAGTTGACTATTTCACAATTTATAAGGCAGGTGAATTAAAGGCCATATATTTTATAACTCTTCCTAGGTTATGTTGTGTTTTTGCCATTCATAAAAGCTATCTTTTAAGGGGGCAGTTTTGATTCTAGTCATTGTGCTTTGGCTTTGGCATTGATACCCTTGCTGGCACCAGTATTACGTTCAATGCCAGCCAGGAAGTTGTAGTTGGAGTGACAATTGGAATCATTCTCACTGTGTTGTAAGGGTTTTTGTTGCCATACCTTTCTTTGCATGTTAGTTTGTTTTTAAGTGTGCTAGACAGTTTGAAGATCAGATCTATAATCGTAAAGTATTAATGTCTTATTTCTCCTATGAGCTCGACATGTTAGCTTTATTACAGACAAATCAGTTGTAGTGATACAGCACAGCAATTTGTTGATTGGTTGTGAGCTATGTAAAAATAATTTGCTTCAAATGTTGAAGTACCAAGTTTTTTTTGTGTTTGAAAAATAGTCAGATTTCCTTTGTATTCCAGTCAGGCAGATTTAGGTTTTACTGTACTTAAGTTTTTTCTTCATTTACAGAGGCAACTATTAGCTGGCTGATAGCTTTCATATTTACCTCTACATTTTCCAGTAACATACCAGTATACCTCTGTTATAATGTCTTAATTTTCTTTCTTCCTTTCCTTTACCTTTTCCTTTCCTGGATCTTTTGACACTTCACTGTGGAAGGTGAGGATTTAGCTTTATTTCACCACTTCCATCCCATGCCCACCAGACACACACATACTGTTTCTAGCTTCATCATGTAGTTATATTGTACTTTTGTTTGGATTAAAATTAGTTGTGCATGTTATATAAATGACATTCATGGCCATGCTGTGGAGTATATTAAATTATGTTTTCTTGCCTAACTTTTTGTTTTAATTGGAGTTCACAATTGTTATTTTTAAAAAACTGAAGTATAATTTCCATACAGTGAAATATGTGGATCAGCCAGTTTTGACAAATGCATACCACCCACGTAGTCCACACCTCTATTAAGGTGTAGAATATTTCCTTCATTCCTAAAAGTTACTTGTGGTCCTTCCCAGTCCCTCTTTACCTTACACATAATTTTTATATTTTTTATTTGTTATTAATCTGTATTCTTATACTTAATTTCTTCCTAAATTCCTCTTTAACCGTAACATACCTCAATTGTGTGAGACATTTAGGTACAACAGATGAAATGTATTCATTTTCATCTTCTGGGAGACATTTCTCTTAGGCCTTCTGATATTCTCCATCTGAACAGGGTGTCCTCTGCACTGGATGCCCACTTGGAGTGTCTTCTCACCCATCATCCTGAGGGTTCCCTTCTCTTCTCTCCTGTGTTGGATTTCTTGTTTTCTGTATCCCCTGTCTTTTTGTTTCTACATTTTCTTTCTTTTTGGTGAAGTAAGGTTTTTATTAGCTTCTGAGAAAGGATGCATGGGAAATAGACCTTTAATATCTGAATTTTTTTTAAATTCACAATTAAGTTTTTGATTGGAATAGAGTTCTAGGTTAGAAGTCATTTTCCTGTAGAATAATTCCAGAATTACTATTGAGAAGATATGAGCCATTCTGATTCCTGATCTTACATGTACGCTGTTTTTTCTCTCAAGCATGATGATATTTTGTCTTGGTTAGCATTAAGAACTTGCACAGTGATGCACCTTGATGTGGATCTGTTTTCATCTATTGCTTTAGGTGTTTGACTTTTTAAAACTAGAAATCATGTCATTCATATCTGCAGATTTTCTTTAGTTATTTTATTGGTTATTCTTGGACTATTCATCGAATTTTCTTTTTTTTTCCTGTTTTCTTTCCTCCACTCCCTTTCTGAGAGGTTCCTTAACTTAATTTTCCCACCCTTTTTCCAAGGTTTTTATTATTCCATCAGTTTTAAATTTCAAGCTTTTCTTGGTTGCTCTTTTCACATTCCTTTTGATAGTATCATGTTGGTGTTTAAAGAGGATACAATGTCATGTCTTTCCTTACTGAGCATACTAATGATAGGTCTTTATAAGAAAGCATTTTCTTGTGCCTGCTTAAGTTTTTGTCTCTTCTAAGTTACCTTTTTCATGTCAGAGCCATTCCTTAGATGTCTGGTAATCCTTGGTTGTTCATTCATCTATAAGAGGGGACAAATCTCCAATCCTTGGTTGTCCATTCTTATCTCAACAGGACATTAAAAAGCTGATTGATAGCTCTCCTCACCTGGACTTGTTGACTAACTTTGCATTATGGTGACTGGGTGTGTAGAGTTTTGGGGGATCTCTAAATACTATCCTATAGAAATCTGTTCTCTACAGTTCAAGTTTTCCTGTCTAGGGATGAGATGCAGGCAGCTAGTGTTCTGTCCTTGAGTTTGAGGAGTGGGCTTGGAGTGTGGCCATTGCACATCAGACTTATACCTGAGGCTCCCCTTGTTACCTATGATGTGCTTGTGTTTGTAGGCTTTGAGTTTGTCTGGGATTCTCTGTGCTCTTTACACTGTGGCTTCCTGTTCTCTCTAAAGTCAGATAATGCTTTTCCATCTGTTTTCTCCCTTTCACAAATGTGTTACTTTTTCTTGTTTTCTAATGTTCTCCCTTTATGGATTTTTACCTTTTATTTTGTCGTCATTTTAGTGTGGTTTCAGGAAAGATAGTATATAAACATGTGGCTAAGCTACCATCTTTAACCATCTTTAATGATTTTGTGGATGGGAGTAAAAGGGGTAGAATTAAAGAATTGCACTTGGCCTTGGGTATGTCCATGGGTTAGTTATACATGTACACAGCATCTGAAGTGAAGGAAAGATTGGAAATTACTGCTTTGTAATAGTTGTATATACCTACCTTGCTAACTTATTTATGTATCCTTATTTATTGTCCTTGCAGTTTGCCTGCAAGTTGATGTTTGGTATTTTTGTTGAATTGAATTTATTTATCCCTAGCAGCTAATATCTTTTCTAAAAGTTTTCTTTTCACTTCAGTGCTTTTTTTCATTGAACCATGGACTCAGAGATTAATCTAAAAAGAAATATATATACAAAACTAACTTAACTTACTTCGTTTCTTTCTCCCTTCTTTATCCCTTCTTTCAACTTTGCAGATGGCCTAACAGTTATTTCGTAACTCTTTGGACAATGGAACTTTTGTTTTTAAAAACAATGGTTGCTTCCCTTCTCTAAATTAAGAAGTCTGTAGTTATCTGAACTATGACATACGGAACGCCAACCTAAATTATTCTCATGGAATCATACAGTATACTAGATTTAAACTGACACTGTGTGTACATATTGCCTGTTTCTGATTATTCATTCATTCTTTTTTTTAAAAAATGTAGGTAAATGGGCAATGTGCTGGCCACACAGCTATGCAAGCTGCTAGTCAGAATGGACATGTTGACATTTTGAAGTTACTTTTGAAGCAAAACGTGGATGTCGAAGCAGAGGTAAGTAAACTTGAAAAATATTTTAAGTAAACATTTATTTCCTAGAAATAATACTTCTATGTCATGAGATGGATTGTTTTCATTTTTGAAATTTAATATCCAACTAAGGCTTTTCTGATTGAAAATAAAAATCTGACAGGGGCAACTTGAAACGGTTCTTGTCTTTCTGTGATCCTTTATATTTTAGCCATAGTCCTAGGTAAAGATAGGAGTTGAGTTCATGCTACTGTGGTGTAACCATCATGTTTTAGGGAGCTTAAAGGTGGGCTTGTCCAAGAATCAAGAATAGTACCAGGGAAATTGAAGGACAAGGAATATAAATCCGCTGGGTCAGAATCTTTCCTGATCTCTGTGACAGTTGGAAACTTTTTTTGTTGTTGTTTTGTCATAACTGAATTAGCATTTTTAAAGTTTTATTGTTTCTTGACCTTAATGTGAATATTTGAAGAGTTCATAATGCATGTTTATCGCCATATGTGTGTATATATGCTTCATTTAATTTAGAATATATTCTTACAAAAGAGAAATACTTCTTAATATCATTGGAGTCTTGACTGGGGATCTCTCTATATCTCTATTGTGAAGGATGTCTTGCTTTGTCTTACTTAACTACTCATTACTAAAAATGTATTTGAATCACACTTATTTTAGTATAGTGCAAGACTGTTTAGAATAAATCAAATTCTAGCAAATTTAAATTAGGCAGAATGTTGCAATTTTGTCTAAAAAACACTCTCATCTGTGAGTGCTTAATGAGGACTTGAATTGCTGAGGGCTAAATTGGTGGATCAGCCTGATTTTACTAATTAAAAAATTTTAAAAGATGCATATTGGAAAAGAGAAGCCTTTTCTAGTCTTATGTTACTTTTTCTTTTTTCTCTAATTGTATGTATTTTGAAGTGTTGGACAGCTACCAAAGAGCCTATAATGTAAACAGGTCATCTATAATGTTGGAATTTTCTGTTGCCTAGAAATAACTTGAAATTAATTAATTAATTAATTTATTTTTGAGGCAGAGTCTCACTCTGTTGCCCAGGCTGAAGTGCAGTGGCATGTTCTCAGCTCACTGCAACCTCTGCCTCCTGGGTTCAAGTGATTCTCGTGCCTCAGCCTCCCCAGTAGCTGCGATTACAGGCACCTGCTACCACACCTGGGTAATTTTTGTATTTTTAGTAGAGACAGGGTTTTGCCATGTTGGCCAGGGTGGTCTCGAGCTCCTGACCTCAAGTGATGTGCCTGCTTCAGCCTCCCAAAGTGCGGAAATTACAGGTGTGAGCCACCATGCCTAAGAACTTGAATTTTAAATTAGCATATTAGATATCTATGAACTATACAATAGTTTTATTACTATGATGTCTTTATGAATGAGATTATATAATTTGATTTTACTTTTGCACTAGTAATTTTTAAGTTGCATCTTTCTTGGTTGTAAATTTAGGAACCTAGTGTGTGTTACAAGTTTTGTTTTGGTGGTGAAAGTTAATTTTAGTGTTTTGTATATAGAATGTAATTACTTTATTTTCTTATTATTTTAGTTTTATTTGGTGGATTGGTATGAAATTTCTTGAGTTGAATATCTGATTTTTAATTTAGTGAATCCAGAAACTCCAATAGCAACAACTACTGAAAAACCAAAGTCCTTCTATTTACAGCTAATAAGGCAAGAAGCTGAAAAACCACATTTCTTTTTGCCTAAGTTTCTTTTTAAGGTATGCTTTCAGATTCAGAATTTAATCACCAACCTGGCAGCATGGGATTATTCATATATTTGTGTTTCTAGAGATTTTTGTTCACATGAGAGGTTTTGTAGAATGGGTTTGCGGCTGTGGAATTAGGAATGAAATTGGCACTGTTTTTCAAGAGTAATTTTCTTTCTTTCCTTTTTTTTTTTTTTGAGACAGAGTCTCCCTCTGTCGCCCAGGCTGGAGTGCAATTGCATGTTTTTGGCTCACTGCAACCTCCACCTCCCGGGTTCAAGCGATTCTTGTGCCTCAGCCTCCCGAGTAGCTGAGATTACAGGTGTGCACCATTACGCCGGGCTGATTTTTGTATTTTTAGTAGAGTTGGGGTTTCACCATGTTGGCCAGGCCGGTCTCAAACTCCTGACCTCGAGTGATTCGCCTGCCTCAGCCTACTGAAATGCTAGGATTACTGGCATGAGCCCCATGCCTGGCCAGATTTTTTTTTTTTTTTGATATAGGGTCTTGCTCTGTTGCCCTGACTGGAGTGCAGTGGTGTGATCATGGCTCACTGCAGTCTTGAATTCCCAGGCTCAAACAATTCTCCCACTTCAGCCTCCCAGGTTGCTAGGACTACAGATGTGTGCCATCGTGCTTGGCTAATTTTTAAAAATTTTTTGTAAAGAGAAGGTCTCACTATGTTGCCCAGTTTGGTCTCGAACTCCTGGAGTCAAGTGATCCTCCTGCCTTGGCCTCCCAAAGTGTTGGAATTACAAGTGTGAGCCATTGCGTCCAGCCTCTTTTTTTCTTAATTGTACTCAAATATAAAACAAACAGTTAGTTAATACTATAAACATGGTATGATGGGAGTTGAAGTGAGTCTCGGTAGTGTAGATATTTATAAATAATGGTTTTTGGTTTTGTTTTTTTTTTGAGACGGAGTCTCGCTCTGTCACCCAGGCTGGAGTGTAGTAGTAGCACGATCTTGGCTCACTGCAAGCTCCACCTCCCGGGTTCACGCCATTCTTCTACCTCAGCCTCCCGAGTAGCTGGGACTACAGGCTCACGCCGCCACGCCTGTCTAATTTTTTGTATTTTTAGTAGAAACGGGGTTTCACCATGTTAGCCAGGATGGTCTCAATCTCCTGACCTGTGGTCCACCTGCCTCAGCCTCCCAAAGAGCTGGGATTACAGGCGTGAGCCACTGCGCCACACCAAATAATGTATTTTCAAGTTTGCAAACTGACTGCTACCTAGAACGGTGAGATACATGGGACTTTTACCATATTCCTCATTTGGATTTCCATTTTGTGCATTTTTTTATTTTAAAATTCATTATAAGCAGATGCAATTTGTAGAAGTGTGAAAAGGAATATTAATAACACAGTTTCCCAATTGGTAAAGGAAAAACTATATTGAAAAATTGAGTTAAAATATAAATACCGGCCAAGTGCAGTGGTTCGTGTCTGTAATCCAAGCACTTTGGGAGGCTGAGGTGGGTGAATTGCTTGATCCCAGGAGTTCAAGACCAGCCTGGGCAACATGGCAAAACCATGTCTCTATTAAAAATATAAAAAATTAGCCAGGTGTGCTGGCGCACAGCTGTAGTCTCTGCTACTTGGAAGGCTGAGGTGGGAGAATCACCTGAGCCCAGGAAGCCCAGGCTGTGGTGAGCTGAAACTGCACCACTGCACTCCAGCCTGGGTGGCAGGAGTGAGACCCTATCTCAAACAAGACTACAGCCCAAGACTAAAACAAAAGTTCATCAAAGTTTCATTTTTCTAGGATATAAGAATTAGCATTGCCTATTAAACAACTATATAGTTTGTTTAATACATTGGTTCTTAGCTGGGGGCATTTAGGTTCCACAAGCGACATTTGGAAATGTCCGGAGGCATTTTTAATTGTTACAAGTGGGTGGGTGGAGGAGGTACAGCTGACATCTAGAGGATAGAAGCTAAGGATGCTACTGAATGTCCTCCAGTGCTCAGGACAGCTCTCACAACAATGATCTGGCTTTAAATGTCAGTAGTGCTAAAGTGGAAAAAAATAGTTAATTTTGCAGATGCACTTAGATTTGTCATTCATAATTTGCCAGCTTGTTTATAAAGTGATTTTTTTTATTAACGTTTTTATCATTGGAAATATTAAACATATACAAAAGTAGAGATAATAGTATAATGAATCTTATGTACTCATTGCCCCACTTCAATTAATACTCATTAATTGACCAGTTTTATCTATACACCTTTCCTCCCATTCCCCCTACTGAATTATTTTGAAGCAGATCTAGGTAGATACCATATTATTTCATCAGTAAATATTTAATATGTATTCTAAAATGTAAGGGCTCTTTTTAAAAAAGTTTCTCACCTTTATCACACCTAAAAATGTTAAAAAACTTTATTACACCTAAAAATGGTAATAATTGATTTTTTAAAATCTAATTTTATTAAAAGCTTTGGAGTTAGCAGAAGAATAAAGGAAATAATATGTTTTGTTCTCTAGTTATCTCATTTGGTAACCTTTCATTTTTTCCATCTGCATTAGGAAGTAGGCTCAAGAGAGTATAGATCAGGGTCTGCAAACTACAGCTCGCAGGCCAAATCCAGCCCTCCATCTGTATTGTAAAGTATTGTTGAAACACAGCACAGCCATTCATTTGTTTACTGTCTGTGGCTCCTTTAGTGTGACAGTAAAGTAGCTGTGTAGTTTCGATAAGAGACTATATGGCCTGTAAAAAGTAAAATATTTACTTTCTGGCCCTTCACAGAAAAGTTGCTGGCCTGTAGCATAGATGACTATTACAGAGTTTTTGGTTGATTTAAGCTGTTATCAAACAATTATTTGGTACATAGCATACCTTTGGAACATGTGATAAGAAAATTTGTTTCCTATTTCTTAGGGAAACCTCAAAGAGCTGTTTTGGAAAGTTGATTGTCTCCATATATTGACCTACTGAATTCAGTAGGATTACATTCTGTTTCTTCTTTAATGTATAGGTAAAGGCATCAAGGACTATGAGATCTTAGGTATGTTGATATAGGTGAGCTAATTTTGGATCTGCCGTGGACTCTATATTTTTTTCCCCCACTGATGAAGTATAACAGTGAAGGTATGGAGATTTGGATGGGAGATGAGTTTTTAAAAATATGTCTTTATTCTGAGTTTCCAAACACAGTACATCTGCTTAAGTTATAAGGACATTTGGGGTAGTTTGGGGTAGTTTCATCATTTAATTTAAAAAAAAAAAAAAACTGCTTCAAATGGAGAAGATTAGTAGTAGGGAACAATACTAGACTTTGCCAGATAACCCAAATTTTTTGGCTAGATGGACTAAGAAAAAAGAAGACTCAAATTACCAAAATCAGAAATGAAAGTGGGTACATTACTACTAATTCTACAGAAATAAAAAGGATTATAAGAGAGTACTATGAACAATATGTCAACAAATTGGATAACCTAGATGAAATGGATGAATTTCTAGAACACAAAACCTGTCAAGACAGAATCATGAAGAAATAGGAAACCTGAATAAACCTATAACTGGTAAAGAGATTGAATCGATAGTTGAAATTTTCCTAACAAGGAAAAGCCTTGGACCTTACGGTTTCAGTGGGGATTTCTGCCAAACATTTAAAAAAGAACTAATATCATTCTTTCTTAAACTTTTCCAACAAATTAGAGGGGAGGGAAGATTTCCTAACTCATTCTAAAAAGCCAGCAAAACCAGTACAAAGTCAGAAAAAGACACTACAAGAAAAGAAAACTACAGACCAATATACCATATCAACATTGATGTAAAAATTCCTTAACCAAATATTATGAGCCACATTCAGCAGCATGATAAAGGGATTATACACCATGATCAAATGGGATTTATTCCTGGAATGTTAAAGATGGTTCAACATAGGAAAATCAATTAATGTAATACGCCACATTAACAAAATGATGGGGAAAAACTGCATAATCTTTCCAATTGACCAGAAAAAGCATTTGACATAATTTAACACCTTTTCATGATAAAAACATTCAATAAACTTGGAATAGTAGGGAACGACCTCAATGTAATAAAAGCCATATATGAAGAACCCACAATGAACATCATATTCAATGGTGAAAGACTGAAAACTTTTCTTCTAAGAACAGGGCAAGGATAGCTGCTTTTACCACTTGTATTTAACAGTACTAGAAGTGCTGACCAAAGCAATTAGGCAAGAAAAAGAAAAGACATCCGAATTGGAAAGGAAATAAAAATTATCTCTGTTTGCAGTGATCTCAGTGAAACCTAAAGATTTCAACAAAAAAAACCTTTTAGAACAAATTTAGCAGTTTAGCAGAATACGAAGTTAAAACACAGAAATCAGTTAGTTGTATATCTATACATTAACAATGAACAGTCTGTTAACTGAACAATCTGTTAACGGTGAATCAGGAAATTGAGAAAACAACTCCATTTACAATAGCATAAGAATAAAATACTTAGGCATGAACTTAACCAAGGAGATAAGACTTATACATTGAAAACTACAAAATATTACTGAAAGAAATTAAAGAAGACAGACAACTGGAACTACTTCCCATGTTCATGGATTAGAAAATTTATATTGTTAAGATGTCAGTACTACCCAGAGAGATCTACATATTCAATGAATTCTGTCAAAATCCTAAAGATGTTTCTTGCAGAAATAGAAAAATCTATCCAGAAATTCATAAGGAATCTCAAGAGAGCCCCAAACAGCCAAAACAATCTTGAGAAAGAACAGAAGTTGGAGAACTCACACTTCCTACTTTCAAGACTTACCACAAGGCAACAGTAATCAAGACAGTGTATTACTAACATAAGGGTGGACATAAAGACTGATAGAAGAGAATTGAGAATTCAGAAATAAGCCTTTGCATTAAGGTCAATTGCTTTTTGGGGTCCAATACAATTTAATGGGAAAAGAACAATCTTTTAAACAAATGGTGCTTGGGCAACTAGATATTCATATGTAAAAGAATAAAATAGAAACCTTACCTAACACTATATACAAAAATAAATTCAAAATACCTGAAAGATCTAATAGTGCGATATAAAACTATAAACCTTTTTGAAGAAAAACAGGGCAAAAACCTCACAGCATTGTATCTGGCAGTGATTTCTTGGATATGACACCGAAAGTACAGTCAACAAAAGAAAAATAGACAAATTAGACTTCATGAAAATTAAAAACTTAACATGTATCAAAGGACATTTGTCAACAGAAAAAGCAGCCTATGAAATGGGAGAAAATATTTTCAAATCATGTATCTGATAGATTAAAATCCAAAATATATATAGACTCTTAAAACTCTACATCAAGAAAACCTAAAAAACTCCATTTGACTTGAATGAACATTTCTGCAAAGAATATATATGAATGATCAATAAGCACATGAAAAGATGTTTAACATCACTAATTATTAGGGGAATGCAAACCAAAACCACAGTGAGATACTGCCTTACAGCCATTAGGATGGCTGTTATCAAAACAACCAGAAAAAACCTGTCAGTGAGGATGTGGAGGAATTAGAACTCTTTGCACTGTTCATAGGAATATAAAATGGTATAGCCACTGCTGAAAAGAATATGACAGTTGCACAAAAGATTAAAAATTGAATTACAATATGATCCAACAGTTCTGCTTTTGAGTATATATCCCAAAGATTGGAAAGGAAGTCTTGAGGAGGTATTTGTTCACCTGTGTTTTTAGCAGCATTATTCGTAATAGTTAAAGCATGAAAGCAGCCCAGGTATCCATTGACAGAAGAATGGATGAGCAAAATGTGGTATGTGCTTATAATGGTGTATCATTAAACTTAGAAAGGAAATTCTGACACATAAGATCCTTGAGGCCATTATTCTAAGTGAAGTGAGCCAGTTACAAAAAGACAAATACTGTATGGTTCCACTAAGAAGTATAGATAGTAGTCAAAATCATGGGAACAGAAAGTAGAATGTATGGTGGTTTCCAGAGATGGGGGGGTAGGAGGAATAGGGTGTAGAGTTCCAGTTTTCTCAGTTTTTAATGGATATAGAGTTTCACTTTTGCAAGATGAAAAAAGTTCTAGAGATGGATGGTGGTGATGGTTGCACAGTGATATGAATGTACTTAATATCACTGAATTGTACATTTAAAAATGGTGAAGATGGTAAATTTTATGTATATTTTGCTGCAATAAAAATATTAAAAAATCATGATGGTTATTTAAGGATTATATTCAACACCCATTTTTATTCTTACTAGTTAATAGCCACTATGCTAGCTCCTGGAAATAAAGATGACTAAGACACAGTCATAGCCCCCAAGAAGCCCACAGCCAAGTAAAAAAGACTTCAAACAAATAATTATACTATAGTGTGAGAAATGGTATAATAAATTTGTGAAATTTCACAGGAGAAGTGATGCTTGAGCTGAGTTTTATAAGATATCTAGTCTCCAGTCCAAGAGGGTGATGACAAAGAGCATTCCAAGTCTAGGGAGTAGCATATGAAAATATATAGGATCCCATAAGTTGATAAGTTGGAGCCTGATATCTGAGGGGACTGTGGCAGCAGGCGAGGCTGGAATGGTTCACAGACATAGGTCTCAAAAGAGATTTGATTTGTACATAGTAGAAAGACACTGAAGAGGTTTAAACAAAATTTGTGTTTTACAGAAAGAATTATGACTTTGGTGTGAAGAATAGATTGGGATAAGAAAGTGAAGGGAGGTTGAGTTGTGGTAATCATCCAGGTGAGTAAGAATGAAGGCCTGAATTAGTTTGTGGTAGAGTTGGAGAAAAGAGAATAGATATGAGCATAAATTGAGGAGTAAAAGCTGTAGAGTTTAGTGATTGCACATAGAGGCTCACAGAGAGGAAGCAGTTGACCGTGACTTACAGATACTGATTTTGTTGACCATATGGTCTGTAGTTCTATCAGCTAAGATAGGCAATACTAAACAAGAGCAGGTTTTGGAAAATGGAGAGAGAATAGGGCAGGGGGATAGAAAGAAACACGCTCAGTTTTAGATTTAATTTGAGGCCTCTTTATGAAATTCTTTGAGATAATCTTATAGAGGTTAGCTGTAACCTTGTTCCTTAAAATTCTCTTTTGGTGCTAGGAACAGGACAGGCACATGAGCTGTGTTTTAGGTTTGTTTGGAGTATTTAAGATGGATTCAGAAGAAAGCAACAAAACTTACAAGTTAAGGTTTTATTATAACTGCAGTTTTCTAATTTAGAAGAGAAACCTGGAAGTAAATTTAATTATATTTAATTGTAATTTTCTAGTGTGCATGTGTATTTTCCATAATTTAAAAATTGTTCTTATTTATTTCCTTTTGACAAACATATCAGAGTTTTTAATTCTTTGGTGTTTATTTTTATGTAAATTATTGACAGCCTGCATTAAGTGTTTCAGTAGTGATTTTCTAACAACCATACAGTGTTAGTGGCCTGATATTCCCTTTTTTTATGGAAGGTGAATCACAAAATAGGGTTAAAAACTGTAACAGAAAAAAAAAAGACTGGAAGTTGGGAAGATCTTAACTCTAAGATTCTGAATTATATGTGTTGCTAGAGAGATTATATATAATGCATATATATCTTATTTTTGTTTTGTTTTTTAAAACACTTGTTTTTCTGGGATGTTAAAATGTAATGCCACTCAGAGGCACAAGAGTTGAGAGAGGTGCCAAATCCTAACCCTAAGACCACCAGGGAAAAGGCACAAGAGTTGAATCTTAAATCTTACATGTGGTTGTTTGCCAGTTCCTTTCTCAAAATTGATAGGTAACAAAAACTGATTCAGCTGGAAATATCAGTAAGGTAGAAATATCCCTGAGTTGTAGTTCCCTACCGTTTCATAAATGATTGTCAAACTGTTGTGGATTCCCACATGAGTGCTTTTACCTTTAATACCTGTTTGAGAAAATATGCAAAGACCGAAAACTACCTTGAGTTCTGTAACTGTTTTGAATGAACTATTTAAGTGCATTTAATCATAACAGTGTTTATCTGTGTTATCTTTGAAAGTAGTTCAGATAATCCTGGGTGCCATATGGATTGTCAAACCGCTTGCAAAACTAGGGAGTCCACCAGGGGCCGGCACAGTGGTATTGGGAATCAGAAACCACTGCTCTGGATGGAGAAAGTCTTAGAGTACCAGTATCAGGGACAGACACATGGTCTTGGTGGGTGTTAAAATTTGCAGTGCAGTATTGGAATAAATGCAATACCCTTATACCTAATGCCCTTTTCCATCTGCTTCTGGCAAGGCAGTGAGACTTCTTTTCATACTTTTTGGTATAAACTATGTATACTACCTTCATGGCACAGTGCAGGCAGTTTTTCCCCTTTATAAAGTACTTTCTTTTAGTTTTAAAAAATTTAAGCAATTGGGTCTTTCCTGCCTTCTCATTTCTTCAGAAATATGCGTGTTATAGGAGGTGAGGCAAATCTCTTTGATTCTTCTGAAATAGTTTTGGAATTTTCGATATATGGAATTTTGGTAGTTTATGCTTCGTTTTTATCTTTTAATGGTGTATTTAATTTTTTTTCTGTTCTCGAATATACAGAAAAATGTATGCTCATCACTTAACCAGTTTTAATATGTTGATAAATTGCTCCCCATTAAAGCCAGTTGAGATCACATTGTTTGGCATTCTTTTTTTTTTTTCAATCACACAACTCAGTTTACTTTTTGTGTCATTAAAAAGTCTTTGTAGGTGGCTCACACCTATGATCCCAGCATTTTGTGAGGTTGAAGTTGGAGAATTTATTAAGGCCAGGAGTTCAAGGCTGCAGTGAGCTATGACTGCCATTGCATTCCAACCTGGGTGACAGAACAGGACCCTGATTCTTTTTTTATTGAGAGACAGTCTTGCTCTGTCACTCAGGCTTGTAGTGCAGTGGCCCAATGTCGGCTCACTGCAACCTCTGCCTTCCAGATTCAAGCAGTTCTCCTGCCTCAGCCTC
Source organism: Nomascus leucogenys (assembly GCF_006542625.1). Classification (NCBI taxonomy): domain Eukaryota; kingdom Metazoa; phylum Chordata; class Mammalia; order Primates; family Hylobatidae; genus Nomascus; species Nomascus leucogenys. The sequence continues at coordinate 58,086,191 of NC_044384.1, read as the reverse complement.
CTGGGTAGCTGGGATTACAGGCATGTGCCACCATGTCTGACTAATTTTTGTAATTTTAGTAGAGATGGGTTTTCTCCATCTTGGCCAGGCTGGTCTTGAACTCCTGACTTCAGGTGATCCACCCACCTTGGCCTCCCAAAGTGCTGGGATTACAGGCGTGAGCCACCACGCCCGGCCTAGGACCCTGATTCTTTAAAAACAGCAACAACAACAACAACAACAAAAACGGTCTTTGTAAAAATTTTTAAATGGCAAAAAAGAGTTGGCTTACCATCATGGCTGATAAATGAGGAATGCTGAAAGTTCAAACTGTTGGTCTGATATATATATATATATAAAATATAAAATGTATATATATAAAATATATATATATATAAAATGATCTAAGTTTATCATTTATCTTTGGGAGTTAATCACTGTTCAAGTCAGTTTCTAGGTTTTAAAAAATTTTTTTATAAAGACAGGGTCTCACTCTGTTACCCTGGTCAGAGTAGACTGGTGTGATCATAGCTCACTGTAACTTGAAACTCCTTAGCTCAAGCAATCCTCCTGTGTCAGCCTCCCAAGTAGCTGGGACTACAGGTGGGTGCCACCATGCCTGACTCTCTCTACAAAACAGGATCTTGCTATGTTGCCCAGATTGGTATTGTTGGAAATCTTACTCAGATTTACAGTTTACTTGGCCTCAGGTGATCCTTCCGCCTTGTCCTCCCAAAGTGCTGGGATTACAGGCATGAGCCACTGCACCTGGTCAAGTTCTAGTTATTTTGTTGTTTCCTATGTTTCCTTTTCTCAAATAATCTGCTTCTTAGTATATTATTATAGCTTCAAGTTTTTTTCTTTCTGAAATTTTCACTAATTCAGATTTCAATACTAATGATTAGGATAAAGATGGTGATAGAGCAGTTCACCATGCAGCTTTTGGAGATGAAGGTGCTGTTATAGAAGTACTACATCGAGGTAGTGCTGATTTGAATGCTCGAAACAAGCGTCGACAGACACCACTTCATATTGCTGTCAATAAAGGTCATCTTCAAGTTGTGAAGACTTTATTGGACTTTGGCTGTCATCCCAGTCTCCAGGTAAAACCTTTAAAGAAACATGTCCTGCAGGTATTGCTAGGATCCTATTAAAAGGAAACATTAAGTTCTATGGTAAGCATTCCTTTGTTACCGTTCTCATATGGTCATAGTAAATGATACCAAAGGCATAAGATGTTGCAAAATTGGCAACTATTTCTTTTAAAAAAAAATTTTTTTTTTTTTTTAAGGAAAATGCCAATAGATGGTTTAGATTGGGCAGGGACAATGGGGACTTCTTTGTAAAAATATCAGCTTATGAATGGATTTAACTTTATTGATCATGACAGTGAGCCTCAACAGGTTAAAGAAGTGTAATAGGCTATATTTCATAATAATAGTTACTTCATAACTATTTAAATTATTTTAATTGTAGCTTTTATTGTAGCTTAGGGACTTTGAATAGTCGTTAGTGTAATCTTCAGAGATTTTCTGTTTTGGAAAATGTATAGGATTTTAGAATTGATTTACAGTAGGATCTAATTTTTGAAGCAGCGATTGCCTGAGAAATGATTATCCCCAGCTACAGTTTTATAACCAGATAAATTAAACCACAAATATATGGAAAATGTAGTTTGTGTCCATTATCTACTTAGTTTGGTTACTAAGCAACTTGTCTTTTGTGCACCTGTTTGATTAAAGTTTCTATACTTAGTAATTTTGTAGCTCCTGAACCTAATTTGCCAACCTTTAGGTTCCTTAACCGAATAGGCTTGAAACAACATATTATTTTTAAATAAAAATATTCCCTGAAATACTATTTGAATATGTAAAACATAATTTGTTTCCATTGGAAACTCAATAATGATTTTTTTAAAAGTAGGGCAGTGGTTAGAATCATAAGCTGCTTGTAGTTTAGATAATTTACAGCATCCAGGAATTGGGTGCTGGATTGGATAGATCTCAGAGAAGAAATAAAGAAGAACAGTAGCAGTGGGAATGAGGGCTTGAGAAGAACTGAAAGAATAGATTTTGTTTAGCTATTGTTAGAAATTAAGGTTTTTGAAGTGCAGCTGTTTTGGAACTGTTGGGATCTAGAGTATGTCCTTGTAAGTGGGAGGCAGGATTGGAGGATGAGGGAAGAATTGGGAGGGGTGTTAATCTGTAAGGAGAGGTGATTTATACCTGCTGACGTTTTTTGTCTGAAATGGGAGACAAGTTCATCTGTTGAGAGTGTGAGTTTGGGCTGGCGGGTAGAGAAAGAGTAATTGAGAAGAGTGATAAGGACTTGGGGACCTGCAGAAGGGTGTTCCAATCATGTTAGAAGCCCGTTTCAGGTTGAACACTACAGATTTTTAGTGCCACCAGATACAGGAGTAAAAGGTAGACGGTAGATGGTTGGATTGAACTTGGGTTAGGAATTCTTTTTTTTTTTTGAGACAGGGTCTTGCTCTGCTGCCCAGGCTGGAATTCAGTGGCGTGATCATGGCTCATTGCAGTCTCGACCTTCAGGGCCCACCTCAGCCTCCCGAGTAGCTGGGACTACAGGTGTGAGCTGCCATGCCTGGCTAATTTTTTGTAGAAATGCCCAGATTGGTCTCAAATTTCTGGGCTCAAGCAATCTTCCTGCTCCCACCTCCCAAAGTCCTGGTATTACTGGTGTGAGCCACCATGCCTGGCAGGAATTCTTTATGTAGGTGGATGAATATATTCCTGGGATTAGCAAACATTTTCTGTAATGGGCACAGATAATAGTGGCTTATTGGCTTTTGCCACAACTATCTAACTTTCATTGCAGAATGAAAGCAGCCATAGATAATACATAAATGAATGGGTGTGGCTGTGTTCCAATAAAACTTAATTTACAAAAAACAGGTGGCTCCAGTGTGTAATATCCTGGGATATCATTTTTTTCTAGGCTCTGTCCACATGGCTTAGGGGAGCATAGGGCCCTGCCCCATGATGTACAGTCCCTTTCCACAGCATTGGAGATGAAGCTGGGTCTGGTGTTTGCACTTTCATATTCCTGTAGCTTCTCAGAATCCTGTGGACAATGACTGGGGAGACAAACCATGCAGGAAATATGTCTAGTAAAAAAGAATTAAACAAACAAAAAACAAGTGCCAAACTGGATTTGGCAACTGTCGTATATGCTGTAGGCCAGGTTATATATGACTTTACTGAGAATAGTATCTGTGAAACTGTGAAATGAGTGAAATCTAAATTATTCATGTATATACATGACTGCTAATGAATAAAAACTTACTGCTAAGTCAATTGATTAATGTAAAAAGTAGCTTGAAAAATTTTTAGACTGAGATTGCTAAATTTTAATTTACAATTGTTTTACCTTTGGCTAACTAGCCACTTTCCTGCCCTTTGAAAATACTTAGATTAATGTTTCTCACCTGTGACTGCACAATATGTTCATCTGTGGAGCTTTGAAAAATTACTAATGCCTCACTCTCACCTCTAGAGATTTAGTATGGTGAACAGCCTGGACATCAGATTTTTTTTTCTCTTTTTTTTTCCTCTGTACAACAGATTTTAAAAGATCTACCCAGCAGGTTCTAATGAGCAGCCAAGGTCAAAAACCACTGACATTCAATTCATTGTTATGATGTAGGTTTGGTATGGAATTTCAGGGTATGACAATTAAGGCCATTTTAAACTTAGTAAATTTGGGGGGCAGCTTTTTCATTTCATTAGTTTTTGTCATTAGTTATATTTGAGGCTACTTCTTTTCTTCTGTTTTTTCTTTGTAAAGCTTCAGCATGTGCCAGGAGTGGTGGCTCATGCCTGTAATCCCAACACTTTGAGAGGCTCATGTGGGAGGATCACTTGAGCACAGGAGTTCAAGACCAGCATGGGCAACATACTGAGACCCCCATCTCTACAAAAAAAAAAAAAAAACTTTGCCAGGCAAGGTGGCTCACGCCTGTAATCCCAGCACTGTGGGAGGCCGAGGTGGGCAGATCACGAGGTCAGGACTCTGAGACCAGCCTGGCCAACGTGGTGAAACCCCGTCTCTACTAAAAATACAAAAATTAGCCAGGCGTAGTGGTGGGTGCCTGTAATCCCAGTTACTTGGGAGGCTGAAGCAGGAGAATCGCTTGAAACCGGAAAGTGGAGGTTGCAGTGAGCTGAGATCGTGCTACTGTACTCCAGCCTGAGTGAAAGAGTGAAACTTGGTCTCAAAAAAAAAAAAAAAATCCAGCATGCTTATTGTGTTTTCCAACTAGATTTGAGTATGTCTTTCCTTACTATAATGTGGCCAGTGTTTCTTGCCTGTATTTTTGTTTTTTATATTTTTGGAGATAGAGTCTTGCTCTGTCACCCTGGCTGGAGTGCAGTGGCATGATCATAGCTCACTGGAGCCTTGAACTCCTGGGCTCAAGCCATTCTTCTGCCTCAGCCTCCTGAGTAGCTAGGACTATAGGTGCACACCACCGTGCCCGGCTAATTTTTAAAATTTTTTGTAGGGTCAAGGTCTCTATATGTTGCCCAGGTTGGTGTTGAACTCCTGGCCTCTGCTGGTCCTCCTGCCTCAGCCTCCCAAAGTGCTAGGGTTACAGACATGAGCTAGCATGCCCGGCCTTTGCCTATATTTTTATAGTTATCACAGAAAGTGCTCTTTTATTGGTATTTGTTGGATGTGGTCTCTGCTTCTGTTTGCTTAGCATTTGGTATAAATATTACTATTAGATGGGATGATTAATTGAAGAACTAATGAAAGTTTCTTTAAACTTAAAGGATTCTGAAGGTGATACCCCTCTTCATGATGCAATAAGTAAGAAACGTGATGATATCCTAGCAGTTCTTTTGGAAGCTGGAGCAGATGTTACCATCACAAACAATAATGGATTTAATGCTCTACATCATGCTGCACTAAGGGGAAATCCCAGGTATGTCACCCCTTACTATTTTAGGTGCAATTCAAAAATATTTTCCTACTGCTGATTCTCTTTTTCTGATACTGATGAATAAATGATTTTGGCTATTTTAGTATTTTAAATCATTTTAAAGTTTTGTGAAAATTATGCCTTTATTTAGTTTTATATGATGATTATTTGGTTGTTAATCTAATACAAGTATTATGAAATGATTATTTAAGTTTATATTAAATGTGGATATAAAATATCAGGAATACTGGTTTCTTTCTAAAGATTAAATTAAAATGCATTTTATTTTGAGATTTATGTTTCTTCAAAATAATTATCTGGGTGTCCTCTAATTTCATGTTGCCATTTGCACGATAATTATTTTTTAAAACTTAAGACTAAATAAATATTAAGTTACGTAATTCCTTATTAATAATGTAATTAGTTATATAAATTTCTAGTGTAGCTATCACCTCATCCATTGTTACAGCATAGTATTCTACTGAAAAAAGTATTTGCTGGTTGACATTTGAGAGAGACTGCTTTTGGAGAATCACATTCTTTATGAAGGATCTGCAGTGTCCCACAGAATGGGAAAATGCTTAGCTTTGCTTAATTTAGAGATTTCCATTAACTCACTTTTTAGAACAACTTTACCCTAAGCATTTTAGGAAATTCTGCATTAGATGTCTTCCGTTTATGTTTGAGTCAAACCTGTATACCTGGACTAAGAAAAATGTTCACTTCGATTTTCATTTGGATAATTTTATCTATTCTGAACACTTATTCTTTGGTTACTTATTGTATTTTTATATCATGTTTCCTTTAGCTTCTTAGGATCACCACTAGAGGGTGACCACAGAAAACAAAAGGATTTTATTGCCACTGCTTATTGGTAACTGTAACAGTGGGTATATATTGTAGGACTAAATGAATGATCATATTTTAGATCACACCTTGATTTTTTTCCAAATTGCAAATATTTGAACACTTCACATTTTGACATTGTGAAGGAGACAGTAGTAGTATATTTTCCTTGCCCTTCAAAAACAAGATTATGATAGCACCTACCACATGCCAGCCTCTGCAAAGTGCTTCACATGCATCATCTCACTTAATTCTTTCAACAGCTTTTTGGGGCAGGTGTTAATATCCTCATTTTACACGTGAAGAATATGAGGCTTATAGAGATGAATTTAATATTCAAGAACACGTAGCTGATTACTGAAGAAGCTGTAACTTGACCAAGGTCCAGGTGACTTTAGAATCATAACTGTTAAACCACTTTACATCACCTTTTCTGTATTGTGGTCTGTGAAGCAAGCCCAAAACACATGGGCAGTGAATGTATCGATACTTCATTCCTCTTGCTACTTCATTGCTTAGAGTTATCTTTGCTCTCTCACCAATTCTTAACTTCCAATTAGTTTTAAAATTTTACTCATTCTACCAATCCTTCCAACCCATTGCATTCTGTTCCCACTGTTGCCGACCCAATTAAGTACTCACCACATTTACCTAGACTATTATACTATTCTTCTAATTTTTTTCTTTGATTTCAGTTTTATTCTTGATTTAAATTTTATACATTTACAAATTATCCATTCTGAAAGCATAGGTCTAAATGGCTCTTCTCCCCTGTTTCCCAACTTCAGTTTTTGTCTATTAACATAGAATACAATCTACACACTTTGGCTTGGCATTCAGACCCATATTCTGTGTGTCCTGAGTCTGTCTAACTTTATCTCCTGCTAATCCAGTCCCTCAGCCCGCCTTGCCCATCATCTATTCTCCTTTCCTAAAATATGCTGTCTGCTTGCTTCTTCTATTTTTTGGAGCATTTTCTTTCACTGGGATGCCCCATCCCGCTTCTTTATCTTAACCATCTTTCTTCTAGAGCTACCTCCTGTGTCATCATTGGAATTATTTTGTTTGCTCTGTACTTCCTTGTTCTGTGTTCTTTTTTTTTTTTTTTTTTTTTTTTTTTTTTTTTTTTTTTTGAGACAGAGTCTTGCTCTGTCGCCCAGGCTGGAGTGCAGTGGCACGATCTCGGCCCACTGCAAGCTCCGCCTCCTGGGTTCACGCCATTCTCCTGCCTCAGCCTCCTGAGTAGCTGGGACTATAGGCTCCTGCCACCACGCCTGGCTAATTTTTTGTATTTTTTAGTAGAGATGGGGTTTCACCACATGAGCCAGGATGGTCTCGATCTCCTGACCTCGTGATCCACCTGTCTCGGCCTCCCAAAGTGTTGGGATTACAGGCGTGAGCCAATGCGCCCGGCCTCTATGTTCTTATTTATTGTACTTACTATACTTTGCTTAGTGCTGTTTATTACTATGTGCATTTCTCTTAACATTGTGGGCATTCATATTCATTTGTTCATCCTACATATGCTCTGGCTATACAAGGCACTCAATAAATGTTAGTCTTACTTTGACAGTGAGGACACTGTTAAATATCACAAGATGTTATATGATCAATTACAAAATGAATTCTGTAGAGAAACTGTGTTAGGAATTCAAACAGCAATTCAGATTAGAATGGTCAAAAAGATTTTATTGAGAGAATTTAGGATTTATTGAGGGAATATGAAATCATAAAGTTTAGGATAAACTGAGAATTGAAGTGCGTAGGAAACAAGTATCTTTTAAATATTTTGAATTGTTTCGTTTTTATTGAGAGTAGGCATAGTATATTCAATAACGCTAAGCCTATACAAGGAAGAGAAAATTTACTTTTATTTTTTTCAATTCTTGCATAAATCTTGAGGGTTCCCCTGAAAATTTAAAACAGCACCTCTTCCAACCAGATATTTGGTGTCAGGTGACATTTAAAAAAAAATGTTTTTATTCTTCAACAAAGTAGTGCTTCAGTTAAAGCTACATGACTTCTTTATTCCTACTTCCTTAAGACATTTTTAGGTAGTTGTGACTATAGATTGCCAGGTAGAGTGTGATTTTAATTGGACACTGAAGAGTATCAGAAGATGACACAACTTATATTACCAGTTGTAATTGCAAATTGGGATGTTTTGAGTTCTTTTTTTCTATCAAATTTCTTTTCCTTAAGGTTGATTTTTCCCCCCTGTACTGACCAGTGATGTCAGAAGACAGAAGGAACCATTTTTAGTGTACTTGGAATTAAAAATAACCAATCTTTTTGGCCTTCATACTATAGAAAACCAGCTGGGTGTGGTGATTTACATCTGTAATCCCAGCGACTTAGGAGGCTGAGCCAGGAGGATTGCTTGAAGCCAGGAGCTTGAGATCAACCTGCGCAATGTAGCAAGACCCTGTCTCTAAAAAATTAAAAAATTAGGCTGGGCGTGGTGGCTCATGCCTATAATCCCAGCACTTTGGGAGGCCAACGCGGGCAGATCAGTCGAGGCTAGGAGTTTGAGACCAGCCTGGCCAACATTGTGAAACGCTGTCTCTACTAAAAATACAAAAATTAGCTGGGTGTAGTGTTGTGCACCTGTAGTTCCAGCTACTCGGGAGGCTGAGACATGAGAATCACTTGAACCTAGGAAGCAGAGGTTGTAGTGAGCTGAGATTGCACCACTGCACTCCAGTCTGGGTTACAGAGCAAGACTCTGTATCAAAAAAAGAAAAGAATCAGCTGGGTGTGGCATCACAGACTTTTAGTCTCAGCTACTTGAGAGGCTGAGGTGAGAATATTGCTTGAGCCCAGGAGTTTGAGACTGCAGTGAGGTATGATCGTGCCACTGCACTACAGCCTGAGCAACATAGCAAGATCCTGTCTCTTAAAAAAAGAAAACCAGATATAGCACATTGTTGTTTCCAGAACCTGATGAAGTGTCTAGATGCCCTATATTTTTGAAGACTGTCCTTTGAAGTCTCTATTTCAAAGGTGCACATCAATATGAGTCTAGATTTCAAAGCTGATCTTGATGTTTCCTTATAGTATGATAGTAACTGAAACACATTAAGAGAAAAGAATTATAAAGCCATTTAGTGTTGTCTTTTAGAATTATGGAAGAGAATATAAATTTTCGCTATGAGACCCTGAGTACTTTGGTTGTGCTTTATAAAGTTTGAGCATTTTAAGTAGAAATTACACCATGTTTTAATATAGTAGTTTTGTTTTTTTAAGAAATCTTAACTAAGAACAATGCTGTTTGTCTATTCTGATAGTTAATATTTATAAGCATGTTTTCATCTAGAGTTTAGCCATATTTATCATCTCTTAGTATACAGGTAAAATTTCGGTTTTAAAGTAAGAGCAGAAATTGTTTCTGCTGGTAAAAGTGAAAACTGAATTTCTTTGGAGTAGCATAATCAGCATGTTACTTAGGTACTTTCTGTAAAGATGCTGCATTTTTAGCTAAGTTTTTAGAGCTCCCTTACAGGCATGAAAATAAATTAGTCAGCAGTATTCTCTGCAGAGCTGGCAAAAACAATCGATAGGTATTTTGGAAGTACAGATAACAATAATATAATTATAAAGTTTATATAGTATTTACGAATTTTTCTTGAATAGAAATTGAATGTGAAAAGTAAACGTAAAATATGAGTGAATCACCTGATGTGATATATGTTATTTTTAGGTTGGTACTAAGAGAATTTCACAGGCATTTCTTATTTGCTTACTAATTCCCACAAAGACATGTATTACAAATCTTACTGAATATGTGAGCAACTCATAGTTTTCCTTCTCGAATGTTGTGATGGTTTTCTTACTTTTTAAATTCTGAAATATGGTCTGTAAACAAGACTGTTGACTATTTGAAGATTTGATAAGCTGTACTGTATTTTGGTGTTTAATGCTTTCCTTACAACTGTAAACATGCTGAGTGCTATCTACAAAATATAGCTGAGTCTATTCAGTACAGGATACTTAGAGTGTGTTTTCTCTAATGTATGCTCATGCATCTACTCTCAAACACCATATGCCTTGTAATACACAAATGTACTTACTGTGACTGAGATGTAATTAATAGGAGGAAGAAGATCTTGAATGAAGTGATAAGATATATATTTATATATGTCTCCTTTTGCCCACAGTCTTTTAGAGAATGATGTTCATTTTGAAATGGAGGAGTGGTCAGGAGTTGAGAATGTGTGAACATCTGGGTTTTTAAACTACTCTTGTCTTCAGTAATCTTCATTAATTGTTGAAATGTTTGTCTCAATTAAATAATATTAAATTATCTATAGTTTTATTGCAATCATTAAGAAAATTATATGGATGTTAGAATAATTGTCACTTTTTTTCTTTCCTTCAGTTTATCCCCACTGAAGGAGAATATTGTGTGTATATTTTTTATAAGGGACAAAGAAGACAGTGAGGAGAGTCATAGTATTTATTATTAGCAGAGTTCTTCATTTTACAGCTGTGAAAACAAATATGGAGAGGTGAAATATTTCATGAGTAAAAGTAGTGATGCTTAGCATTTTCCTTCTTTTTTGAAGACTAAAAGCCTTTGATTCAGGGTCAGAAGAACTAGATACTGTTTTAAGCCTCTCTACAAGATATTCTACAGTATCATCTTTTTCACCTTACCTGCTAACATTCAGGTAAATAGCGGTAAAATTAAAGGCCAATACTATGGAAGATAGTGACTAAACATTTCTAGAGTGTTATATAATGTTATAGTTTTCTTTAATTTAAATATGCACATATGCATGTAAACCACACTGTACAATCCCATTATGTTTTCAGGTGGGTTTTAGGTGACCTTTCCAGATATTTTCTTCCTTTGAAGGAAGTTTTTGTTGTTGTTATTATGAAGCATAGCCTACATTTTATTACCAGTTCTTTTCTTTTCTGAGGGATAAGAAATTTAATACCAAGAGACCATAATAAGTAAAATTTTTATTTGAAATCCTTAAGTCATCCATACATTTTTCATAAAGCTTTTTATAAACATCTTTAACCATTCTAGCTTTTCCAGGTAGAATTAACAGTAACAAGTTATTTGATTATAATCACAGTCTGCATAATGTAAATAAGTTGAAATTAGTTGACAAGTAATTGATATTCACAAATGAGAACGTTGGTTGTCCCGTAGTAATCAATGCATAGCTACAGCTGGTTGAAGGGGACCAAATCCATTGAAGAGGCGATTTGGTTCCATTTTACCAGCTCTAGCAAAGCATTGTAGTGCTGCTAGTTTGGAATCCAAAACAGTTAAATGCTTTTCATTGGTAAAATTACAGTCATGGACCTTCTGCAAGTGTTAGAAATTATCATACCAATGCTCCAGTCACTGAATGTCAAATTTTCCATTTTGAAGTCACTTTCCTACTGTTTTCCTGCGCTTAATGGTTTAAAAGTCTTTTCCTTTTAACACATGACTGCATTAAGGAATGATCAATGTATGTCTTTGTTTTCAACATCTTTGCTTCTTTTTCTTTTTCTAATCTTGTCCACAGCCGAAGTCTTTGCTTAATTCTTACATGTAGACAATAAGCTGTTTCAAAACCAACAGTATTTAAAGGAACAAATAGACCTTGATGTATTTAAGAGTAATGTTTTCCATTGATCTCTAGGCAGTAAACCAGATTACTTAAGTAGTTAAGCTAAAAGGTTGGGGAAGAGTTCTGTTAGTCACCCCCTTCTACTGCCACTGCTTCTTTTAGCATTATAGTTGAGGGCTAACAGCAAATTGTTGATGGGTGTAGGAATATCAGTGGCCTTAAGAAAGTACCTCTGCCCTTTGATTTATAAATAGATCACATGTGTATGCAGTGTATTGCTTGGACTTGTGTTGAAAGGAACTACCATGCATGCCGGTTTTTCTTTGTTTTTGCTTATGTAGTGTTACTAATCATAGCTTAGTAATTTAACCCTTTTAAAGGTCTATTTCCTCGACTAAGTTCTTTGTCATTTTGGGTACAGATTGCCTAGTTACTTTTCATTATCACCTTAGTAATACATGGTGGTTAGTTACAATCCATGAATACAAGTATTAAAATCTATTGTGTGGATAATACTTGAAAAATCAGAGTAAATTTTTGTTATAATGTGGTTTTACTGTTGATTTCAATGTCTTGAGAGGGGTGTCTTCTTGCGTAAAATAAAAGTTTGATAAATTATAATTTGCCTATAAAGTTGAGTGCTCTCAGAGAAATACAGAGTAGAGAAATATTCTTTACAGTTACTATTTTAAACTAAACTGGGAGGTCAATGCTAATTCAGGCAGTATGCAAATGACTCTTATACTAAGTATATTCTGCGTCTGTTGGTTGGTAAGTATCATACTGCTGGTGAAATTAATGTAACTACAATTCTTTTTCATCATTTTTTCTAGTAGAAGTGAAACAGGTGTTAAACTGCCTGAACTTAAGTGCTGAAGATAGCAGTAACACTGGCTTCTATTTTTACTAGTTATATGGGAGCTGTTTAGCAGATCCAGTTGCTCAAGTGTGCTTTTGGATGGCAGTTCAGTTTCATATACTGGCCATATCGGGGCAAGGAGAGGCCATGGGAAAAAAATAGTACAGCATTTGATAATGTCAGCATCTGTTATCCCTGTCAGGGAGACAGTTGAAATGTTTGAGTTATACCAGTGTCAGCAGATGCCCAGAGTTTAATATGTACTCAGTTAAAAATGAACAGCTGATCTAAGTGATAGATGTGACATTTTAGAGTGATTGAAAGTACTCTTAGATAAGTTAAACTTGCAAGCACCAGAATCAGCATATAATTTTACTTTTAAAAATGAATAGCCTGTCATTTTATTTTCTAAGGATTATTTATATAGTCTTAATATTATAGCAAAGAGATTCTTAGTTGCTGGGATGTTTGAGAAGGATTATTAAACAACTTGTATACCTATAGAATGACCAATATAACTGTTTATTATAAAACACAAGTAGAGTAATACCCTTTGAGTATTTTTATAGAAGAGCCTCTACTTTCGAGGTATATATTTTGAGTTCTTGGTATTTAGGACCTGTACAGGTAAACTTACCAAATAGAACATGAATCATTGCCATTCTGTTTTGTGGATGATCAGAAGGGCTACGCTTATGTGAGTTAAGCTTTGAACTAATTTCTTTGAAAGTGTAGAATTTTAAAATTATGTGCCTTTTATAATTTCCAGTAAACATGCAGTAACACGTATAATGCCATCTGTAATAGTCATTCTCATTCTTTATAATCTGATAAAATGAAAATCATCTTTGTATTAACTAGTCTTATTAAACAGAAAATGAACTATAGTTAAACTTACAGTCATTTCCATTCAATTTCTGATACAAAAAATTTAAAATATGCTTTTATACATGTGTAAATATTTCAGTTGAAATAATGCTTTTGGTAAGAAATGGTTAGAATATGTGAATACTACTCTTTCTTTTGTTCTAACTTTGTCATTAGTAGCTTAAAACAGGTACCGCTTATAAATTTTGCTAAGAGCATTATTTGGAATTTTTTATAAATAATATACAAACTGCGTGAAATAAAAGTATTTTGATATTTCTAAACAATGGATTGATCATGTTTAGAGAAATTGAATTGTAATTGCATAGTACAATAAAAACAGTTCTTCCATCTGTATAAATTGGTTCTTGACTATAGTGCTTTCATTTTACATGCCCTCTTTGGAGAAAGCAAATTCAAAGATAATACAGATAATAAATTAATTTCTTTTAAACATTTGGTAGTCTGTTACCAATATACCCTGCTGACTTACAGCTGTGGACCAGAATTTTGTCATTTTTCATGCTTAAATCTTACATTTTAATTAATTTTAAGTTTTAACTTTACAGTTAAAGTAGAGATTTGGGTTAAGACCCTAAGAAACTTGAGAAGGAAGGACAAGGGCCACTATATTTTTAGCTGTCAAAAAAGAAAGCCTTTCTAAAACAACAAAACTTTTGGTCAGAAATTCCTCTAATATTAATAGATTATACATTTATCAAAATGAGAAGAGATAGCTTATTAAGTGAATGAAGCCAGCTCTTATTATCTTATTTTTCTGTAGAAATCAATGAGCCCTACCAATGAGATATACTTAAGATTAAATTGTGGCGACAGAAAATAGGTCGTGTGTATTCCTCATTCTTTTGTGCTAGTAATACTATTTTCCCTTTTGCAGTCAAATTTTAATAATGAGAGTACCTAATTTAAAAATGTAAGATGTATGTTTTAAACTTAGATGATTTAAAAGGAGTTTCATAATTGAAATCTACTTCACTGGATCGTCTTTTCCTTCATGAAATAAAAACCTTAGGGATAGTTTCTATCTATAAGTAGTAGATAACCTTTTTTTTTGGTGTGAGTATTGCCAAAGGTCATCTGTTCATGACTAGGTTAATTTACCATGTGAAGGTCATTCACGTAGAAAGAAGCAAGAGCTTCTTTTAGCTCAGTTTAATTCTCGCTTGGTGGTTTATTGCCTACCAAAAATACATACTTCTTTACATTCCATAGCATTGTATGTTCATATGGGTACATAAAGAAGTATGTACTCTGAGTAGGTATTACTAAGTTGTTAGCTGTAAAAACATGAAATATTTTATTTTCTTATTTGTTAGTGAAACATTTAGCTTACTAATGTAGAGCAATGGTAAATCATTTGCAGAGACTAATTTATCGAAGACTAAATTTTGTAACAAGTTTACCTGAAGCATGGCATTAATGGTTCCATATTCTTGGTGGGCATAGACATTCCTAAACATTTGACCAGTTATCTGTTGAACTTTGTCCTGGTTTGATTCTTTTTGCAAGAGATTCATAGAATCAGTGTAGTGTTACAGAGTGTATTTCAGAAACTTAAGATCAGCCTAGTGTTTCTTCAGTCTTCAGAGTGAATTTCTTCTTTTTTTGTAGTCTGCTTCTAGATCCTACAGGTAGATAGTAATTAATTAAGTTCAATTTTTTTTTTTTTTTACAAACTAGATATCTTACTCAAAACCTAACAAATTAACCAATAAGTATTTCTGATATTGACTCTAGAAGTTGAAACAACAAGGAGAAAAACCAGGATGAGTGTGGGTGAATTGAACTTTTAAAGATTACGAATTTTTGTTAGTGTTTTATAAGGTCACAGATAAGAACTCATGATCATTTGAAAATTTGTCATTCTTTTTTCTTTATTAGTTCCTTACCTGAATTTTGCACTTTGGTGCTTCTCTTTGGGTTAAATACAACTATGGGTTGAATACAAATTCAAATCTAGAAATATCTAATTTTGGTGAGTTTAAGTTGTTTTGATTCTTTAATCTTTTTAGTATAAAGGATAACTGTCAGAATTGTCAACTTTTAGAAAGTATGACTTCAAAGAACTGAAAGGTCTTAGTCTATGAGCACCTGGGTTTTATTTACCTTGATAATTTAGCATGAAAAGAAATTATAGTTGGTAAGTAGCCTTCAGTTATTATGGTATTAGAAGGTTAATTTAAAACCTCAAGAAATTTTCAGATTTGGCAAAGGAGGAAAAAAAAGGGCAGGGATAGTAGAATTTCTGCAGCTTGTGACAAAAAGCTAGTGCAGCTTATAGAGAGCAAATCAGAATGTAGCAGTAGATAGTCCAGCACTACAGCAGTTTCAGCAATGCAGCGTTAGAATTACACCATGCATGTTCTGATTTATTTTTGTGGCCAATTATTAGTAAGCATTAAAAAGTATTTTATGATCTGCCAAGTTTCTTGGTTGACTCAACCTTGAAATAGAAGCTAATAGTTTTAGAAAATAAGTATACTTTGGAAGCAGGATGTGACTTACTAGAGATGCAAAATCATAACTTAATCTGAAACAATAATGATTAAATCTTTAATAATGTAAATGACAATAATGTATTTGTACATTTTTAAGATCAAAAGTTACTGCCATGGTATTTGAACAATATTCCTTTTTACACTACGTTAGCTCTCAACTTGAATTGTGAAATTAGGCTATGGTTAGATAGAATTTAATTTAACAATGAAAACATATATTGAGTCAATAATAGGTAAGCATGCAGAAAGTCATAAGCATCCTTAAAAGTACAGGCCTGATGGTGCTCTGTTACCTGTAAGCTTAGTGTCATGCAGCATTTGCAGCAGGAAGAAAGGTAGTGACCTAGAGAATCACATCAGCAGCAGCCATCTCATCTTGATTGTTCGTTCACTCTATTCGCTGATTCAGCATTTCTTTTCATGAGCCCGGTGAAGGAAGGGGATGTATCAGTGAACACAGAACCTCACCTTTTAAGATAAATTTGAAAAACAAACGAGCAAACAAAAAACAAGCTTACTTTTCCCTCTCCTCCCCTCTTCCCTTTACCAAAAGAAAAAAAAAAAAAAACCCACCAACAAAAAAAACTCTAAAGTTGAATCAGTGTTGGCCATTTGATTTGGAATGTCATATAACAGTCTTGCACAGTTATGTAGGGAAAGTTAAGCAATCAAAAAAGGTTGCTACAAAGGCTAAGAAAATGAACCTAGCTTGTCAGATGAAATGCTTCAGAAGAGGGTAAAAAGTTGCAGAAGTTAATTTTATAGTCTAAAAAAGACAAAAAAAACCCCAAAAAACAAAACAGAACCCAAAACACACCTTACTCCCCCCAAATAACTGTAAACATTCACCCTGTTTTTCTTTGCCCTCCAGAATACATTGGGTTCTTCTGACTTCTTAGGAAATAGTCTGCATCTTTCTTGCTTTTAGATTTTTTTTTTTTTTTTTTGGTTTTTAGTTTCCAGGATTAAATAGTAGATCTGTAGTGAAGCTACCTTGTCACATCCAGAGGTCAAGTCTGCAAGCAAGATCAGGACTTCCACATGGTCACTACGAGGCTAACTTATATTCTTCCTCAGTGACCACAGGCTAAACTGTTACAGCTTTATAGGCAGCTAAGCATTTGAAACATGCACTCCCAGGCAAACAGGCTCTCTTGTGCCTCTCTCTTCCCTGACCATATTTAGTCAACCATAGCAAAAAATAGCCTCTCAGCTGTCGATTGTCGATCCAAAAGCTGAGGAAGCCTCAATCTTGCTTTCTGCCTATTGATTGTTCATCCTGCGGTCCAAACACTGCTTTGCCATTTGTCCTGCCCCCCACTTTTTTTTGGGGGGTAAGCACTGCCAAATAAAGCGGTCTCTAATGTTTCCACTTACATTTCCCAGATTTTCACTGAGCTTGCGCTGAGACTAGGAAAGCCTGATGCACTGTCACTATACTTAGAAGCACTGCAGAGAAAAAAGGAAAGAGGAAAAAAATTACCGTGGCTAGTAGCAAGACAATCTTTAGACAGTTATGGAACAAGTGAAGTCCCTCTGCTGCCAATACACATTTTATAACCTGATTTTTTGATTGATAAAAAATGTTATGGGTGGTGATATGTTACATAGCTAAAGGCCCGAAAGGATTTTTTAGGGTTATCTTTAGAGCTAGTTGTTGCCATATACATGCTTTTAAAATTTATTGAATAGTATTTGAATGGAAAATGTATAGAAATGGTAGGTAAGACCTGTATATTGGTGGTGGAGAGACATCATTAAGGGAGAAGAAAGTAGTATGTAAATGAAATCTTGGAAGTGCCACTTAAAACAATTCACTGTCAATTTCAGTTAATTTTTTTTATAATGCTTTGGTAAAAAACAGGGTCCAGTATGCTTTTGAGTAATTATACAAGTATTCAAATGCATTTTATTATGAATTCTACTTTATATTCAAATGTGTAGTGTTTTTTCTGTCCCTTCTACATTGTCATGTTTCTCTAATTTTCTGAAGTAACTTTTAGGCATGATCATTGCACACTTTACACAGATTGAAATAGTCATTAACCTGTCTATAACTCTATTACATAGTATGTGACTCAGAGGTAAAAATACTTTTGTTTTACATTTTAATCGCGTATTCACAATATATTTTGATATTGAAATTTTTTTAATCAAAGAAAAAATATTAAAACATGAAATCCAGTAAACCTGTGAAGATATAGTTTAAGATCTCACATAAAAATGTAGAAGAGCAACCAACTATACCTTGTTTTTTAATCCAAATATGTCCTCTTAAGAAACAAGAAAAAACTATCATGAGTTTTCTGAGCTTACTCGCCTACAGAAGTTTGTCCTTCACATTCTTTTTGTCTGTAGCATTTAATATCATAGCAGTTTAATTATTTTGAATGTCTGTTTTAAAACAGTGACATAAGGAATACTTCTTTAAATATTGGGCAATTTTAAACAGCTTTCCTAGACATTGAAATAATTTTACTCATATTATGAGACGATGACATGTCTCAGAGTATAGATTAGTTTTCAGTTTTCTCAAGTACCCCATTTTGTTAATGATTTTGTAGCAGTGAAAGTACTTATTTTTTAAGCAAACACTTACATAATGTGTTATGTGCCGGGTTCTCTTTCTAAGCCCTTTATAAATATTAACTCATTTAATTTTCATAACAACCCTATCAAGTAGGATTTGTGATTCTTCTCACATTTTACAGGTGAGGAAACTGAGGCACAGAAGTTAAGTAATCTGCTGAAGTCACTAGCCATTGTGGCTAGAGCCAGAATTTGAACTCAGATAATTTGGTTTCAGACTGGGAGCTCTTCACCACTATGCCACACTGCTCCTCAGATTTGTGATAGTGAAATGAGTTAGGAAGTTATTCCTCTTGGGAACTCAACCATGCACCAAATATATATTGCTAATATCTTTGCCTCAGTATATTCAGAAAGATGATTATTTGATTATTTGTTTATTCATTTCTTCCATTCAACAAAACTTTGAGTTCCCCATACTAGGTATACGAAGTATACCTTTTTGATCAAAATGTGTTCAGTTTTATAGTAACCTGCTTTTAGCATGCCCAAAAGAACTACTGGCAGTTGATCAATTTTCTTAATAAATTCCTTTCTGAATTCTGGACTAATCTACTTTACCTATTTGAGGGATTGTTTATTTACCAAGCATTTATTGAACACCTAATATGTGCTACAGTGCTTTTCTAATGTTGTTTTACCTTAAGTAATATTAACATGTAAGGCCTCCACAGTTTAGCTAGTAGGGTTTGGGAAAATGTTGCCTGCCTCTGAAGAAAGATTGCAAAGCATGGCAGGCCCTAAAAATTGACCCAGTGCCACTTGAATACTACATACCAATGTAGACAGCTGCTTGTCCCCTCTGCTTCTTAGAACTCATTTGTTCATCATTCAGCAAACGTTTGAATACTATCATGTGCCAGGGATTGTGGTAGGCACTGCTATTAGTTGTTCTGGAACTTAATGCTTCTTTGGCACTATTCACAAATGCCTGCTTAACTGGTAGTAAGATCTTATCTTTAAAACATCCATGTCCTTAACCTCTTGGAAAACAACCAAATTGAGCATTAGGGAAAATGTCTCTAAATCTCATATACTATGCTCCACAGTTGAGACAGTCTATTGGCTTAACAAAATTACTGAATTCTCAAGCTGGTAACACCTCTTTCCCAGTAACTCTATGGACCTCAGTGCTTGCAGCTTAACAGTCTCCTCTTAATTAACTAAAGTGCTGCAGGGAACAGCTTGCAGCTGTCCTTGTGGTTATAGTGTGTCTAAGATTGCCTGCCCCATGGAAAGAAAGGAGACAGGCTGCTCTGAACTACTGCTGTTGACATGAGAGTGAGGGGACCAGAAACTGTTTTGCTTAACTTTCCCTTAGCTTACCTTGCAGGCTGGGCCCAAAGATAACCTCTTGTCTTGAGGCCCTGTATTATTATTATTTTTTTTGAGGGGGCTGGCAATTTTTGATTAAGATGAGAGGGCTGTAGGTCTCTGTTCAAATAATTTATGTAGCTACTTCACCCTCAAGGAGGTTACATATAACTTCCCGCTCCTTAAATGTGGGCTGTACGTAGTCACTTCCTTCCAAAGAGCATAGTTTAGAGATATGGAACTGTTTACATTGGAGAAACATGAAGAACACTACTTCAGCCAGACGATCAAGGTTAACTTCTAGAGTCATATGGCATGTTGATAGTATGTACCCTTGGTGTGATGTGATTAAATGACACTTTAACTCTGTGGCCTTCTAAGAACCAATAGCACAGTGTAATCATGAGAAAAGCATCAGACAAATTCCAACTGAGGAATAGTCTACAGAATATCCCATTAGTACTCTTCAAAACTGTAAGACTCATCAAAAACAAGGAAAGTCTGGGAAACTGTCACAACCAAAGGGAGCTAAGGAGAAAAGACAACTAAATGTAAAGTGGTATTCTGAGAAAGAACATTGAATAAAACTAAGGAAATCTCAAGTGTGGACTTTGGTTAATAGCGCTTCAACATTGGTTTGTTGAAACAAATGTACCATACTATGTAAAATGTTAATAACAAGGATGAGGAGTATATGGGAACTCTCTGCTAGCTTTGCAATGTTCTATAAATCTAACATTGCTTTAAAATAGATATTTAAAAACAAAACCAAAAAGTTCACCCACTCCTGGCTAGTTGACCCTTGCATTAGTTTTGATTTGGGGCTATCTGCAGTGTTTCTCCACAGCTTAGTAAATCAAGTTGATTTTGCTGTAATTGATTTCAAGAAAATATTATGTTTAGTCTCATGTTCTTTTAAAAGTGTATTAAAGGCAGGGAAGTATATTTTAGATTTTTTTTTTATCAAGACTAGTCTTATTTTTAAAAGATTTATTTAAAAAGAATATGTGAAAATTGTGAAATGGTCAGATTTGTGTGGGGTGGTATAGAGAATAGAGTGGAAGGGAGACTGGGGGCCATTGGGAAGAACAGTTTAGTTTTAAAATGGAGAAACGGCAGGACAAATCGAATGTGGACATAAGGAGAGGGGAAAGAGTCTAGAATGATTCCCTGGTTTCTGAGTAGAATGACTGATTAAATGGTAAGAAGAGTAATCAAGATCAAGAATATAGGAGGAGGCCAGGTGCAGTGGCTCACGCCTGTAATCCCAGCACTTTGGGAGGCCCAGGTAGGTGGATCACTAGGTCAGGAGTTCAAGACCGGCCTGGCCAAGATGGTGAAACCCTGTCTCTACTAAAAATACACATAAAAAATGAGCCGGGCCTGGTGGTGGGCACCTGTAATCCCAGCTACTCGTAAGGCTGAGGCAGAGAATCACTTGAAACTGGGAGGTGGAGGTTGCAGTGAGCCGAGATTGAGCCACTGCACTCCAGCCTGGGCGACACAGCAAGACTCCATCTCAAGAAAAAAAAAAAAAAAAAAAAAAAAAAAAAATATATATATATATATATATATATATATATATATATCTCGATATATGTATATATACATATATCCATATACACACACACACACACACACACACACACACACGAGGAGTATTGGGAAAGAGGAGGGGGCAAAGAGGTATTTGTACTATGTTTGAGTATACATCTATCATCTTAGAGTTGTCATAATACTATTATACTGAAGAGTTTGAGACCCTATACTGAAACATTTTTACATATATTATCTCATTTAATTTTTACAACAGCCTTATAGTTTTTTTTTTTTTTTTTTTTTGGAGACAGTCTTGCTCTGTCCCCCAGGCTGGAGTGTAGTGGTGTAATCTTGGCTCACTGCCAACTTCCACCTCCCAGGGTTCAAGTTCAAGTGATTCTCCTGCCTCAGCCTCCCAAGTAGCTGGGATTACAGGCATACACCACCATGCCTGGCTAATTTTTGTATTTTTTGTAGAGACGGGTTTCACCATGTTGGCCAGGCTGGTCTTGAACTCCTGATCTCAAGTGATCCACCTGCCTTGGCCTCCCAAAGTGCCACCTGCCTTGGCCTCCCAAAGTTTCATGTTATGGGATTATAGGCTTGAGCCACCACGCCTGGCCCTTATAGGTATTTTGTAAGAGATTTCTATAACACTTTTGGTATTAGATATGAATCACGACCATTTATTTAAGTGGGATGAAGTAACAGAGTAGATTTGTTCTGAGATGAAAACTACCTCCCTGAAAATCTGACTTTTGCATTTTAATGTTAGGATTTGAGTACTTTGTAGAAGGTTATCTGGAAGGGACTAGGACAATTTTCGTCACTTCAATCATAGCCTGGAATTACTGTCTTTCCCTTGTTCTGACAGTTCAGTTTTATGTGCGTGTGTGTGTGTGTGTATATATATATATATATATATCCTGCTGAGAGGAAAAACCGAAAAGACACTAAGTAAGGAGACAGCAAAGAACCAGTAGGCTTTCAAGAATACATATGTGTTTCTGTTTAAGTGTCTGAATAACTTTCTGAGCCATGGCCCTTTTGAGGGACTTCAACTTCCCCTAGCTTGTTTGCTTATGACATGCAAGACCAGAAGAACAAGTAAGTGATGGCTTCGTCTCAACCAACAGCTTGTGCCCAGAGGAGGAATTGCTCCCCTACCCCTTTCCTTTCTTTGGGCTGTTGGCATTGTATTAACTTTTAATGGCAAAAACTGCAATTACTTTTGCACCAACCTAGTAATATGAGAATGTACTTCTGAAACTAGAATGGAAGACAATGGGAAACATGATTCTGTTAACCACTTCTCAGAAATATCTGTTCATTGAAAGGCTTTAAAAAACTTGATGAAGTTAGTGTGAACCACACTTTATAATTTAATACTTACTGTAACATTGGTATATCTAAAAGAGGCTAAAAGGAATACAGGTGCAAATTAAAACTATTTCAAGGCAACAAGCCCAAATATTATCTTAGTGTTTTGATTTCAAAAATGTTTTTAGATTGGGCATGGTGGGTCATGCTTGTAATCCGAGCACTTTGGGAAGCTAAGGCAGGTGGATGGCTTAAGCTCAGGAGTTCAAGACCAGCCTGGGCTGTTACATGGTGAAACCCCGTCTCTACAAAAAAATTAGCCGGGCTTGGTGGCATGTACCCATACTCCCAGCTACTCAGGAGGCTGAGGCAGGAGGATCATTTGAGCCTGGGAGGTTGAAACTGCAGTGAACTCTGATTGTGCCACTAACTGCACTCTAGCCTGGGCAACAGAGAGAAACTTTGTCTCAGAAAAAAACAAAAAAAAAATTTTTTTTTTTTTTCAGACAGAGTCTCGCTGAGTCGCCCAGGCTGGAGTGCAGTGGCTCGATCTCCGCTCACTGCAAGCTCCGCCTCCTGGGTTCACCCTATTCTCCTAAAAACAAGAAGTTTTTAATCAAGCTAATATATGTACATAGTTAAGTCAAATGTTACTACAAAACTCATAATGAAAGATAAATGTCTTCTGCTTCATCCCTCCTTACCTCTTTGTTGTCTCCATCAACAACTTGTAACTTATCCTGTAATTTCTTAATTTATCAATTTTAGGGATCTAGTGATTTCATGTTATGGAAAATGAAGATTTAAAACTAATACCCTCTGTTACTACCATTCCTTTCAACATGATTATATCACAATTTTTGTTTAAATCAGTGGCAAGTATTTACATTATTATTTTTACATTTTGTTTTTAATAGAATGTTTTTTCACTTTTCACATGATTTAATACTTGTATCTTTTAAATTTTCCAGAACTGTTTACCCCTGTAAATTCTGTTTCTTACATGCTCAAATGTGTAGGGTAAGAGGTAGTGTATGACATTAACATCATGACTATCCAAACATCAGTAGTATAATGTTGTACCAATACTTTTTCCCATTGAGAATCTCAAAGTCTATACAATATCTAGTATTTTACTTTATGGAATGAGGACTAAAATCCTTATTAGTGACTGAAACAAAAGCAGAAAACCTTAGTCTTATATGAAGCACATAAATGGGATTTAGGAGTTTGTAGACTCACCCAAAATTGTATTAATAGGTAAAGATTTTGACATGCATTTCTCTGGAGGAGAGCCCATAGCTTTCCGAGGAAGGCTGTTATCCCCAAACAGTGATTGTAACTCAGTTACAGCCATGGAAGGGGTTCTGTAAGCTGTGATGCTCAGTATACTTTGGGTTCATAAACCTGTTTAAAAAGTCTAATAAAAGGCCGGGCGCAGTGGCTCACGCCTGTAATCCCAGCACTTCAGGAGGCCGAGGCGGGTGGATCACAAGGTCAGGAGATCTAGACCATCCTGGCTAACACGGTGAAACCCCATCTCTACTAAAAATACAAAAAATTAGCCGGGCGTGGTGGCAGGTGCCTATAGTCCCAGCTACTCGGGAGGCTGAGGCAGGAGAATGGCGTGAACCCGGGAGGTGGAGCTTGCAGTGAGCCGAGATCGTGCCACTGCACTCCAGCCTGGGCGACAGAGCGAGACTCCATCTCAGGGAAAAAAAAAAAAAAAAAAAAAAAAAAGCCTAATAAAAGTTTCCAAATGATTAAGTGTAATTTTAGAGGTTCTTCAATCCTCCACAACCCATTCTCAGAGTTCTTGAACTTAGTTCTACTCTTCAGTGGTTGGAGTTTAAATCTTTAATTCTCTTTTGTATAACTTTCTCTTTTTTGCTTTGGAAATACTTTATTACTGATCTTTAAATTTTAAATATTAAATTATAGTGGCCATTTTGTGTGTGTTGCTCCAGACTTGGTTTACCACTTCTAAATGACATGTCAAGTTTTAACTTTGCAGTTCGTGATAACCAGCTACACAATAATCTGTCAGCTAAGATAGTTCAGCATATATAGTGTATTAATTATCACAATTTTTCCTACTTCTAAAAATTGTTATCTGGCTGTTCTTCATTAGCTCTTTCATTAATAAATACTATTGATACTGAACCTGAGAGGTTCCACAAAGCCAAAGTGGTGCCCTCATTAGGGTATATTTCTTTTCTCTTTGGTTTTTTCCTCTTAGGTTTCCTTCGTGTAGCACTTCCATTCTGTTTTGATTCTATTTCCCAGATAGTAATAGTGTGTCTGCCTCTCAAAATATCAAAAAGCTAGCTGGGCATGGTGGCATGTACCTGTAGTCTCTGTCAAGGCCAGCCTGGGCAACATAGCAAGACCTCATCTCTTAAAAAAAAAAATTAAATTAAAGCTGCACATTTGAGATTTAGAAAAGTAGAATTTCTGTTTGTCTCTGAGAGCATTTTTTTCTTTAAAGAGGAGTATCTTCATTTCATTGCAAATGTTTCTTTTGAGTATATCAAATTATGCAAATATAGAAATAATGTGAATTTAACTTTCAGTGCAATGCGTGTTTTACTGTCTAAATTACCAAGACCATGGATTGTGGATGAGAAGAAAGATGATGGTTATACTGCCTTACATCTGGCTGCCCTTAATAATCACGTAGAAGTGGCTGAACTGTTGGTACATCAGGTAAGAAAAGAGTTAAATAATTCCCTCTTTTTTTTTTTTAAACAATTTGGGACCATTGCCATTCATCTATTTATTGCTTTATAAATTGCCTATTAGTAGGTTCCAGTAAAACCTCATGATGATGAAAATTCAGATATAATGCATATTCTGTCTTCTGCCTAATACTTCTTAAATGCAGGATGGTGATGTGTGTGTGAGAGTGAGTCCCTCAATTCCCAGGATTTCCTCTGCATAGTCTTCCTGGATTGGTCCTGTGAAATGGGCATCAACTAACAGAGATTTCCCAGAATGGCTGCTACTGTTACGGAAGTATCATCAACCAGAGTACCAAGGGCCATCTGTGTTGATACTTAAACAGTATGGCCAGTTGTCATCAGACTGCAGTTTGCAGCTAAGATCAGGGGATTTATTTCGTAACTACTGCTGACCCCTGGAATTTATGGCTTGATAGCAGTACAGACTCACCTTAGTCATTTCATTCATCTCAGAATAGGATGACGCTACGTTATTATGAGATTGGATTTTGGGAGGAGCCTATTTTGTAGTTTTAGGATATTTTAGTAATTTCAGCAAGTTTTTCATATGCAAGCATAAGCCATATAGATGCACTGAAGTTATCAAAGAATTATCTGTGATTCCTGACTTCAAGGAATTTATAGTCCAGTTAAGAAGATGAAACAGCAGAAAAATTTAGCAAATAATATATGTAATTAAATACCAAATTATAAGGTATACATTCCAAAAACTACAGAAATTTAAAGAAATATATCAAAAGTTAAGCTACCTCCCCACCACTACTTTAAATCTTTACTATTAAAATTACTGCTCTCTGTTAATTATGATAATTCCTTTTTATTCAAAAATCTAAGTGAACTTATGCCAGTATCATGCTGCTTTGGTTATTGTTGCCTTATAGTAAGTCTTGAAATCAGGTAGATTAAATCCTCTTTCTTCTTCTTTCTCAGGATTACTCTAATGTTCTAGATCTTTTGCATTTGCATATAATTTTTTGTTTGCTTTTGGGTCTCACTCTGTCACCCAGGCTGGAGTACAGCGGCACAGTCATGGCTCACTGCAGCCTTGACCTCCCAGGCTCAAGCAATCCTCCTGCCTCCCAAGTGGCTGGGACTGTAGGCATGTGCCACCATGCCTGGCTTTTATTTATTTATTTTTTCTGTAAGACAAGGTCTCACTATGTTGCCGAAGCTGGTCTCAAACTCCTGGGCTCAAATGATCCTCTTGCCTCAGCCTCCCAAAGTGCCACCATGCCTTGTCCATATAAATGTTAGAATCAGCTTATTAGTTTCTATTAAAAAGTCTGTTGGGAGTTTGATTGCTCTTGCACATATTAGATTTGTTCTTCAGTAGCTTTTTGCGGATGTTATTATAAATTGTATTTTAGCTGGATGTGGTAGCACGCCCCTGTAATGCCAGCTACTCAGGAGGCTGAAGCAGGAGGATTGCTTGAGCCCAGCAGTTTGAGTTACAGTGAACTATGATTACACCACTACATTCTGGCCTGGGCAACAGAGCGAGACCCAGTCAATTAATGAGTCACTCAATAGAATTGTTTTTACATTTCAGTTTCCAATTGCATATTGCTAGTATATATAAATACAATTTTTGTATATTTTCCATATATCCTGTGACCTTGCTTAAACTTATTCTAGTATCTTCTCTACAGATTACTTAGTATTTTCTATATAGCAATCATACAAACCAAAAGAATAAAAAATGCAGTGGAACCACACATATGTATAAACAGCAACTCAGATTACTTAAGAAAAAAAGAACCACACATACATAGTCAATTACTTTTTTTATAGAAGTGCCAAAGTAATATGGGAAAGGGTTGTTTCCCACAAATAGGGCTAAACCAAGTAGATATCCATATACCAAAAACAAAAAAACCCAAACAAAAAAACCTTTACTTCACAACTTACCCCAAAATTAAATGGGTTATAGACCCGAATGTAAAAGCTTAAACCATAAAGCCAGCCAGGCCTGGTGACTCATGCGTGTAATCCCAGCACTTTAGGAGGCTGAGGCAGGAGAATAGCTCGAATCTAGGAGTTCGAGACCAGCCTGGGCAACACTGTGAGATCTCATCTCTACTATATATATATGTTTTTTTTTTTTTTTTAATTAGCTGGGTGTGGTGGCATGTGCCTGTGTCCCAGGTACTTGGGAGGCTGAGATGGGAGGATCACTTGAGCCTGGGAGGTTGAGGCTTCAGAGAGCCATGATTGCGCCACTGCACTCCAGCCTGGGCAACAGAGCAAGACCTTGTCTTAAAAATAAAACAAAACAAAAAACAAACACAAAAAATTAGTATTAGTATATTTTCTGACAATGAGGTGCACAAAGGTTTTTAGGAGACAGAAAGCCATAATCATAAAAGAAAAATTAATAAATAACACTTCATCAGAAACTAAACTTCTGCTCATCAAAAGATACCATTAAGAAAATGAATAGGAAAGCCACAGTAGGGAAAACATATTTGACAAAGGACTGGAATCCAGAACTCTGGAAATTTAATAATAAAAGGACTGGCTGGGTGCGGTGGCTCATGTGTGTAATCCAAGCACTTTGGGAGGCTGAGACGGGTAGATCACTTGAGGTCAGGAGTTTGATACCAGCCTGGCCAACATCATGAAACCCCTTCTCTACTAAAAATACAAAAATTAGCCGGGCGTGGTGGCACGCACCTGTAGTCCCCAGCTACTTGGGAAGCTGAAGCAGGAGAATTGCTTGAACCCAGGAAGTAGAGGTTGCAGTGAGCCAACATCATGCCACTGCATGCCAGCCTGGGTGAAGAGGGAGTGAGACACCGTGTCCAAAATAAATGAATAAATAAAAGGACAAATAACTCTATAAAAATGGTCAAAAGATTTAAACATCCACTTTACTAAAGGAGATATACAGTTAGCAAGTAAGTAAGTGAAAGCGTTACTAGTGATTAACAAAATAGAAATTATAACCACAACCAGTTACTACCAATTGCCCACTTAGAATGACTAAAATTGAAAGACCAATAAAACCAAGTATTGGTTAAGATGTGGGACAATTAGAATTTGTATACATTGCTGGTGGTTTTTTTTAAAGCAGGCACTTTGAAAAACAAATTGGTGGTTTCTTACAAAGTTTGGCATATATTTACCATGTGACTGAGCTATCCCACTTCTAGGTATGTACCCAAGAGAACATAGGACACCTTTCCAAGCAAATACTTGTACCAAATGTTGGTAGCAGCTATTATTAGCCCCATACTGGAAGCGATGCCAAACGTTCAGGTAGTGCTGGGATAAACAAATTGTGCAAATTGTGGTGCACCTATGCAATGAATACTACTTAGTGAAATGTCAATGATGGAAAAGCTCAGGAAACTTAAAGAAAATCCCCATTGTTCACATTTATGTGAGAAATAGACATGATAAAGAATTAAGCTGACACTCGGGAGGCTAAGGGGGGAGTATTCCTTAAGCCCAGGAGTTTGAGGCTGCAGTGAGCTATGTGCCGCTGACTCCAGCCTGGGTGACAGAGTGAGACCCTATCTCAAAAAAAAAAAAAAAAAAAAAAAGAAAAAGAAAAGAAGCTGAGATCAGGTACCTTCTGACCACACTTCAAAGAAACAAATAAAAACAAATGAGAAAATCCCATCTTGAAGAATATAACATAACATTACCATTACCAAAGTTTCAGCTCTGCATACCCCCCAATGTCAGAGTTGTAACCAGAGGGCATGCATGGTTCTAAGACCTAAACGAAATGATCGATTTATCTTTTGAATCTTTAGCTCTTTTCTTGATCTCATTTTTTAAGATTTTAAAATTATGCTAGACATTTGCTAGGCATTTTTATGTGTTGCTTTTCTTAATCTTCACATTAACCCTGTGAAATAGGTTTTAACTGTCACCATTTTGGAGCTGAGGAAGTAGATGATGGAGCTTTGACTTAGGTCCCCTGACTCCCAAGTGCACTTATTTTGCCTCTCAGTCTCTTTCTTCATTAGGGTTCAGCTGTTCTCATACGGTTCTTTGGCTGCCCTAGGTTCATGGGTAGGACTTTCTGCTTACTTTAATGCATAATTTTATGTACGAATTAAGCATTGCCTTCTCACCTAAAGCAAAGTTTCTTTTCACAGAGTGAGGAAGAGCTCAAATATGCAGCAAGGGGAAGTGAACTTATTAGGTCATTAAAGTAAATCTAAATCCAGTATGAAGACTCATTATTATAACTTTTCAGGAAATATTTAGAGTTCTAAGGAGTTGATTATCTCCATTGCTTTATAGTGGAGATTGAAAGAGATCTGTCTTTGAACTCTACAGTGCTTTGTCCTTTTTAACTGTTCTTGGATGGAATTACCATAATAAAAATGATTTTTAAAACTTGCTGTTTTACTTCAGAAAGTTTGTTGCCCCATCCATTTTTTTCTACTTTAACAGCAACTGTTACTATATGAGAATAACATTGCAGCAGCTGCAGGAGAAAGTAGCCAGCAGTGTTAGGTGTTATTTATTGCTTATGAGTAGTTATAGTTTTCATGTTCTTTACTGTTGTCAAATTTTAACCATTTAACATTTGTTCTTCTTGTTCAGGGTAATGCAAACCTGGATATCCAGAATGTGAACCAACAAACTGCCCTACACCTTGCCGTTGAACGACAGCATACCCAAATTGTTAGGGTAAAGTATTGACATACATTTTAGCTTATAATTACATTTTAACCATACAGATTTTTAGAACTTCCTGAAAATTGAAATGATACAGTATTACATGTCTCAAGCTGGCATAGTTAGATGTAAGTAAATTTAAATACAATGTGATTTGCCAAGACAGATGAGACTGTATGCTTGAGATTGGCTTCTATATATAGATGGTACTTTTCCAAAGCTCTTCAGTAAGTATCGTAGAAGGGATTAGGAAAATTGTTAAAGCACCATAAGCAAAGTTTTAATAAACTTACATCTACTGCTTAAGTAATCTATTGAAATATGTCAACTATGCATTTTTATTTAGGGGGTTGTAGTTTAGCAAACACTGCTCATATTTATTGTTATTTGAAATTCCTCTTGATATCCTCCATGGCTTTCCTCATGACCATACATTTGGAGAAAATTGACCAAAAGAGAATAGAATCAATAATAACAGTTCCTTGTTTGTTTACATAATAGAAGAATTTTGAACATTATGATTTGGTCCTGGTGGAAGTGCTTAAAATATCTCAAGTCATACATCTAAAGTTAAAAAGAGAAATAAAGCCCTAAATATCCCTCTGTTATCATCATCTTAGAGTAGATGAATTAAGCAACATACCGATTCTCATATATTTTTATTTTCTCTAATTCAATATATTGAAATAATCAGAACACATCACTCTTTGTAAGGAGCCACGGGGTTGGAGAAGAGTAGAAGGCAAAAGCATAAAAATGATTAGCTTTAGCGGTAACTTCTTCAGTAGGTCCAGGGTGTTCTCACCGTTACTTTAGATATGTTGAAGTTTCTTATGGATGTGGGCACTTTGCCAAAATGAGACATCTTTCTCTTTTAGCTTTTGGTCCGTGCAGGTGCCAAGCTCGATATTCAGGATAAAGATGGGGATACTCCTTTGCATGAAGCTCTAAGGCATCACACTTTGTCTCAGCTACGTCAGCTCCAAGATATGCAAGATGTGGGGAAGGTGGATGCTGCCTGGGAGCCATCCAAAAACACAGTGAGTAAAGATCATCTTTCATTCAGTACCAGTGGAAGAATCTTTTTATGCAAGATCTTATATTTAGTGGTAGTCTAATCTGTATTGGATAAAATATTTTATCAGAGCTATGTACTTAGAAACTTAGTTTATGAACTTAGTACTAGTCAATACTAACTTATTGCTCCACATTTTTACCAAAAGTTGTTCAGTTCTGTTGTTGTTGTTGTTACGTGGAGTCCCACTCTGTCACCCAGGCTGGAGTGCAGTGGCTTCATCTTGGCTCACTGCAACCTCCTGGGCTTAAGCCATTCTCTTGCCTCAACCTCCCGAGTAGCTGGGATTATAGGCGCCCGCCACCACACCTAGCTAATTTTTGTATTTTTAGTAGAGATGGGGTTTCACCATGTTGCGCAGGCTGGTCTCGAACTCCTGACCTCAGGTGATCCACCCGCCTCGGTCTCCCACAGTGCTGGGATTACAGGCCTGAGCCACCGCGCCCAGCCGTTCAGTTCTTTTTAACATCAGCCATTCAAATAGATATGTAGTGGTATCTTATTGTGGTTTAATTTGCATTACTGTAATGACTATTGATATTGAGCATCTTTTCATTTGTCTGTCACCATATGTATTTTATGAAGTGTCTGCTCAAATCTTTTGTTATTTTGTTATGCTGTTTGTTTTCTTACTACTGAGTTTTGAGAGTTCTTTATGTAATCGGAATACAAGTTCTTTATACGTGAATGCACAAATTTTCTCCCAGTCGGTAGGAGATTTGTCTTTTCATTCTTTTTTTTTTGAGACGGAGTCTCGCGCTGTCGCCCAGGCTGGAGTGCAGTGGCATGATCTTAGCTCACTGCAACCTCCGCCTCCTGGGTTCAAGTGATTCTCCTGCCTCAGCCTCCCAAGTAGCTGGGACTACAGGCGCATACCACCACGCCCAGCTAATTTTTTGTATTGTTTTTAGTGGAGACGGGGTTTCACCTTGTTAGCCAGGATGGTCTTGATCTCCTGACCTCGTGATCTGCCTGCCTTGGCCTCCCAAAGTGGTGGGATTACAGGCATGAGCCGCTGCGCCCAGCCCTTTTCATTCTTCTAATAGTGATTTGGAAGAGTCAAATTTTTAAATTTTGAGGAAGTCTAATTCATTAAGTTTTTCTTTCATCATTTGTGTTTTTTTGTGTTCTGCCTGAGGTATCTTTGCCAAACCCAAGATCACTAAGGTTTTCTTTTATGTTTTGTACTAGAAGTTTATAAAGTTTTAGCTGTTATGTTTAGGTCTATGATTCTTTTTGAGTTACTTTGTATATATTGTGTGACATATGGATCCAGGTTCATTTACTTGTGGATATCCAGTTGTTCTAGTACCATTAGTTGAAAAGACTTTCTGCTTCTTTTCTTTTTTCTTTTTTTGAGATGGAGTCTTGCACTGTTGCCTGGGCTGGAGTGCAATGCTGCAACCTCTGCCTCCTGGGGTCACGCGATTCTCCTGCCTCAGCCTCCCAAGTAGCTGGCATTGCAGGTGCACACCACCACACCCGGCTAATTTTTTGTATTTTTAGTAGAGACGAGGTTTCACTATGTTGGCCAGACTGGTCCCGAACTTCTGACCTCGTGATCCGCCTGCTTCAGCCTCCCAAAGTCCTGGGATTACAGGCATGAGCCACCACACTCGGCCAAAAAGACTTTCTTTTTCTACTGAATTGCCAGTATACTTTTATCCAAAATCAGTTAATTGTTTATGTGAAGGTCTCTTTCTGGATCATGTATTCTGTTCTGTTGGTCTATGTTTTTAGCTATTTGATGCCAGCCCCCAGTCTTAATTACCATCTACATAATACATGTTGAAGTCAGGTAGTGTCAGTCCTCCAGTTTTCTTGTTTTTTCGAAGTTATTTGACTATTCTAAGTCCGTCACATTTCCATATGAATTTTAAAATCATTTTTAAGAGGGTAAAAAGGTTCTGAGACCACCGTGTTTGAGACCTCTGCCTTATTTATGACCATGGGTAAATTCTCTTAGCTCGATGTGCCTTTTTTTTTCTCATTTTAAAATGGGAAGAGGAGAGCACTTACCTCGATAAGGTTGTTGTAAAGATCATGGAAAGTGTGTAAAATAATACTTGATCCATTTTAGACACTCAATAAATGTTAACAATTATTGTGACTATTTTCACATAAGATGATAAGAATCTCAGATAATATTATCAGAACCTAATTTGTCTCATTCTCCGTATCTTGGCTCAATTCCTAGTCATTGGTTCTTTTCTCAGTTGTCTCTCCTGTCACTGTTTCAAGTTGGTTGCTAGCTGCTCCAGAGCCAAATTAATTAGGAAAGAGAGTACTGTTTCTTCAGTATCTCAATCAGAAGTTCCACTTTTGAGTTCTATTGGGCTTAATTGACTTGATTTGTGTTATGTGTCCATCCCTGTACTAGCCATATAGGTAAGGTAGAGATATCTGACTGGTTTGGGCCATGTTTTGTCCACCTCTGCAGCTGGAGAATGTAGGTCCACCTCTACAACTGGAGAAAGCATACTTGTGTGTATGCTTGAGAAAACCAGGGGTAGAGTGGTGGGGAGGGAACATTAGGACTAGAGCTCATAAATGTCCACCACACACACATACATATATATGATGGCAAGAATTGATGGCAGATTCCTAGAGGGAAAATCATGACTTTTTTTTATTTTATTGCAGTTAATAATGGGACTTGGTACCCAGGGGGCAGAGAAGAAGAGCGCAGCATCTATCGCCTGTTTCTTGGCAGCCAATGGTGCTGACCTGAGCATTCGAAATAAGAAGGGTCAATCGCCACTTGATCTCTGTCCTGATCCGAATCTCTGCAAAGCACTGGCAAAGTGTCATAAGGAAAAAGTCAGGTTTGTATTATTTATTATCATAAAACTTAATATTCTATACAGAAAATATCATGTGGTTTCATAATGGAGGACGTGGCTACTTGAAAATGTCTTCATCTTTGCTCTTCCTGTATATTTGTGTTGACCCTTTCTTTCCTGAAATTTTTCTTCCTTGAAAATTTTTCTGCAGGCAGCATGTCTCTTATTTTATGCCATATTCCCCACATTATTAAGTGCAATGCTCTATACTTAGTAAGTTCCGAGAAACTTTTCTAAACTAGTCCGATCTTCTAGTACTCCCATGTGTTAGAGGGATTTGTAAGAAAAAGTCTTCTAGTAAAATTGCTATTGTTAATGTTATATGTATTTTAAATTGTATTTATTTTTTATTGTATTATTATTATTTTTTAAAAATAGGTCTCGCTGTGTTGCCCAGGTTGGGCTTAAACTCCTGGGCTCAAGCGATCCTCTTGATTCATCCTCTCAGTAGCTGGGACTGTATGCATGTGCCACTGTGCCTGGCTCTATATTTAAAATTTAAATAGAATCTTCCTAAGAGAGGCAACTTATACTCCATGAACAGGGTTTATCTCACACAAACTCTGTAATAAATCCAGCACCCTGCTCAGTGCCTGACAGGTGCACTCAGTAAGTATCAGTGGAGAATGGACAGAATGAACAAATGAATGCACCAATTGCTGGTGGAGTTTTCTCTAAAGATGATCATTTCACATTTGTCTGTTTTTCTGAAAGATATGTCAGTGATTTTAATTATTATTTATGACATAACTAATTTCCTTATGAGATTTTATGGAGGTACAAAAAGGTACACATCTCATTGCTTTTTAAAATCTGAACAGTGCTGTGCAACTGCTGTTGCCCTTTGTACCTGGTTCTCGTCACTGAAATTTCAGTAGCTGTTCCTTAACCTTTGTGTTCCTTGCCTCTCTTATAATTTATGTGTAGTGATGAAATGTCATCTCTTTGGAATCTTTGCATAGAACTGTGTTATAGAGGAAATTAATATAGTGAGGTATGTACATTTCTTTAAGTGTATTCTTAAGGAACATGAAATTCTATTACAAAAAGAGAATGCATCGGCCAGGCACGGTGGCCCACACCTGTAATCTGAGCACTTTGGGAGGCCGAGGCGGGTGGATTGAGGTCAGGAGTTCAAGACCAGCCTGACTAACATGGTGAGACCCTGTCTCTACTAAAAATACAAAAATTAGCTGGGCGCATGCTTGTAATCCCAGCTACTTGGGAGGCTGAGGCAGGAGAATTGCTTGAACCGGGAGGCGGAGGTTGCAGCAGTGAGCTGAGATCACACCACTGTACTCCAGCTTGGGCAATGAGCAAAATTCTGTCTCTAAAAAAAAAAAAAAAAGACTATAAAGATATAAGGCACTATAATTACTGCAGTAATAACTTTTAAACAGTGGAGTCTAAGGTGGACCCTCTTTGTGTACGTGTTGTGTATGTATTCATGAGTTTCTGAAGATTATGATAGAAACAGGGCATCCCTTTTCTGTAGCTGTAGGTGGTCATATGTATTTCTGTTCCTTGTATCTATGTTTATAGATGCAGTCTATCTTTCTGTAATATAATTTTATGTTCCTTAAGGATACACTTAAAAATGTCAAAACAGCAGCTGAAGTGTTATATTTTCCAAAGTGCCCTATCTGTTGTGGACTCTGATGATGCTTTGTTCCATCTTTAGTAAGGCAACTAACATGGGGGCTAGTGAGGATTTTTGTTTTATTCCTATGCCTTCCTCTGCTGTTTCTATATAGATACAACAGGTTCTGAGCAAAATTTTGTTTATGCTAAGTTTTTTTTTTTAATTGCTGTTTTTTATTTCATTGTTAGAAGATTCACCCTTTTCCATTGGGTGAGTGAGTGTTCAGTTTGAAGTTTGAATTGTGTTAGAAGTATCTAAAGATGCAGAGATGTATATAAACACAAATTTAATGTTTCACATACAGATGTTAAAGCTTAATTTTTTAATATGACTAGTTTTTATGTATACTAATGATGCTCCAGGTGTATTTTTAAACATTTTAATTAGTGAATTTGTAATAAGATAGGCTTGATTTGAAATACTTTCTTTTATTAGTGGTCAAGTGGGTTCTCGGAGTCCTTCTATGATTAGTAATGATTCTGAAACCTTAGAAGAGTGTATGGTGTGCTCAGATATGAAGAGAGATACTCTTTTTGGTCCATGTGGACATATTGCTACCTGTTCTTTATGCTCTCCACGAGTCAAGAAATGCCTCATCTGTAAAGAACAGGTTCAATCCAGGACAAAGGTAAGATATATTTAATATAGTATTTTGTCATCTTATGAAGTTCTTTGAGACTAGAATTAATGATAAATAAGATTAAATGACATCATGCGTCTGTGTAATTTTGCTCTTTCAAACAATGATTTAAATATAGGAATATATAATTTCTGCATTTATCAGGAGATCAGAATTTCTTAATTTATTGCTGGTTTACAGTCTGGCTTATTAATGTACTGATTTGCTAAGTTAATTATTATTTGAGTTTATTGATAAACCATTTTTACTGTCAAATTTTTTTAGCTCTTAATGTGTTTCCTTCATTATATCTAAAGTATGGTAAAGTTAAAATTATCTGCCATTTTGCTTTCAAAGCTCCCTATAACCTAAGGATACATTTACTTCCACTTTGGATTGTAGTTACTTATATGTTGCACTTTTTTTGGAGTACACAAACTGTTTTGCATTCATGTTTGTAAAATAATTCTTTTTTTGGTAGAATGTCACACATTCTAGATTTGATTGTTTTATCGTGGTGGTGTTTAACTTGCTATCTTCTGTGTTTCCTGTAAGCTGGAAGTTAAGTGTAATAGTTTGATCAGGGTCAGCTTAACAATTTTGGCAAGAAAGCTTCACGTTGGTGCCACACACTTTACGTTATGTCCCATCTGGAGGCAAATAAAGTCTTGTCTCCCTGTAATTAGTGATGGCCAAAATCTATATCTACTCTGAACTTTTTTTCTCTCCTGACTCCTTTTGCTTTTTGAGAAGTATAGTTCTTTTCTGAGTTTTATTGTTTTCCATGTAACTTAGTGCTTTAACTGTACCAGATTACTAATTTTGGTTTACTGAAATAACTTATTTTTTAGTTTTTCAATACTCAAATGTGTGTGTGTATTGCATATAAAGTGAAATTTGAGTTTCTTACAAATGTTTCTTTCAAGGTGAATAGTTTAAACCAAAGAGCATGTTGGTTTTGAAGTAAAAACTCATGGAGTTTATACTCTTTTTCCATTCCCTTCTTTTTATAATCTTTATTTCTGTCTTGCTATTTATTTTTTCTTAAGCTATTCATTAACCATCATTAATAAGAAAGGAGCTGTTAGTAATCATCATAATGAATTAGTTGGCAGGGACTTAAAAGATGTTGCCTTGCCAGTGCTTCTATTTTCAACCTTCTAAACCTGGATGGTTTTTATGATCCAAATTAATGTATCTTTCGTAGAATTTTTGGCACAGGAAAAAGCACAAGGACGTTGTTTTTGATAGGAATACTGGAGTGCTTATATGTATGTAGCTGCTTGATCAATTCATAAAGCTGAGAAGGGTGAACTAATAGCACTTATTGTGTGCCAGACACTGTGTTGGCATTTCATTTGTATTAAATAGGTGTTAACCCTGCTTAATAAATTAATGTGGATCATTCTACTTAGCATTTATAATTTGCTTTAGGTACCTGTTTACAAAGTAATAGTTTGGGAAAGAATACAAAAGAAGAACAAAAATTTAAGCCATTCTTTTGTTTTTAGATTGATCTGTGTATTCTGCCATTGTGTTTGAAACTTTTTGTTAGATTAAGCCCTATTTCAACAAACCTTTATTGAACATCTGTTTTATAGTCAAGACAAAGATGTATATAATAATTACCTGCTAAAAAGTTGTAATCTATTGGTAAACTATGACTTATATATAAGTTACTCTGCTATATTGGGTGTTGTAGGTGCTTTAAGAGAGTTAAAAACTGAGTAGTAGTTCAGAGCCTCAGGTTGTCAGAAGCAGAGTCTCAGCTATGAAGTTATTCTTATAAAAGCTGCAGCTCAAAGAAATGCACTGACATCTGGTTCTTGAATGCAGGTCTCTTGATTCTTAAGCCGCTGTTCTTTTCACTGTGTTGTGATGCATAGACAAAATTAAGAACGATGTCTGCAAGGGATAGTTGATGGAACAGAGAAGGAGAGAGGAAAGAGGAAAGAATATGCTTTCGTTCTTTTTCAGACCTTTTGAATATAGTTATTCTGAGAATTAATAGGCTTGCAATTTGATTTTTAAATTATAAAAGTTTTATAATTTATAATCTTATAAATTTATAATCTATAGAAAAGTAGAAAAACTATTGATATACCCACCCAACAGATTTGCCAGGTTGGTTGTAGAGCCTTTGACTATGAAGAAATAGTGACCCCAAGTGGTTAAAGGATAATGAACGTCTTCATTGAAGAAAAACAAATTACAGTATTTGGAGGGAGGTATAAACAAGCATGGGATCCTTTTCTGTTAGAGAACTACAAAGAAAGAAATTAATTGAATTAACATGAACTATTTTGGTTGAAGTAGCAAAAATACATTTTAAAAAATGCTAGCAAGGAAAGTGGCAAACAGGCACTCTCTAAACACTGCTGGAGGCTAGGAGGCCAACCCAGCCATATGTACAAACATTACACAATATGCTTTGGTTTAGTAACTCCACTCCTGGAAGTATAACCTGAGGAAATAATTGGAGGAAAAGGTATGGCTACAATTTTTTTTTCTTACAATAGGGGAATAGGTACAGATATGGTTTTTAGATCAGTTTGCTGTATTATTTTAAACTCTTTAGAAACAATTCAGACAAAAAGACAAATGGAATGGAAATCATTTTAAAAACCAACATGTTATGTAGAAAGGAGAAGATAATTATTATGTATTAGGCACTGATTTTATATATTACACATTGAACTACTTTATACATATCTGATTTACTCTATCACTCTGTGAAGGATTATTCTTTATTGTTTAAATAAATAATGTTATAGCTCAACAATATTAGGTAATTTGTTGGTGTTGGAGGTAGATTTTGAATCCAGGAATGTCAGTGTCTTGATCAACCATGTCTTACTGCATTCTGCTTTTTCTATACTTAAATAAATTCTATGTACATACTGAGGTGTAAGTTGGGAAGGTCCATAGAGAGAAAGAGAGAGAGCACACATGCATGTATTTGGTTGTTTGGATGATGCTATAGGTGAGTAGTAGTTACCATTTTTGAACAGTAATATTAAGTGACACAAGAGATGGCTAAATGTGACTGTGTGTTAGAAGGGAGAATAGGTGAAAGACAGATGAGTAGCCAAGGGCTGTGGGGTGGGGATACAGGAAGCCAGAGCCAAGGTGGTTAATAGTTAAATGTCCAAGCTCAGATTAAGTGGACATGAAGAAGAGGTGAAAGTGAGGGAGATTATGAATAGGCTGTGGAAGTCTTGCTGGAGATCAGGGAGAAAGAATAGCCCAAAGCCGTGGGCTTCAGGCAGCATGGGAATTGACCAAGTCCTGGAATAGGGCACTTTAAGGTAGAGTTTCTTAAATGTGGGTAAACAGAAAAATCCCTCTTGGATTTTAGCAATTTGGCTAATCTAGCTAGATTTTTATTAATATTAGAAATCTGTCTTTTAGTCATTCCTTATTTTACTACTTTATTTGTTCGTTGTCTTTTTTAGTTTCCCCTCAAAAGTAGTTTTTGGGGGAAAAAAATATGGAAGCCTCCAGAGGCTTCCTCAGAGGAAATGGAGTTTTTTCTATTCTATATTTTAGGACAGATAGGGAGATGAAGGTAGAATAGAAATAAGTGCCTGTTAAGCTAGGGTATATAAAGATGTGAAAATGAATAACCAGGAAAGTAGAGGATGGGGGGAAAGTGTATGTTAAATTTCTCTGTGCCTAGAGTGTTTTCTTACAGAGGAAATACATTTGGATATAATTGAACTTGTTAAGAGTTACTAGATTTATCTGTAGATGGTCACTCTGTGCTGTAACCTCTTTTTCTATAGATTGAAGAATGTGTGGTATGCTCTGACAAGAAAGCAGCTGTTCTTTTTCAGCCCTGCGGCCACATGTGTGCTTGTGAGAGTAAGTAGCCTATACAGAATTCCTCAATATTATTATAAAAATAGAAAGCGAAACAAAAATTATGTTTTTGAGGGTTTTTTTGCTTTTGATTTTGGATAACTCATAAAAAAGTTGACGGGCCTCGAGTACCTTCTATTTCGTTCCCTGTACTAGAATGTCAGCTGTTTCCCTCCATGCGTCTGAGCATTAGGGAAGACTGAATATGCTGTGTTCTACCACCTTGGATTTTGATTTCAGTTGTATTAGCACAAAAGGGTCTCTTTCCACATGTAATAGAAATTTATTTTGAAAAATGAATGTTGAAACATTTAGTCTCGCCTTTGTTCGCATATGAAATTAGCACGTCTTCATTTGTCTTCACCTTAATATTGCCTCTCCTGTGTACTTTCCTCACTGCAGAAGAACCAACAGCAACCATTTCTGGGGCTGTAATTTCTGGCCTTCTGTAAGCTTTTATGTCAAGAGAGCTTTTAGAAATCTTTTCTTTGTGAGGGCAGTATTAAAATTTAAAAGATGTTTTAAAGTTTCTTTTAAACATATTCTCTTGAAGGCCTTTGCTTCTTATGTTGCCCTTGTTCTTTTCAAGTTCATACACTGTTAAGTATTCTCTTCTTCCCTTTGCTTTTCTTCATTTTGTCAATGAAGGATTTTATTTATTTTATTTTTTACTTTTGGCACAGTCGCACTCTGTCACCCAGGCCGGAGTGCAGTGGCACAATCTCGGCTCACTGCAACCTCTGCCTTCCCAATTCAAGCGATTCTCATGTCCTCCGCCTGGGCAACAGACTGAGACTCAGTCTAAAAAAAAAAAAAAAAAAAAAAAAATTCCAATAGGCAGCTAGTCAACTAAAGAAAGGGTGAAGGTTTTCTTCTGCAACATTTTGCCTAAAGTGACTGTTTTTGTTTACCAAAGAGTGGTATAATGGCTATTACCCAATACTATCAAAAGGGCACATAGAGAATTCTCTGTCTTAAGTAAAAAGGACTCAGGTTACTTAAGTTTTCATAGGCCAGAGGTTGGCAGACATTTTTTGTAAAGGGTGAAATAGTAAATATTTTTGGCTTTGTAGGCCACATGGTTTCTGTAGTAACCACTCAGCTCTTTCCCACTGCTCTACTCTGCACTATAGTGCAAAAACAACCATGGAAAATATGTAAATAAATGGGCCTTTGTTCAATAAAACTGGTCTCATAAAAGCAGATGACAGGTCAGATTTGGCTGTCAGGTGTAGTTTGCTGACATCTGTCATTCACCAAAGTGATACCTACATGAGACTTGAAAGATGATTATAATTATTAGTTGTTCACACAGATTCTAGAGCCTTAATATAATATTTCCCCCCAGGAGCTTCCAGAAGTTTTTACATGGCCTTTGCTCCTTTTTTTTTTTTTTAAATGAAAAAAGCTTCAGCTTTAAATTTAGCTTTCTGACTCTGGGCTTGTGCCTTCAACATTTTCACAATGACATTCTGCTCTTTGAAAGGAAAGCATGCTTGATCCTGTCGTGGATACATTTAGCAGTCATGGAGACACCATTGGCGGTGCTGACACTTTTTAAAATTTTAGACAACCTCACAAGAACTTTAGGTCTCACAGCATAAATCCCTTGAAGTCTGCCTGGGCACACGCCACATGCAGACATTGGTGCTTTCCCTACCTTCTTGATATAAAGGTAAACAATACCAGGGTTTGGGACAGCCTAGTTTTGTTAGATGCTGTGTTGTAGAAAAGCCTATGATGGTGCGTCAAACACTGGGTCATGCTGAGTGCCTCTAGATAGCATCCCTGGAAGAGGAAAAACGGTTTTTGCTTTAAAATGTATTTAATAACAAGAGCAACAACCAGCTTTTATTGAGCTCTTAACTCTGTACCAGGCATTTTAATCTCTTTTAGAGTATTTCCTCATCTATTTTCAGAACAATCCTAAGAAGTAAATGGTTTTCTTGATTGTATAGACATGCTCTTAAACATTTATTTGCTAACGGAGATGAAACTGAGGTGGAATATATGCCTTTCCCAAGGAGTATACAGTAACGTAGTTCGTCCAGTACCCCCATCGCAGTCATGTTAGGTGGTGAAAGTGCCTTGGCAAGCCAAAGGAAGGAGAGATTACATCCCTTTTGGAGGTGCCGAAGAAAGATTAGAAACATTACAGATAGAAACAATACAAATAGAGAAGACAGAAGCAAAGATAGAAACAATACAATAACTGAACTTAACAGTTAATTTTAGATAATTGTGTTTATGTATTATATATTTAGTCAATTAGTCCTTTATGTTTAAGAAAAAAATCTGCCTTCAAATTGAAGACAAATCCCAAACCAGATTTCCACTTAACGTTAGCTCCTACCTACTGCACTTGTATAACCAAGCGTCAGACCCATTTATGTTTAGGCTTTGGCATGAGGTCAGCCTTGGTAACTAACTGTTCTCCATCCATCAGTGTGCGTTGCAAACTATTAGGAGTGTAAGCCCTACTCTGTCCACATCAGTGGTTTTGTGCTTTGTTCAAATCTAATGGTTTGCCATAACCTAGATATTCTGCCATGGTTCCCATTATTTTTCCCATTTTTGAAATGAACAAGACACTTGATATGTAGGCTAAGATATGGAATATATTTTCATAATAAATGTTAATGAGAAAGAATATATTGAATTGCTGTGTGTTATTTTATAATTGATTAACAAGTTTAGATGTAAGGTAGTATTAACAATCCTAACAACATACAGTTGTGCCTAGATATTTCTTATTGGAATGGGAATGCATTCTTCCGAAATGTTTATAGCCTTTGCAAATCAAATATTAGAAAGATAGTCTTTTATGAAAATTAAATTTTTTTCCTGAACTGCTATATTAAAAAAGTAATCACTAAGCAATTTCCTTGTTACATTGCATCAATTTGATAAGAGAAGGAAATAATTGTTCAGTGTATTTTAGCAGAAAGCCATTTACAATAGAAAATGTTTTTAGAAAATTATCATGTCGGGGGGTGTTGGGCGTGGGGAGAGAGAGCATTAGGACAAATAGCTAATGCCTGCAGGGCCTAAAACCTAGATGACAGGTTGATAGGTGCAGCAAACCACCATGGCACACTTGTACCTATGTAACAAACCTGCATGTTCTGCACATGTATCCCAGAGCTTAAAGTAAAATAAAAATAAACAAATATAAAGAAAATTATCATGTAAGCAAGCTTATAATTCTGGTATTAGTTGACATTTGTTAATAGTATCTCTCTCCTTTATTCTCAAGTCTTAAAATCTTGAAATATTTATTGTGTCACTTACTTCTTTAAAAAACAAATTTCACAGTTTATTCAGCTGTATTGGAAAATGTCATTGTTTCCTAATGGTGGGCTCTCTATTCTGGAGGCTACCGATGGAGAATACTCATTCTTAGGTTGATAACATTTTAAGGGGGTAGAATTGCATATTGCTGTAACTTGTATAACATTTATTTCAGTGTGAAGTTTAAGTCATAAAAATTAGCAGAGAAAGGCAACACTCATTAATGTTCTCTCGTAAGAAGTGTCTGTGTTACCATTTTCCAGACTGTGCTAACCTGATGAAAAAGTGTGTGCAGTGTCGAGCAGTAGTTGAACGAAGAGTGCCTTTCATTATGTGCTGTGGAGGGAAAAGTTCAGAAGATGCCACTGATGATATCTGTAAGTCGATTGTCTTAAGCATTTTCATATTTTGCTTTTTTTTGGGACTTGCATAAACACCTCTTCTACTGCCTTATGTCTGACTTGGATCCACAGTGGAACAGGTATTGTTTTCTGGTGCTCTTGTTATATACAAGAAACCTGAAGTTCTATTTTTCTGTGATTATAGAACTGTGAACATCAGTCTTTTGAGAAACCTGCATGTATGCTATAAAGAATATTGTTGTGTTCTTGCATAAAGAAAATTTGTGCTCTATTTTTAAGATGAAATTTAGTGTGTTTTGTCAAAGGGTGGGGCACCATATTACAATTTATTTTTCAGTTTACTGAAAGTATTAACCTGTTTCCATTATGCAACAGGTTTATTTACTTCATTTAAGTATTTTATGGAATGGTAATTATTTGGGACAGAGTAACTATAGGTAGACAAAAATGTAACTGAAAGGGTGGAAAAATGAAAAATAAATGATTTACCCTCAATTCAATAGTACAGTTGTTTCAAAGTATTTTTTCTCTTTGCATTAGATATTAACTGAATGGTTTCTTTGATTTCTTTGTTCTCTGAACATGTTTTATGAGCAGATGAGGAAGAGCATTGGTGTGTAGCCACTTGTGTCTGAGGCTTTTGTCTTTGTCACAAATAGAACAGAATAATAAAAATCTCAGGGACAGATTAACTAGAATAAAAGACCAAGAATCTAGAGAATAGGAAAAGTGAAATCAAAGATTTCCCTCCATGTTTGCATACTACAGATGATGGCTTTTCTTGAGTTCCTCATCTCAGATCAGTAATAACAGGGAATTTTAGTCATAAAGGAGGCTAGATTTGTGTATGTCCTCATAAAAATCATCTAAGAGACTTTAAAATAATTATTGCTCCCAAAGCTGGCCAAAACCCTGCTGGTTACTTTCTTGGTTCATATGATACAGGAGCAGAGGAAGCAAGCATAAAATGTATTGATGAGCTTGCCAAAGGAAGCACATAGAGCCTTGGAAGACCCAGAAGT
This sequence comes from Nomascus leucogenys, assembly GCF_006542625.1. NCBI lineage: Eukaryota > Metazoa > Chordata > Mammalia > Primates > Hylobatidae > Nomascus > Nomascus leucogenys. The sequence goes on along the minus strand of NC_044384.1, from coordinate 58,041,750 downwards.
CTGTCTGGATTGTGCTCTGGCCGAGATAAATATAATTAGAAATTAATGTGCAAACTGTTTCTTTTTGGAGTTCATATATGGAAAAGTGTAACAGAATGTCACTACTGTATCTGTTGTCCAAGTATGAGAAAAATTTTTGAAGAGGATTGTAATAATAGTTTTATGTTTTTAATAAACAAAACAGTAATATTTTATTTTATAAATGTCATTCTGTCAAAGCAATAATAACTGAAAATCTTTTTAAATCTATATTATAGCAAGTGGGAATATTCCAGTATTACAAAAGGACAAGGATAATACCAATGTCAATGCAGATGTGCAAAAGTTGCAGCAACAGTTACAAGACATTAAAGAGCAGGTAATAATGATTTCATGTAAACAGTGACGCTATGAATGGCACTGAATATTTTCCCATAAAACTACTAGTGTTTCTGTAATAAGTATGGTTTATATCAGTGTATCACTTGTATTATTTGAATATTCGTAATGAGTAATAATCTGATTAGAGGGTTTAATCAGGTACTTTCCAAAACAGGTAACACACAAATGGCCAATGAATATGAAAAAATGGTCCAACCACATTAGTGATCAGGAAATGAAAACTAAAACCACAAGGAAGTTCTTTTTCATAAGTATTAGATTGAGGAAAATGTTAAAGACTGTCAGTATCAAATGTTAGGCAGAATATGTAGCAGCCAAAACTCATACACTGCTGGTGGGAATATATATTAGTAGAAACACTTTGGAAGACAGTTTGTCATTATCTAATAGAATGGAACAGGTTATTGTTTGGAATATAAACTTGGAAAAAACCCATACAGTTGGTATTAAAAGTCGAAGGTAGTCCAGGTGCAGTGGTTCATGCCTGCAATCTCAGCACTTTGGGAGGCCAAGGTAGGAGGATTTCTTGAGCCCAGGAGTTTAAGACCAGCCTGTGCAACATAGTGAGACCGCAACTCTACAAATAATAATAAATTAGCTGGGTGCGGTGACCTCCCAACTACTTGGAGGCTGCGGTGGGAGGATTACTTGAACCTGGATGATCGAGGCTGTGGTGAGCTGTGATCATGCCACTGCACTCCATCCTGGGTGACAGAGTGAGACCCCATCTCAAAAAAAAACAAAACAAAACAAAAAAAGTCAAGGATAGTGCTTTTCTTGGCAAGAGATGGCTGAGAAGGAGAAGGGGCACAAGGGAAGAAGGGAAGTTTCTAGAGTCTGGATGCTCTGTTACTTGATCTGAGTACCAGATACGTGAGTTTGATCAGTTTGTGAACTTGTATTAAACTGTACACTTACGAGTCATGAACATTTCTATATACATGTGATACTTTAATAGAAAGGGGCCGGGTGTGGTGGCTCACTCCTGTAATCCCAGCACTTTGGGAGGCTGAGGCGGGCAGATCAGTTGAGGTCAGGAGTTCAAGACCAGCCTGGCCAACATGGCAAAACCCCGTCTCTACTAAAAATACAAAAATTAGCCAGGCATGGTGGTGCACGCCTGTAGTCGCAGCTACTCTGGTGGCTGAGTCGGGATAGTCGCTTGAACCCGGGAGGTGGAGGTTGCAGTGAGGCGAGATCATGCCACTGCACTCCAGCCTGGGCAACAGAGTGAGACTGTCTCAAAAAAAAAAAAAAAAAAAAGAAAGGAAAAATATGTCTGTACACATATACACCATAAAGAAAAGCAGGGGAAACATAATGCAAAATTCACAATAGTAGTCATCAGTGAGGGATACATGGAAAGGAATGGGGAGGATTTATAGAAGGGCTTCAAAAATAAGAGTAACATTCCATACTTTAAACTGGGTGTTGGTTATGTTGTTCTTTATGTCTTTTTTTTTTTTTCTTAGAGTCTCACTCTCACCCAGGCTGGAGTGCAGTGGCGCAATCTTGGCTCACTGAAACCTCTGCCTCCCAGATTCAAGTGATTCTCATGCCTCAGCTTCCCAAGTAGCTGGGACTACAGGTGCACACCACCACCCTCAGCTAATTTTTGTATATTTAGTAGAGATAGGGTTTTGCCATGTTGTCCAGAATGGTCTTGAACTCCTGGCCTCAAGTGATCTACACACCTTGGCCTCCCAAAGTGCTGAGATTACAGGCATGAGTCACCATGCCTGGCTGTTCTTTACATCTTATATATATCAACAAATATACTCTTTTATTTCTACCTAATATTTAATAAAAGCAACAATAAGATAAAAAAATTAGCAAAAACTTGTAGGTTTGTTATGTTAAGTAAGACAGCAAGTATTTTTTCTTTCTGGCCATACCTTACCATTTGACCAAGTTACTAAATCTGATGCACAGACTTGAGCAGTTCTTTAGTTTGGCCAATCACATCAGTATTGCCATGCAGTTGTTAGAATCATCACTCCTGTGTTTTCTATTTGAATTTATAAGAAAATAACATAATCAGTAGTTAGTGGCCCAGGATAACTAATGACCCTCGTGGTAACTAATTAAGAATTGGTCAGTTGCAGTGATGTGTGCCTGTAATCCCAGCTGCTCAGCATGCTGAGGTGGGAGAATTGCTTGAGTCCAGGAGTTTGAGATCAGCCTGAGCAACATAACAAGACCCTGTCTCTACAAAAATTTTTAAAATAAATCAGCGGACTGTTATGACACATGCCTGGAGTCCTACCTACTTGGGAAACTGAGGCAGGAGGATGACTGGGGCCCAGGAGTTTGAGGCTGAAATGAGCTATGACAGTGCCACTACACTCCAGCCCAGACGGCAGAGTGAGAAACCATCTCTTTGTAGGGGGTGGAGGGAAAGAATTGAATGTATGAATTTATTAGGCATTTAAACCCCCATCTGAAGAGATGAAAACATTGATTAGGCCAGTTTTTCTTTTGAAATCCAGCATCTAGCAATACTTGTTATAGAATGAATAAGTAAAGATCAATATGAATCAATGGTTCTTAATATTATTTGGAATATATTTGGCTAGTTCTAATTTAAAATAAAACAGTATATCTAATACATCTAATATAATACATCTAATATAAAATAGAAACATTTTTAAACATTTGAAGCTCCTAGCATCTTGATTCCTTTCCCATAAGACATCTACAGAATAAGCTGAGTTTTGAACACATCTTCTATAAAAAACATTTTATATTCTAATTGTGAATTAAAATTGTTCTTAACGTGAATAGTGACATTTATTGAACCCTGTATGGATCCTAAAAGAATAATTCTGCTCTACTATATCCAAAGTTTAGCATTCTACCCAAGTTTATACTTTCTTAAATAATCCTCATCGCCATATTTTATCACTAGAGTATTTAAACAGTTTTATCAAAACTCATCTTATGACGAATGATGGGATTTCTTATAGGGACTCCCTTCAAGGTTATTAAAAAAAAAACAAAACAATCAGAAAACATTCGAATAACTCTCCTCATTTAAATCTCCAGTCTATTACCCCAGTGTGTCTTTAACAGATAAAATTTAATTTAACTTGGTATTAAGGATATACTAATCTCAAAGTATAACTTAACACAGGCTGCACAGATGTGTCTACTTTTGGAAATAGGAGTTATTCAATATTACAAAGACCTCCTGAAAATTGAATGACATGAAATTATTAATGACATTATCAATCTATTTTGCTTTTTTTTTTTTTGGAGACAGGATCCTACTCTGTCTCCCAGGCTTGAGTGCAGTGGCACAGTCATGGCTCACTGCATACTGAAACTCCTGGGCTCAAGCAGCTCTCCCACCTCAGCCTCCCAAGTTGCTGGGACTACAGGCATGTGCTGCCACACCTGGCTAATTTATTATTTTTTGTAGAGATGATGTCTGTGTTGCCCAGGTTGGTCTTGAATTCCTGGGCTCAAGCGATCCTCTTACCTCGGCCTCCCAAAGTGTTGGGATTACAGGCATGAGCTACCATGCCTGGCCGGCTTTTTAAAACCTAAAAAGATGGGATTTTCTACAGCTTTGCTTCTCAAAACTTTAAGACAGAAATGTGACAGTTTGCTTTGGAGGAGTGGGGCTAACAATTTAGGCTACAATTCCTCTTACAATGATCTCTGGTATTCTCAAAGTTGGTAACAGTTGGTAACAACATGTCATATAGGCTTTAGGCCTAGTTTTTTAATGAAGACCTTTCTTTTTAATTATTTCATTTCCGTGTTATTTGGGAAAGCTATAAATCAGAAAGAAGTATTATACATTAAGGCAAATATGATTTTATAAATGTAAAATGTGTTTTGTGAATAAATAGTATTTCAGACATATACCTGACATACTTTTACATTCTTTCAAGTTCATGAAATTTACATTTATTAATATGTAACTAAGGCTAATTTGTTTTAATTCAGGGGAATCTACATTGATAGTAATAAAACTCTTAGACACAGTGTCTAAGAGCAAGAACTCTGGGGCCCTGAGTTGGTTCACTCTAGGGCTTGCTTTGAGGAAGGTTTTCAATCCCGCTGAGCCTCGTTTCCTCATTTTCCAAGTGGGAATGATACCAGGACTGAGATTGTATCCTATCTAAGCATAGTGCCTGACAAGTGTTCTCAGCTACTTCTCAGCACTGCTCCCCACCCTGCACCATGTATTGCATAATACGTTGCCTTCTTTTTATGCAAGAGCAGCTCAGTACCTAGATTCAGGGAATTTCAGTTAGACTGAATGGAGCTATTTTCATCCATTTCCTATTACGTTTTGGTTTATATAGGTTTTTTGTTTGTTTGTTTGTTTTGAGACAGAGTCTTGCTCTGTCGCCCAGGCTGGAGAGAAGTTGATGCAGGATTTTTCTCAACCCCTTTGTCAGACTTGCAATGGAGGTGCCCTGCTTACTTGGCCACTGTGCCCAACTGCTTACGGGAGGGAGCACATGAACGAGCAATTGCAGGATCCATGCAGCGGCACCCAGGTGGGGGTGCCTGCGACTCCAAAGCCCCTGAGGGCGTGTTAGAGTGCTCTCTTAGTTCTGCCGTCCACAGACAGTGGTGTGTTATCAGCTCAGTTGGCCCCTTGCCTCATAGTGTGGGGTAGCTGCCCTCTGCCAGTGAGGGCAAAGGGCCAGTATAACAGCCTTATTTTGGGTACCCACACTCGGTGTGTCCTGAGCTCTTGTCCAGTGTTCAAGAAGAATGAGGTCACCTTGACACTTGAAGGATGAAGGCAGAGAGTTTTATTAAGTGATGGAAATGGCTCTCAGCAGAGAGGGGAACTGGAGTGGGGGTGGGACGGGCGGGTAATCTTCCCCTGAAGTCTGGCCATCTCTTCCCTGAAGTTAAGCCATCTCTCCTCTGAAGTCCAGTCATCCCTCTGAAGTCAAGTTGCCTCTCTCCCCTCTACCACCTGAGTCTGGAGTCTTTAAAGGCACAACATGGGAGGATTGGGCAGAGTGGGCTGTGGGTAGTTTTGGAAAAGGCAACAATGGATTGGTAAAAAGACATTATTTAGAAAGAACCAGTTGGGCTGGGCATGGTGGCTCATGCCTGTAATCCCAGCACTTTGGGAGGCTGAGGCGGGCAGATCACGAGGTCGGAAGATCAAGACCATCCTGACCAACATGGTGAAACCCTGTCTCTACTAAAAATACAGAAAAATTAGCTGGGTGTGGTGGCATGCACCTGTAGTCCCAGCTACTCAGGAGGCTGAGGCAGTAGAATCACTTGAACTCGGGAGGTAGAGGTTGCAGTGAGCCGAGATTGTGCCACTGCACTCCAGCCTGGCAACAGAGTGAGACTCCATCTCAAAAAAAAAAAAAAAGAAAGAACCAACTGGGAGAGAGTGGGCAAACAGGAATAGAAGTTCTCACTTTGGCCTGTGGGTTTCAGGCTTTTCAGCTCAAAGATTGGGTTTCACTGGGGACCTGCCCTTGTCTGCCTAGAATTTCTCTGCCTCCTGCCTCTATCATAGTGGCGCGATCTTGGCTCACTGCAATCTCTGCTGCCCGGGTTCAAATGATTCTCGCACTTCAGCCTCTTGAATAGCTGGGATTACAGGCGTGAGCCACTGTGCCTGGCTGTGTTTTATATATTAATAGTTTTTAATCTTATGTAGTACCTTTTATACTATCCTGATAATACAACCAGTGTTTCTATAAGGATGACATTTTAATTATTTAAAAATGTTAAAAAATTGTTTTTAAAAACCACCAAAATATTATTTGACTAAAACAACTAAAGAAAATTAATGATATATAACAGTCTGTCACTTTCCGAATATAAAGTGTCTAATTTATTACTTTGTTATCTCACATTACAGACAATGTGCCCTGTGTGTCTGGATCGTCTGAAGAATATGATTTTCCTCTGTGGTCATGGAACCTGTCAGCTCTGTGGAGACCGCATGAGTGAATGTCCTATCTGTCGCAAGGCTATTGAACGAAGGATTCTTTTGTATTAACTAAGACACACGGTGTATTTTGTTAGCTAATGTATCTAGTCATGAGATCTTAATAGGCTTTTGATCTAGTTGGAAGTTCTGATGAGTTAATTTCTAATATCATAGTTTCTTTACTAGAGTATAATTAGGCTGTAAATATACCAGAACAAAAAACCCTACAAAATGGTGTTGGAAATCGTGTTTTTTGTTTTTGTTTTAAATTTGAAACATCAAATTCTTGTAACTCATAGGATAATTTACCTTTGGCTTCTAAGAGGAAAGTCCTTTAAGGATATCCTTTTTTAAAAAATTGCATTTTTCTCTTATAATTTGTAAATTTGTTAGATCTCAAAAGACCTAATTCTTTGTGATCAGTTATCCTTCATTTCATCGTGGTTTTACACAGTGAGTTGATAACAGGTTCTCTGAAAAGTCATGCATCAAATAAAAGAGGCAGGTCAAACAATTATGTCACATGGTAAATTATAAAATGACAGTACAAGTTCCAGATAGTTAAGGGAATACCGAAGGGATGATTCTCTTTTTAAGATAACAGGAAGTTACCCACATGTTTGTTTCTGAATTCTTAGAGTAAATGGAAGCATAGAATGAGGGAATAATGACTTTGCATTTCTCTTATTTTCTAGATTCAAAAGTGAACTGATTCACTTGTTTAACTTGAATCAGATTACCAGTTTCAAGATGACTGATAGACAAGAAAAGGAAAAATAAGCAATAATAGTGGGCAACTGAAGAGAAAAAAAACCAAGAGTATCTATTAACTGGCCACTAACAGTTACCTTTCTTATATTAATTTATACACTATTTTGTTCAGCCAGTGTTTTTAAAAAATCTGTGAAAAGTGTACTTCAGGTTTTCTGTGATTACTTATCTGGGCTTGATCTGACCAGTGAAATGACATTGCCCTATTTGGACCTCTGAGGTTCTATTTAGCTTTGCTGATGTACTGAATAGTACCCCAGTGATCTGCAAAATTAATGCCTTTTCCAAGAAAAAAATCTTTTCTTCTTTGTATCAGTTAATTCTGACAGTGTTACTGATTCTGTCTTCATTATAGGCCTTATTTCCATTATCTCTTTCTTTGTAGCATTTTTTACTATAAAGAAAACAGTCTTTCTGTGTATACCTATAGATGAGAATATTATTTAAACTGCCAACAATGTCCAAGACATGGTCAATAACCTAATTATAAATACTTTAGAAAGAGTGACCAGGACATGTGTAGAAATATCTGCTTACCTGTAGACTTTAAAAACAACGACAAAAAACAAACAAAATTTTTAGAGCATTTAATCATTTTTTTTCTCCTTTGAATGATCTCCTTTGTACTCTTATTGTCTCCTGAGTAAATATACACATAAATAAGTGTTTGGGGGTTCATTGCTGCTAGATTATATCAGCTGTTTACATAGTGTCTACTATATGCTGTTGATAAGCTTTTTCCTAAAAATAGTTAACCTCTTTTGTAGTTTTTTTCCCTCCTTTAAATCTGGCTAGCTTTTCTTACTTCAGTTTTTATAGAACACCAACTAAATTTGAAAGTATGAAGTCTCTAGCCCTCGTAACACTGTTTCTGGCTGTTTAATCCTTGCTGCCTTTGCAAGTCCTGGTGAAAGCAGTGGGGAGCTTTGCTGGCTGGTTTTGTAGTCTGAACAATTCCATGTCTGTGTTTAGCTGAGTAACTGCTACCATTTAGAACAGTAAAATTTTTATAGATTTCAAATTTGAAAATTTATATACACTCAGTTATCTAGTAAGGGGCCACTGACACTGATTTTAAAACTATTTTGAAGTTATAAAAAGGTAGAACATCTGACTGATGATGTTCACATAAAGAGACAGACAGACAATCTTGTTGCACACATGAAAACAGCATGTCGGGTTTTTCCTTCCATGCCATGGGTTACCCATCTCTTCTAACTAGATCACCTGGTGAGGAGGGAGCACCTGGCTGACTCATGCAGAGTTTGGCCAGTCAGAGAATTGTGTGGTCTCTAGCTCTACTTTCTTTAAATAAACCCTTTCTGTTTTCTGAGGTGCAGTGCTAAAACAGATCCCTAAAAGGTAATAGCATCTTTCAGACTAGTTTAATTACTTCCTTTATAAGAATATGACATAAATTTTTATTACAGAAATAATGTCATTATAATTTTAGTGCTAGTACTTGTGGGTTTTCTGTATTTGTATCACCTTGAAATTTGTTGCATGAATAGAAAATACTTCTTTATTCATGTTTTCAATCACCTAAAATTATTTTAAATTTATTTTGGGTTTGTGAGAGATAATGATTAAGAACTTCATCATTTCAGTGACTTTCCTCCAACTCTCTGAATCTGCTACCTCTTATTATATGTCCTTTAGCAGTACTTTTCCAGTTAGGTTCGTTACCCTCCTCAATAGCCAAACCTCTTTATCTTGTGCCTCAAAAGAGCTTTTACTTTTCTTAGAAACATTTATAAAAAAGAAAAAAACTGACATGCATTCATTCAAAAAAGTATTTATTGGGCTTCAGGGATTAGATACACAACAGTGAAAAAATGGCATCTTAACACACTCAGAATTTATTGTGCAGCAGTTGTGTATTTTAAGGAATCTGTAGTTAAAAGGAAGAGATCCAAAGGTCCTGATAACATTTCCTAAGGTTTCAGAAGAGTTGTCATTGAGTAGTGTTTGGATTTCCTCTCTGTACCCCTCACCCTACCATTTTCTCCTTCATTCTTCTAAGATTGTTAGTGTTGTTACTCAAAACATACACATACAACATACCAGATGGTGCTATTCTAATGGTATTTGTTCACATAATTTAACATTCTGACTGCTTATACTATATACATATTTAATTTTGTTGGGAGCAAGAAGGTTTTCAAGAAAAGATAATTTTGTATTAGTGTAGGAATATATTAGACAAATGTTTAGTTGGTCAAATTATGCATAAGATATTTGTAACTTTAAACATTGCAAATTGACCAGCTAGCTATGGAAGCATAAAATTAATTGATAATTAGTGTTGGAAATACATTTCTTAAATTTATATTTTTATGGTGTTAGCCTGTAAGAGCATTTTAGCATATTGAAATGCATGCTGCTTAAGATGTGTCTGGTTCAAATATCAAAGCTTGCTGGGTCATTTTTACATAGTAGAAACATACTGTCTATGTGTTGCCCAATTGCTGTTTGTCTGTTCTGAATTCTGGACCCTTTTTGGACTAGGAATTAGTTAAATTCATGAACTAAGAGAATTAGAGATGGGGTAGAGTAGGATCAGGACAGTGGGGTTACAACAGATTGGAAAGGAAAGTCAGCATTTGAGTGTAGAGAAAAAAAGAGGATCATATAGATGTCATCAAATTATAGGCTTTAATACAGGTTGCTTTTTTTTAATACAAAAGGAAAAGCACTTACCCTGTCAGAATGTCTACCATGTTTTATAGTAGTAATTTGTATAAAAAATTGAATTTTTGAATAGTTTTTTGTATTTTTTGTGATGAAAAACTCATAACAAAATTTACCATATTAACTGTTTCTAAAGAATACAGTTCAGCCATGTTAAGTACATTTACATTGTTGTGAATCAGATCTCCAGAACTTTTTCATCTTGCAAAACTGAAACTCCATACCCATTAAACAACTCCCCTTTTTGTTTTCTCCTCAGTGGAATAGAATTTTGACTCCATATAAATCAAGAAACACCTAAATGCTTTAGTCGTTTGTATTTGCAAGATCTAAGATCATGGTAAACATTAAGTTCTTAAAATTTTTGGGAGGGACAGTGCACCTCTCCTCTGAATTGTTAGCAGTTAAATTGAGTAGATTTTAAATGTCTATTAATTGGAAGGGTTTGTTATTTCATTTTGAGCCTGAGGGGAGAGGCACATTTTAAATATCAGAATTAGATTAGCTTTGAGTTTGTACAATTGGGAACATAATAGATTTTCATAAATTATGTGTGCCTTGTTGGAGATGTCAGCTGTCTTTATGTCTGCTTGTAAAAGTTTCAAAATATGTTTTCCCTCAAAAAGGCAACGTTACTTCATTTGCTTGAATATTATGATAGGAATGCTTACTGATATTACTTGATAGTCATATATAGCCTAGGAACTTTAACGTATATATAACTATAGCAGTATTAATAATGATAGTTGTACCTCTTTAAAACATTAAATTTGAGGAAACTTTAATGCTGTCTCGTATACATTGCTTTACTACAGTGAGGGGGAATATCCTTTAGATTGAGCCTCAATTTACTGGTTAGTAGTATGTGAAACTCGTATAAAAACGTGAACTAGACAGTAGAGCCGATGAATTAAAATTGTAAATTGCTACATTGGCATTTTCTACCTCCTTTTCTGTCAGAGTATTACTTTTTCCAGCATTTATTCTTATTTGTGAGTAAAGAGGAAATGGGAACCTGAGGTTAAAATTGACATTTTTGTTCCATTGAGAATTTAAGCAGTAGGTACAGGAGAAGTGACTTGTCACATTAATTTGGTGCCTAAATCCGCAACTACAAGTTATGACTGACATGTACAAAATGTCTAAGAAAGGTAATATGCTGAATATTTTACTTTTCCTGTATAGTCTGCATGATTTGTTTCATAAACCCAGCTTATTTCCTCCAAAAAGCAAAATGGTCCTGTAATTTTTAAAGTAAAATAAACGTGCCATTTTGTCTGCAATCTATAATTTCAGGAAGTTTTTGAAAGTTCTGACTCAGGGCTTTTTAACAGTTCAAGCAATTGTCAGTTATATATTGGAAACTCCATCTGTGTAATTCTCCAGTGCCTTGAAAGAATTATTAACTTGGCAACACTATTAAAACTTTATAAAAGATGGTCTTTAGTGCACGTGTATCATTATATACACATTTTAAAGTCATATTGCTTAGCTTGTTAATAATGATTCTGCATATGTGCTGGGTTTGGGTAATTCTTTAAAGGAAGTTTTCTAGATTTGCACTTGATGTTTGTTTTTTAAAAACTGATTATTTATGGCCATGACACTGTTACCAGAAAAGTAATTCTAATTAAGTTATTATGCAAAGTCATCTATAAGTAGCATCTGGAAAGAGGGGATCGAGGTCACAGTTTGCTATTTTAGTATGAAAGGAGGATCTGTTTGGGAAACATAGATTGTCTTCCCCTCAAATGAGGGGGAAAAAAAAGACCCTTTGTTCAAATGGATTCTGTTTTAAAAAATTATTTTTAAAGGAAATCACAAATTGCATGTCATTCTTAATGCCAGTCTTATAGACTAAATCCATAAAATTGTTTTTATGTTCAGTATGTTTATGTCATTCTAAATGCAGTAAATTCAATGATAGCAGTTCAGTTGACTCATAGCAGTGTTTTGTATTTTTTCTAATTCTTTAGCTTTCAATATTGGATTAAAGCCTTGTTTGTGAATATAGTTTCTGTATGGCAAATGATTTCTTGCTTATTAGCTTTTGTTAAAGAATGCTTAGTAAGAGCTAAGCTTTTAAAAGTAATGCAAACATTTATCATTAATAAAACCTACGGTGTAATATCATATAATGCTTTTCTTTGATCTTTTGAGAATTATTCTTTTATAGTAGTATACATGAATTTTGATTTTTAAAGCATTTAAAAACAAATCTCAATACATTAAAAAACTTGTTATTGTTAAAAAGGAAATTACCATGCCTTTAAGAAACAAGGATGTACATCTTCAAATCAGCATAAGTGTCCACATCTAGAAGGCTTTCATTGCAGTTGTTTACAATTAAGGTACCTCTATCTAAAGGGCCAAAGAAGCTTTTCATATTTTAACACCTCACATTCTTTCAGGATTAAGACATATGAAAATAGTCTGAATAGGATAAATTTGATAGGAAGTAAATTAACCAGTCTGGAAGATTCAGCTTTTTCTATAAAAAGATTATTCCTCTTCACAACTCAGATGTAGATTTCATTTTCAAGAAGTAGACATTTTAAAGCAATGATCTATTTGGTTTTTAGTTTTATGAGTAAATCATTAATTGTATGGTTTGGGGGTTATTTTATTTTCCATGTTAATATAAGCACTTATTTCTGAAGTTATTGAGAGGTCATCTAGCTCCAGTTCAAAAGATTATGTATATCTGATGTTTAAGAGGGAAAACATCTGAAAAATTATCTTTTGTTTATTTGAAAAAAGCATATATATTCCAACTTTAAAATTGTGAATTTATTTTGAGTAACCTCTAATTAACTGTATTTTTTTGTTTCTGTTGCTGTATAATTAGAAATTTCATGGCAATATTTTTTACTAAATTGAAACTGTATAGGTTTTAAAAATAAACACATTTTAGAAAACTTGCTTTGTATTTTTTATCATTGATAGTTTTTCATTGTTCACAAAGGTTAAAATTATTTGATAGTCTTCTAGCACAACATTTCCCAAATGTATTGACAATGAAAACATTCAAGGCCAGGCGCAGGGGCTCACACCTGTAATCCCAGCACTTTGGGAGGCTGAAGTGGGTGGATTGCCTGAGTTCAGGAGTTCGAGACCAGCCTGGGCAACATGGCAAAACCCTGTCTCTACAAAAAATACAAAAGTTAGCCAGGCATGGTGGCACACACCTGTAGTCCCAGCTACTTGGGGGGCTAAAGTGGGAGGATCGCTTGAGCCCGGGAAGTCAAGGCTGCAGTGAGCCGAGATTACACCACTGCACTTCAACCTGAGTGACAGAGTGAGACCCTGTCTCTTAAAAACAACAACAGAAAACCCAAAACATGTAAAGGGTGCATAGGTGTTTATAAGATATAATGAGTATACAGATAAAATAGAACACCAAGAATAATTTCTCAGATAAATTATTTGTTGAAGAATTTCATTTGGCAAATAGTTTTTCCCTTATTATAAAACTCGATGAATTCATTTTTATCTTATTAAGGACAAAAAAATGATAGACCTTATCTGAAAATGGAAGACCAGACCTGTAAGAGATCATCGGTGAGGAGATGACGTGGGAAGGAGGCCATCAGGCAGTGCTGCCTTTGCCCATAACTCAGATGCGATGCATTCAGGCTGCAGGTACCACTTCATGCTAGGGCTCTGCATTTACAGTTAGAGCAGCTTTCTGAAAGGCAGATTTCCAACATAATATATTCATTATTTTTCATATATTTGAAAGTATTGTCTTCCCTCCTGTCTGTGTTCTTTCTTTCCACAAAACATTAATATTAAGAGTATGACACTGACAGAAAGGGAAATACTTTTATAGGTGAGGTTACCCTAATTTAATAGGGAAACCAGAACCAGCAAGCATGACAAAGATTTTGGAATTATCAAAGGAATTTAAAACAGCAACAATTAATATGCTATGAGCTCTGATGAAAAAAGTGGACAATTCAGGTAATTCCAGCACTTTGGGAGGCCCAAGCAGGGGGATTGCTTGAGGCCAGGAGTTCAAGACCAACTTTAACAACACAGAAAGACCCTGTCTCTACAAAAAAAAAAAAAAAAAGCCATGAATTGTGGCATGTGCCTCTAGTCCTAACTACTCAGGAGGCTGAGGCAGGAAGATCACTTAAGCCCAGGAGTTCGAGGCTGCAGTGAGCTTTGATTGTGCTGCTGTGTTCCAGCCTGAGCAACAGAGCAAGAAAAAAAAAAAAAAAAATAGGTAATATAAGCAGAGAGATGGAAGCTCTAAGAATCAAAAGATTTTTGAAATAAAAAATGCTACAAATGGGAATACCAGAAGACTTTTTAAATATTTTATTTATTTTTGGAGATGAAGTTTCATTCTTGTCACCCAGGCTGGAGTGTAATGGTGTGCTCTCCACTCCCTGCAACCTCCACCTCCCAGGTTAAGCAATTCTCCTGCCTCAGCCTCCCGAGTAGCTGAGATTACAGGCGCCCACCACCATGCCCAGCTAATTTTTGTATTTTTAGTTGAGACGGAGTTTCACCATGTTGGCTAGGCTGGTCTCAAATTCCTGACCTCAGGTGATCTGCCTGCCTCAGCCTCCCAAAGTGCTGGGATTACAGGCATGAGCCACCACACCCAGCCAGATTAAAAAAATTTGAAGCAATAGCGACTGAATATCCCAAAGATAATGATAGACACCAAACCACAGATCCAGGAAGCTTAGAGAATATCAGCTGGGATAAATACCAAAAGTCAAAACATTACCATCTCATATTCAAAGTACAGAAAATCAAAGACAGAAAAAATCATGAAAGAACTCCAGGTGGGGTTGGGGTGTTGGGGAGGGGCCTTGTTGATAGAGGAGCAAGGATAAGTATTATATTGAACTTCTCCAGAAACTGCAAACAAGAAGAGTAAAAGGAAATAATTAAAAGGTTGAAAGAAAAAAAGTACCAAATAAGAATTCTGTATCTAGTGAAATTATCCTTCAAAAGTAAAGGAGAAGTAAAGATTTTCTAAGAGAAACAAATATTGAAGGGATTTGGTGCTAGTAGATTGGCCTTACCAGAAGTGTTAATAGAAGATCTTCATAGAAAAAAAAATTTTTAATTTTTGTTTATTCATTTTTATTTTAATTTAGCAATAAATTAAAACATATGGCCAGGTGCAGTGGCTCATGCCTATAATCCTAGCACTTTGGGAGGCTGAGGTGGGTGGATCACGAGGTCAGGAGTTTGAGACCAGCCTGGCCAACATGGTGAAAACCCATCTCTACTAAAAATACAAAAATTAGCTGGGTGTGGTGGCAGGCAGCTGTAGTCCCAGCTACTCAGGAGGCTGAGGAGAATCACTTGAAACCGGAAGGCAGAGGTTGCAATGAGCTGAGATCAACGCCACTGCACTCCAGTCTGGGCAACAAGAGTGAAACTCTGTCTCAAAACAAAAAACAAACAAAAAAAACACAAAATTTTAACCAGAAAGAAAATTAACCACAAAGAAAGGAAGGAAGGAAGAGAGGAGTTATAAAACAACCAGAAAACAAAGAACAAAATGGCAATAGTAAGTTCTTATCAATAATAACATGGAATGTAAATGGACTAAATTTCCCAAAGAAAAGACAAACCAAACTCAAAATTTGTAGAAGGAAAGAAATAATAAAGATCAGCACAGAAATAAATGAAATTGGGACTAGGAAAAAAACAAAGTTGAATAAAATGAAAAGTTGTTTTTTTGAAAAGATAAAATTGACTGACTTTTAGCTAAACTAAAAAAAGAGAGAGAAGACCCAAATAAAATAAGAAATGAGAAAGGTAATATAACATCTGATACCACATAAATACAAAGGATCACTGGAGAATATTATGAATAATGATATGCCAACAAATTGGAAAACCTAGAAGAAATGGGTAAATTCCTGGACACATACACCCTACCAAGATTGAGCCATAAAGAAGTAGAAAACCTGAACAGACCAATAACAAGTAATGAGATTGAAACCCCCATAAAATCTCCCATCAAAGAAAAGCCCAAGGACCTGATTGCTTCACTGGTGGATTCTACCAAACATTCAGAAGAAATATTAATACCAATTAAACTCTTCCAAAAATTGAAAAGGAGGGAATACTTCCAAACAAACTCTATCAGGCTAGCATTACCTTGTATATTAGTTTGTTCTCACGCTGCTATGAAGAAATACCCAAGACTGGGTAATTTATAAAGCAAAGAGGTTTAATTGACTCACAGTTCCGCATGGCTGGGGAGGCCTCGGGAAACTTAGAATCATGGCGGAAGGCACCTCTTCACAGGGTGGCAGGAGAGATAATGAATGCCGAGCAAAGGGAGAAGCCCCTTATAAAATCATCAGCTCTCATGAGAACTCACTCACAATCATGAGAACAGCATGGCAGAAACTGCCCCCATGACTCAATTATCTCCACCTGGTTCTGCCCTTGACACATGGGGATTATTACAATTCAAGGTGAGATTTGGGTGGGGTCACAGAGTCAAACAATATCACCTTGATACCCAAGCTAGACAAGGACACAATAAAAAAAGAAAACTGAAGGCCATTATCCCTGATGGACATAGATGCAAAAATCCTCAACAAAATATTACAAAATACAACACCACATTAAAAAGATCATTCACCATGGTCAAGGGATGCAAGGATGGTTCAACATATGCGTCATGCCAAACCCCTACTGACTCCAAAAGAGATGGCATCGTGTCTGAGAGGCCCAGAAGAGACCTGGAGCCAGTAAACGAGGGAGGGTTTATAGAGGACTTATATACAAGGCAGTCCAGAGGTGACAGGGTGGACAGGAGCACTGCTACTGTTTGTAAAAAGCATACAGTTTATATGGCATTTTCACGTAGCAACACCAACCTAGCAAACTTCATTTAACCCAGAAAAGAGGCCTTGTTTCCTTGCACGTCCTATGTTCCAAGGAATGGGCAGAGGGGTTCAATGTACTTCACAAGAAGTGAATCTCTGGATTAGCCACTACTAGATTCCTTAGCTTGGAACTCTGAGCACACATTCTTCTTAGACCACAGGGTCATTCTCAGGGTATGCTTAAGTTACTGCTGTCAGGTGCATCTGCCATACAATACACAAGTCAATAAACATGATATATCACATTAACAGAATCAAGGATAAAAATCGTGATTATTTTAATAGATGCTGAAAAAGCATTTGATAAAATTTAACATCCCTTTATGATGGGTATTAAAGGAACATACCTCAAAATAAGAAAGGCCATCTATGACAAACCCATGGCTAAACATTGTACTGAATGGAGAAAAATTAAAGGCTGAGCAATTAGGCAAGAGAAATAAATAAAGGGCATCCAAATTGGAAAGGAAGACATCAAATTAGCCTTGTTCACAGGCGACATGATCTTATACCTAGAAAAACCTAAAATCTTCACCAAAATGTTAGAACTGATAAATGAATTCAGTAAAGTTGCAGAATACAAAATCTACATACAAAAATCAGTAGCATTTCTATATGCCAACAGCAAACTGGAAAATCAAAAAAGTAATCCTATTTACAACAGCTACAAAAAATATAAAATACCTAAGAATCAATCTAACAAAAGTAGTGAAAGATCTATACGAGGAAAACTATAAAACTGATGAAAGAAATAGAAGAGGACACACATACGCACACACAAATGGGAAAACACTCCATGCTCATGGGTTGGAAGAATATTTTTAAAGTGACCATAGTACCCAAAGCAATTTACAGATCCAATGCCATTTCTATCAAAACATGAATAACATTCTTCATGGAAATAGAAAAACAATCCTAAAATGTATGTGGAACTACGAAAGACCAAATAGCCAAAGAAATCCTGAACAGAAAGAGCAAAGCTGGAGACATTACACTACCAGGCTTCAAAAGTTATTACAAAGCTATAGTAATCAAAACAGCATGATACTGGTATAAAAACAGATACATAGACCAATGGAACAGAATAGAGAACCCAGATATGAATCCATACATTTACAGCCAACTCATATTCAACCAAGGTGCCAAGAAATTACAATGTAGAAAGGACAATCTTTTCTGTGAATGGAGCTGGGAAAACTGGATAACTATATGAAGAAGAATGAGACTAGGCTCCTATCTCTTATCATACACAAAAATAAAACAAAAACGAATTAAACACTTGAATCCCAGACTTGAAACTATGAAACTACTAGAAGAAAGCATTGGGGAAATACTCCAAGACATTGGCCTGAGCAAGGATTTCTTGCGTAACACCTCAGAAGCACAGGCAATCAAGGCAAAAACATACTATTAGGATTACTTCAAGCTAAAAAGCTTCTGCAGAGCAAAGGAAACAGTCCACAAAGTGAACAGACATCAACAAAATAAAACATTTTACAAACTATACATCTGAAAAGGGATTAATAACCAGAATATATAAAGAGCTCAAACAACTCAATAGCAAAAAACCAAAAACAATTTCATTAAAAGATGTGCAAAAGATCTAAACAGACATTTCTCAAAATAAGACATACAAATGGCCAACAAGTATATGAAAAAATGCTCAATATCACCAATTATCAGAGAAATGCAAATTAAAACCACAATGAGATATCATCTAACTCTAGTAAAATGGCTTGTATAAAAAATACAGGCAATAACAGATGCTGGTGGCTGGGTGTGGTGGCTCAGGGCTGTAATCCCAGCATTTTGGGAGGCCGAGGTGGGCAGATTAATCGAGGCCAGGAGTTTGAGACCAGCCTGAGCAATATGGTGAAACCCCATCTCTACTAAAAATACAAAAATTAGCCAGACTTTGCGGCATGCACCTGTGTCCCAGCTACTCAGGAAGCTGAGGTGGGAAGATTGCTTGAGTTCAGAGGAAGTTGTAGTGAGCTGAGATCATGCCACTGCACTCCAGCCTGGGTGACAGAGCGAGATTCTGTCTCAAAAAAACAAAAAATAAATAAATGCTGGGAGAAAGGGGAAGCCTCAAACACTGTTGTGAGAATGTAAATTAGTGCAGCCATTTTGGAGAACAGTATAGAGGTTCCTCAAAAAACTAAACACAAAACTTTGATATGATTCAGTAATTCCACTACTGGGTATATGCCCAAAAGAAAGAAAACTAATACATATCTGTACTTCCGTGTTTATTGCAGCACTATTCACAATAGTCAAGATATGGAATCAACCTAAGTACCCATCAATGGGTGAATAAAGAAAAGGTGGCATATATACACAATGAGCTATTATTCAAACATAAAACAATGAAATTTTGTCATTTGCAGCAGCATGAATGGAACTGG
Organism: Nomascus leucogenys; assembly: GCF_006542625.1. Classification (NCBI taxonomy): domain Eukaryota; kingdom Metazoa; phylum Chordata; class Mammalia; order Primates; family Hylobatidae; genus Nomascus; species Nomascus leucogenys. The sequence goes on along the minus strand of NC_044384.1, from coordinate 58,022,695 downwards.
AGGCTGTTATGTTAAGTGAAATAAGCCAAGTACAGAAAGACAAATATCCCAATGTTCTCACTCACATGTGGGAGCTAAAAAAGTGGATCTCATGACATAAGGAGTTAGATTGGTGGTTGCCAGAGGTGGGGAAGGGGAGGTGAAAAGCGGGGCGATGAAGGGGAAAAGATATATAAATATACTATTACTGCTGAATTAAACATGTAAAATTGGTAAAGATAGTAAATCTTATATGTATATTTTACCTCATTTTTTTTTTTTTTTTTTTTTTTTTTGTGAGACAGACTCTCGCTCTGTCACCCAGGCTGGAGTGCAGTGGCGTGATCTTGGCTCCCTGCATCCTCTGCCTCTTGGGTGCAATTCTCCTGTCTCAGCCTCCCGAGGAGCTGGGACTACAGGTGCACACCACCACACCTGGCTAATTTTTGCATTTTTAATAGAGATGGGGTTTCGTTATATTGGTCAGGCTGGACTCGAACTCCTGACTTCAGGTGATCCACCTGCCTTGGCCTCCCAAAGTGCTGGGATTATAGGCATGAGCCACCACGCCCAGCCTAACTTTTTTTTTTTTTTTCAATAAAGAAATGGAGCCCAGAAATAGACCCACCCAAATAGTCAACAGATCTTTTTTTTTTTTTTTTTTTTGTGACAGAGTCTCCGTCACCCAGGCTGGAGTGCAGTGGTGCGATCTTGGCTCACTGCAACCTCCACCTCCTGGGTTCAAGCGATTCTCTTGCCTCAAGACTCCCAAGGAGCTGGGACTACAGGCACGTGCCACCACGCCCAGCTAATTTTTGTATTTTTAGTAGAGATGGGGTTTCACCATGTTGGCCAGGATGGCCTCACCCTCTTGACCTTGTGATCCGCCTGCCTCAGCCTCCGAAAGTGCTGGGATTACAGGTGTGAGCCACCACACCCAGACTTTTTGTTTTTCTTTTTAACTTTATTTCTATGAACTCTGCAGAGAAGTATAGTCAACAGGTCTTTAACAAGGAGCAAAGACAATTAAATGGAGAAAGGATAGTCTTTTCAAGAATGGTGCTGAAACAACTGGACATCCACAGGCAAAAAAAAAAAAAAAAAAAATTTAGACACAGGTCTTACACCTTTCACAAAAATTAACTCAAAATGAGTCATAGACCTAACTGTAAAATGCCAAGATATAAATCTTCTAGAAGATAACACAGGGGAAAATCTAGGTAACTTTGGGTTTGGTTATGAGTTTTCAGATACAACACCAAAAGCATTATCTACGAAAGAAAAGCCTGATAAGTTGTACTTCATCAAAATTTAGAAGTTCTGCTCTGTAACAGGCATTGTCAAGACCATGAAAAGAGTCTGGGCACAGTGGCTCATGCCAGTCCTAGCACTCTGAGAGGCTGAGGATCACTTGAGACCAGGAGTTTGAGACCAGCCTGGGCAACAGAGCAAGGCCCAGTCGAAAAAAAAAAAAAGGTTAAAAAGAATAAAAGGAAATTAAAAGATAGCCATAGATTGGAAGAAGATGTTAGCAAAATTCACTTAATAAAGACATCCAAAATGTACAAAGAACTCTTCAATCTGAATAATAACAAAATGAAGAGCCCAATTTAAAAAATAGGCGGCCAGGTGCAGTGGCTCACACCTTTAATCCCAGCACTTTGGGAGGGTGAGATGGGCAGATCGCTTGAGGTCAGGAGTTTGAGACCAGCCTGGCCAACATGGTGAAATCCCATCTCTACTAACAATACAAAAATTAGCTGCATGCAGTGGCGGGCACCTGTAGTCTCAGCTACTCGGGAGGCTGAGGCAGGAGTATCGCTTGAGCCTGGGAAGTGGAGGTTGCAGTGAGCTGAGATTGCACCATTGCACTCCAGCCTGGGTGACAGAGTGAGACTCTGTTTCCAAAAAAAATAGGCAAAAAGGTTTGAACAGACAACCTCCCTAATGAAGATATAGACATATGTATATCTATATATATGACAAAGAAGCGTATGAAAAGATGCTCAGAACCAATGTCATTATGGAATTGCAATTTAAACCATGAGATAGTACCACCAACCTATTAGAATGGCTGTAAAGTCCAAAAAATGAACAATACCAAATGCTGGCAAGGAAGTGGAGCAACAGAAACTCTTATTCATTGCTGGTGGGAGTGCAGAATGGTACAGCCCCTGTGGAAGACAATTTGGTAGTTTCTTATAAAACTAATCACAATATTACCATACAATCTAGCAATCATATTCCTGGATGTTTACCCAAATAAACTGAAAAACTTACATCCACACAAAAACCTGCACATGAATGTTGGTAGCCCCAAAAACTAAAAGCATAATTGCCAAAAACTAGAAGCAACCATGATGCTCCTCAATAGGTGAATGGTTAAAGAAGCTGTAGGTGCCAGCTTCAGCAGCACATATACTAAAATTGGAAAGATACAGAGATTAGCATGGCCCCTGTGCAAACATGACATGCAAATTCGTGAAGCATTCCATATTTTTAACATAGGGTTTTTATACAAGAAAAATAAAGTGAATTAAGCCTGAAAAAAAGGAACTGTAGTAAATGTATAGGATGGAATATTATTCAGAAATAATATTCTTAATTATGTGAGAATATTATTTTGTATTCAATTATTTTGTACTCATTAATCGACCTTTTTTTTTTTTTAAACCTGTCTTCACCCTCCCCTGAAAATACATTTAGTTAGAAGAAATAAGACCTGGTATTCGGCCAGGCATGGTGGCTCACGCCTGTAATCCCAGCACTTTGGGAGGCTGAGGCAGGTGGATCACCTGAGGTCAGGAGTTCGAGACCAGCCTGGCCAACATAGTGAAACCCCATCTCTACTAAAAGTACAAAATTAGCCAGGTGTGGTGGTGTGCACCTGTAATCCCAGCTACTCAGGAGGCTGAGGCAGGAGAATCGTTTGAACTTGGGAGGCAGAGGTTGCAGTGAGCCAAGATCACACCACTGCACTCCAGCCTGGGCGACAAGAGTGAAACTCTGTCTCAAAAAAAAAAAAAAAAAAAAGACCAGGTATTCAACAGACCAGTAGGGTGGCTATACTGATAGCAGGGTTAACATTAATTGGTTGTACATTTCAAAATAACTACAAGAAAGCTGGTCGCGGTGGCTCATGCCTGTAATCCCAGCACTTTGGGATGCCAAGGCAGGAGGATCACCTCAGGGCAGGAGTTCAAGATCAGTCTGGCCAACATGGTGAAACCCCATCTCTACTAAAAGTAAAAAAATTAGCCGGGCATGGCGGTGGGCACCTGTGGTCCCAGCTGCTCGGGAGGCTGAGGCAGGAGAATCTCTTGAACCCAGCAGGTGGAGATTGTAGTGAGCCAAGACTGTGCTACTGCATTCCAGTCTGGGCAACAGAGCAAGATTGCATCTTAAAAAAAGAACAACAACAACAACAAAATAGCTAGAAGAGATTAACTCAAATATTCCTAGCATAAAGAAAAGATAAATATTTAAGGTGATGAATATTCCTATGTAATTATATGAACGTATCCTGTTAGCATATGCACCTTGAAAATATGTATATCTAATATGTATCAATATTTAAAAATAAATGTCAGATTGAAAAAAGAGTTATCAGGCCATAAAAAGACATGGAATGGCTGGGTGTGGTGGCTTAGGCCTGTAATCCCAGCACTTTGGGGAGCTGAGGCGGGTGGGTCACAAGGGCAGGAGATCTAGACCAGCCTGGCCAACATGGTGAAACCCTGTCTCTACTAAAAATACAAAAATTAGCCGGGTGTGGTGGTGCGTGCTTGTAATCTCAGCTACTTGGGAGGCTGAGGCAGGAGAACGGCTTGAATCCGGGAGGCGGAGGTTGCAGTGAGCCAAGATCACACAACTGCACCCCAGCCTGTTACAGAGAGAGACTGAAAAAAATGAAGACATGGAAGATTGTTAAATACATATCGTTAAGTGAAGGGCACTAGGTTAACAGGCTGCATATGGTTCTGATTCCGATTATATGACATACTGGAAGAGGTAAAACTATGGAGGCAGTAAAGAGACCAGTGATTGCCAGAAGTTCAGGTAGAAGTAGGAAGGGATGAAGAGGCTGAGCACAGAGAAATCTTAGGGCAGTGGAACAATTCTGTGATACTGTAATGGTATCATACATATCAGACAAGACATCATGCGTTTGTTAAAACCCATAGAACTGTACAACATAAAGAGTGAAGCCTAATGTAAACTATGAGTGTTGGTTAATAATAATGTGTTCATATTGGTTCATCCATTGTAACAAATGTACCACACCCATGCAAGATGTTAATAATTTAAAAAAACTCTATGTGGGGAAGGGGATAAACGGTAACTCTTGGTACTATCTGCTCAATATTTTGGTAAACCTAAAACTGTTCTAAGAAAAACCAAAGCCAAGCGTAGTTTGAACCATGCTTGGCTTCTTGTATAACATACCATACACAGCAAGCATTTTTTTCTGTTCTTTGGCAAATTGTCATACTACTTTCTAAGTCTGATCAGCTTCCAACATGTCACCTTTGTGCTTTCAATGTCATAAAATATCTCCCAGAGTCCCTTTAATGTGAATTTTTTTGCCTTCATTGCTTTCTTCAGGTCACTTTCATCCTTTTTGTCACACTACTTTCCTCGTTTATGTTGATCAGGCCACCTTCACTGAGTTCTTCTGGCTGTCTATAGTTTCTCTTACGGTGGCAGTGTCAATGTTCCCATGGTCATGCATGTGGGGGAGGAGGTAAATGGGAACTCCATGCTCACCTATTTCTTCTATAACTCCATTTATATTCTATTTGATTTTCACTTCCAGCATTATCACTTTTCATTGCTTTAGCGAACTTTTATCTTAGAGGCTAAATTGCCTGTTTCAATTATCCATTTTTGTAAAGCGTCACTTGGGTTTACCACTGGGAGACGAGGAGGCAACAAAATGACATTCTTTGCTGTCTGCATGTGAACTGAGTAACAGATCTGCTTTGGCCAGTCACTAGTAGAGTTGGAAAGAAGGATGTAGATTGTCAGTAATCATCATATGCCTGTTATTTATGTATTGATTTGTAGACTGGAGAGATAGCTGCAAAGTTTGTATTTTATGCAATCACTTACAGTTAATATTCCACGGTAACAGAAATCTAAGCCATGATGTTGTGGTATTGGTGTATTTAACTAAACTGTGCTAACTGAAACGTGTACATATAGTAATTGTGCAAAACACAAACTGTAGTTCTTTTATAAAATCCCATCTACAAATTAGTCTTTTAGTTGGAACACCTAATCTATTTACATTTAATGTAATTGTAGATATAGTTGAATTTATATCTATAATCTTACTGTTTTCTATTTAGTCCTGTATATTTCTTTTTCTTACTTCTTTTTAGCTAATTCAATATTTTAAATTCCATTTTCCCCTTTGATTAACTTGTTATGCATTATTTTATAGTTATATTTTAATGGTTACCCTAAATATTATAATATGTATTTTTGAAGTTTTAAAGTCTTTTTTTTTAAATTTTATTATTATTACACTTTAAGTTTTAGGGTACATGTGCACAACGTGCAGGTTTGTTACATATGTATACATGTGTCATGTTGGTGTGCTGCACCCATTAACTTGTCATTTAGCATTAGGTACATCTCCTAATGCTATCCCTCCCCCCTCTCCCCACCCCACAACAGTCCCCAGTGTGTGATGTTCCCCTTCCTGTGTCCATGTATTCTCATTGTTCAATTCCCACCTATGAGTGAGAACATGCAGTGTTTGGTTTTTTGTCCTTGCGATAGTTTGCTGAGAATGATGGTTTCCAGTTTCATCCATGTCCCTACAAAGGACATGAACTCATCATTTTTTATGGCTGCATAGTATTCCATGGTGTATATGTGCCACGTTTTCTTAATCTATCGTTGTTGGACACTTGGGTTGGTTCCAAGTCTTTGCTATTGTGAATAGCGCCGCAATAAACATACGTGTGCATGTGTCTTTATAGCAGCATGATTTATAATCCTTTGGGTATATACCCAGTAATGGGATGGCTGGGTCAAATGGTATTTCTAGTTCTAGATCCCTGAGGAATCGCCACACTGACTTCCACAATGGTTGAACTAGTTTACAGTCCCACCAACAGTGTAAAAATGTTCCTATTTCTCCACATCCGGTCCAGCACCTGTTTCTTGACTTTTTAATGATCGCCATTCTAACTGGTGTGAGATGGTATCTCATTATGGTTTTGATTTGCATTTCTCTGATGGCCAGTGATGATGAGCATTTTTTCATGTGTTTTTTGGCTGCATAAATGTCTTCTTTTGAGAAGTGTCTGTTCATATTCTTTGCCCACTTTTTGATGGGGTTTTTTTTTCTTATAAATTTGTTTGAGTTCATTGTAGATTCTGGATATTAGCCCTCTGTCAGATGAGTAGGTTGCAAAAATTTTCTCCCATTCTGTTCACTCTGATAGTAATTTCTTTTGCTGTGCAGAAGCTCTTTAGTTTAATTAGATCCCATTTGTCAATTTTGGCTTTTGTTGCCATTGCTTGTGGTGTTTTAGACATGAAGTCCTTGCCCATGCCTATGTCCTGAATGGTATTGCCTAGGTTTTCTTCTAGGATTTTTATGATTTTAGGTCTAACATTTAAGTCTTTAATCTGTCTTGAATTAATTTTTGTATAAGGTGTAAGGAAGGGATCCAGTTTCAGCTTCTACATATGGCTAGCCAGTTTTCCCAGCACCATTTATTAAATAGGGAATCCTTTCCCCATTGCTTGTTTTTGTCAGGTTTGTCAAAGATCAGATAGTTGTAGATAAGCGGCATTATTTCTGAGGGTTCTGTTCTGTTCCATTGGTCTATATCTCTGTTTTGGTACCAGTACCATGCTGTTTTGGTTACTGTAGCCTTGTAGTATAGTTTGAAGTCAGGTAGCGTGATGCCTCCAGCTTTGTTCTTTTGGCTTAGGATTGACTTGGCAATGCAGGCCCTTTTTTGGTTCCATATGAACTTTAAAGTAGTTTTTTTCCAATTCTGTGAAGAAAGTCATTGGTAGCTTGAATGGGGATGGCATTGAATCTACAAATTACCTTGGGCAGTATGGCCATTTTCACGATATTGATTCTTCCTACCCATGAGCATGGAATGTTCTTCCATTTGTTTGTATCCTCTTTTATTTCATTGAGCAGTGGTTTGTAGTTCTCCTTGAAGAGGTCCCTCACATCCCTTGTAAGTTGGATTCCTAGGTATTTTATTCTCTTTGAAGCAATTGTGAATGGGAGTTCACTCATGATTTGGCTCTGTTTGTCTGTTATTGGTGTATAAGAATGCTTGTGATTTTTGCACATTGATTTTGTATCCTGAGACTTTGCTGAAGTTGTTTATCAGCTTAAGGAGATTTTGGGGTTATCAGCTTAAGGAGATGGGGTTTTCTAGATATATAATCATGTCATCTGCAAACAGGGACAATTTGACTTCCTCTTTTCCTAATTGAATGCCCTTTATTTCCTTCTCCTGCCTGATTGCCCTGGCCAGAACTTCCAACACTATGTTGAATAGGAGTGGTGAGAGAGGGCATCCCTGTCTTGTGCCAGTTTTCAAAGGGAATGCTTCCAGTTTTTGCCCATTCAGTATGATATTGGCTGTGGGTCTGTCATAGATAGCTCTTATTATTTTGAGATACATCCCATCAATACCTAATTTATTGAGAGTTTTTAGCATGAAAGGTTGTGGAATTTTGTCAAAGGCCTTTTCTGCATCTGTTGAGATAATCATGTGGTTTTTGTCTTTGGTTCTGTTTATATGCTGGATTACGTTTATTGATTTGCGTATGTTGAACCAGCCTTGCATCCCAGGGATGAAGCCCACTTGATCATGGTGGATAAGCTTTTTGATGTGCTGCTGGATTCGGTTTGCCAGTATTTTATTGAGGATTTTTGCATCAATGTTCATCAAGGATATTGGTCTAAAATTCTCTTTTTTTGTTGTGTCTCTGCCAGGCTTTGGTATCAGGATGATGCTGGTCTCATAAAATGAGTTAGGGAGGATTCCCTCTTTTTCTATTGGTTGGAATAGTTTCAGAAGCAATGGTACCAGCTCCTCCTTGTACCTCTGGTAGAACTGGGCTGTGAATCCATCTGGTCCTGGACTTTTTTTGGTTTGTAAGCTATTAATTATTGCCTCAATTTCAGATCCTGTTATTGGTCTATTCAGGGATTCAAATTCTTCCTGGTTTAGTCTTGGAAGGGTGTATGTGTCGAGGAATTTATCCATTTCTTCTAGATTTTCTAGTTTATTTGCGTAGAGGTGTTTATAGTATTCTCTGATTGTAGTTTGTATTTCTGTGGGATCGGTGGTGACATCCCCTTTGTCATTTTTTATTGCGTCTATTTGATTCTTCTCTCTTTTCTTTTTTATTAGTCTTGCTAGCGGTCTATCAATTTTGTTGATCTTTTCAAAAAACCAGCTCCTGGATTCATTGATTTTTTGAAGGGTTTTTTGTGTCTCTCTTTCCTTCAGTTCTGCTCTGATCTTAGTTATTTCTTGCCTTCTGTTAGCTTTTGAATGTGTTTGCTCTTGCTTCTCTAGTTCTTTTAATTGTGATGTTAGGGTGTGAATTTTAGATCTTTCCTGCTTTCTCTTGTGGGCATTTAGTGCTATAAATTTCCCTCTACACACTGCTTTGAATGTGTCCCAGAGATTCTGGTATGTTGTGTCTTTGTTGTCGCTGGTTTCAAAGAACATCTTTATTTCTGCCTTCATTTTGTTATGTACCCAGTAGTCATTCAAGAGCAGGTTGTTCAGTTTCCATGTAGTTGAGTGGTTTTGAGTGAGTTTCTTAATCCTGAGTTCTAGTTTGATTGCACTGTGGTCTGAGAGACAGTTTGTTATAATTTCTGTTCTTTTACATTTGCTGAGGAGAGCTTTACTTCCAACTATGTGATCAGTTTTGGAATAGGTGTGGTGTGGTGCTGAAAAGAATGTATATTCTGTTGATTTGGGGTGGAGAGTTCTGTAGATGTCTGTTAGGTCCGCTTGGTGCAGAGCTGAGTTCAATTCCTGGATATCTTTGTTAACTTTCTGTCTTGTTGATCTGTCTAATGTTGACAATGGGGTGTTAAAATCTCCCATTATTATTGTGTGGGAGTCTAAGTCTCTTTGTAGGTCACTCAGGACTTGCTTTATGAATCTGGGTGCTCCTGTGTTGGGTGCATATATATTTAGGATAGTTAGCTCTTCTTGTTGAATTGATCCCTTTACCATTATGTAATGGCTTTGTCTCTTTCGATCTTTGTTGGTTTAAAGTCTGTTTTATCTGAGACTAGGATTGCAACCTCTGCCTTTTTTTGTTTTCCATTTGCTTGGTAGATCTTCCTCCATCCCTTTATTTTGAGCCTGTGTGTGTCTCTGCACATGAGATGGGTTTCCTGAATACAGCACACTGATGGGTCTTGACTCTTTATCCAATTTTCCAGTCTGTGTCTTTTAATTGGAGCATTTAGTCCATTTACATTTAAGGTTAATATTGTTATGTGTGAATTTGATGCTGTCATTATGATGTTAGCTGGTTATTTTGCTCGTTAGTTGATGCAGTTTCTTCCTAGCCTTGAAGATCTTTACAATTTGGCATGTTTTTGCAGTGGCTGGTACTGGTTGTTCCTTTCCATGTTTAGTGCTTCCTTCAGGAGCTCTTTTAGGGCAGGCCTGGTGGTGACAAAATCTCTCAGCATTTACTTGTCTGTAAAGTATTTTATTTCTCCTTCACTTATGAAGCTTAGTTTGGCTGGATATCAAATTCTGGGTTGAAAATTATTTTGTTTAAGAATGTTGAATATTGGCCCCCACTCTCTTCTGGCTTGTAGAGTTTCTGCCGAGAGATCAGCTGTTAGTCTGATGGGCTTCCCTTTGTGGGTAACCCAACCTTTCTCTCTGGCTGCCCTTAACATTTTTTCCTTCATTTCAACTTTGGTGAATCTGACAATTATGTGTCTTGGAGTTACTCTTCTCGAGGAGTATCTTTGTGGCATTCTCTGTATTTCCTGAATTTGAATGTTGGCCTGCCTTGCTAGATTGGGGAAGTTCTCCTGGATAATATCCTGCAGAGTGTTTTCCAACTTGGTTCCATTCTCCCCGTCACTTTCAGGTACGCCAATCAGATGTAGATTTGGTCTTTTCACATAGTCCTATATTTCTTGGAGGCTTTGTTCATTTCTTTTTATTCTTTTTTCTCTAAACTTCTCTTCTTGCTTCATTTCATTCATTTCATCTTCCATCGCTGATACCTTTTCTTCCAGTTGATCGCATCAGCTACTGAGGCTTGTGCATTCGTCACGTAGTTCTTGTGCTGTGGTTTTCAGCTCCATCAGGTCCTTTAAGGACTTCTCTGCATTGATTATTCTAGTTAGCCATTCGCCTAATTTTTTTTCAAGGTTTTTAACTTCTTTGCCATTGGTTCGAACTTCCTCCTTTAGCTCAGAGTAGTTTGATCTTCTGAAGCCTTCTTCTCTCAACTTGTCAAATTCATTCTCCGTCCAGCTTTGTTCCATTGCTGGTGAGGAGCTGCGTTCCTTTGGAAGATGAGAAGTGCTCTGATTTTTAGAGTTTCTGGTTTTTCTGCTCTGTTTTTTTCCCATCTTTGTGGTTTTATCTACCTTTGGTCTTTGATGATGGTGATGTACAGATGGGTTTTTGGTGTGGATGTCTTTTCTGTTTGTTAGTTTTCCTTCTAACAGTCAGGACCCTCAGCTGCAGGTCTGTTGGAGTTTGCTGGAGGTCCACTCCAGACCCTGTTTGCCTGGGTATCAGCAGTGGTGGCTGCAGAACAGTGGGTGTTGGTGAACCACAAATGCTGCTGCCTGATTGTTCCTCTGGAAGTTTTGTCTCAGAGGAGTACCCAGCCATGTGAGGTGTCAGTCTGCCTCTACTGGGGGATGCCTCCAAGTTAGGCTACTCGGGGGTCAGGGACCCACTTGAAGAGGCAGTCTGCCCATTCTCAGATCTCAAGCTGCGTGCTGGGAGAACCACTACTCTCTTCAAAGCTGTCACACAGGGACATTTAAGTCTGCAGAGGTTATTGCTGCCTTTTGTTTGTCTGTGCCCTGCCCCCAGAGGTGGAGCTTACAGAGGCAGGCAGGCCTCCTTGAGCTGTGGTGGGCTCCACCCAGTTTCGAGCTTCCTGGCGGCTTTGTTTACCTACTCAAGCCTGGGCAATGGCGGGCGCCCCTCCCCCAGCCTCGCTGCTGCCTTGCAGTTTGATCTCAGACTGCTGTGCTAGCAATGAGCGAGGCTCTGTGGGCGTAGGACTCTCTGAGCCAGATGCGGGATATAATCTCCTGGTGTGCCATTTATTAAGCCCATTGGAAAACTGCTGTATTAGGGTGGGAGTGACCCGATTTTCCAGGTGCTGTCTGTCACCTCTTTCTTTGACTAGGAAAGGGAATTCCCTGACCCCTTGCGCTTCCCGGGTGAGGCGATGCCTCGCCCTGATTCTGCTCATGCACGGTGTGCTGCACCCACTATCTGGCACTCCCCAGTGAGATGAACCTGGTACCTCAGTTGGAAATGCAGAAATCACCCATCTTCTGCATTGCTCATGCTAGGAGCTGTAGACTGGAGCTGTTCCTATTCGGCCATCTTGGCTTCACCCCCGAAACTACTTTTAAAGTCTAATGTGAATTATGACTTCACTTTTCTAAAATAGCTATAAACTTAGAAATGTAAAATTTCACTTTACCCTCCTCTAACCTTTTACATTGTTATTGTTACACATTTTAGTTGCACATGTAATTTAAATACCATATGATATTACTTTTTTTTCTTTTGATGGAGTCTCACTCTGTCGCCTAGGCTGGAGTGCAGTGGCATGATCTCGGCTCACTGCAAGCTCTGCCTCCCAGGTTCACGCCATTCTCCTGCCTCAGCCTCCTGAGTATCTGGGACTACAGGCACCTGCCACCACATCCGGCTAATTTTTTGTATTTTTAGTAGAGATGGGGTTTCAGCGTGTTAGCCAGGATGGTCTCGATCTCCTGACCTCATGATCCTCCCTCCTCGGCCTCCCAAAGTGCTGGAATTATAGGCGTGAGCCACCGCACCCAGCCTGATATTATTTTCATTGTTTTGTTCAGTTAATACTCATTTATATTTAGTCATATATTTACCTTTCTGGTGTTTGTCATGATTTTTGCATTTTCACATTTCCATCTGAGATCATTTTCCTTCTGGGAAGGAAAAGGGATTATAATTGTATTTTAAATGCAAAAGAAAACTGCTGGAAGCTTTTAAGCAAGGGACTGACATAATCTAATATTTTAAAAGATCATATTGGGGCCAGCGGTGATGGCTCATGCCTGTACTCCCAGCACTTTGAAAAGCTGAGGCAGACAGATTGTTTGAGGCCAGGAGTTCAAGACAAACCTGGGAAATATGGCAAGGACTTGCTGCTACAAAAAACAATTTAAAAAATTATCCGGGCATGGTGGCATATGCCTGAGGTTCTAGCTACTTGGAAGGCTGAGGCAGGAGGATACATTGAGTTCAGGAGTTTGAGGGTGCAGTGAGCAATAATTGCATCATTATACCCTAGCCTGGGTGACACAGTGAGCCCCTAGCTCTTAAAAAAAAAAAAAACTAAAAAGAAATCATGTTGCTTGCTGTGTTGAGAATGAATTGTACTTGAGAAAAATGGAAACTGGAAGATCAAATGGAAGACTATTGAATCATTCTAAGTAAGAAATTACAGCAGCTTGGCCGGGCACGGTACTCATGCCTGTAATCCCAGCACTTTGGGAGGCCGAGGCGGGTGAGTCACTTGAGATCAGGAGTTTGAGACCAGCCTGGCCAACATGGTGAAACCTTGTCTCTACTAAAAATACAAAAGTTAGCTGGGCATGGTGGTGGGTGCCTGTAATCCCAGCTAGTTGGGAGGCTGAAGCAGAAGAATCGCTTTAACCCTAGAGGTGGAGGTTGCAGTGAGCTGAGATTGCGCCATTGTACTCCAGCCTGGGTGACAAGAGCAAGACTGCATCTCAGAAAAAAGAAATTACATCAGCTTGGATGATGGTGATAGCAGTGGAGTTGGAAAGAAGTAAATGCATTCAGGATATGTTTTGTATAATAAGTGGAGCAGATACGACTTGTCATTGAATTAGATGTAGGGTATAAGGGGGAATCAACAATGACTAGAGTAACTGGGTAAACAATGGTGTCGCTTAACCAAAATGGTGAGTGGTGGGAGAGGAACATGTTTGGAGAGTGACTGAAAAAGGATTAAGAGGAAAAATAATGAATTATATTTTGGCTACATTTGGTTTGAGATTCTTCTTAATATGCAAATGACCCAAGTAGAAGTTGTATTTAAGATCCTGATGTCAAGGGAGATGTCTGGATTGGAAAAATGTATTCAGAAGTCACTCTGGTATAAACTGGAGTAGTCCAAGTTTTGAGGAGTCTGAAACATACAATTTTGAGAGCCATCTTTAAAAAATGTAAATTATGAATAAAATTTAATACAAAAATGAATATCTAAAAGAGAAAACTAACCACAAAATAATTACAGAAGCCTTAGAGATACAGGTTCTTTCTTCTGAAATCTCTTTAGGCAATTGGCCAGAAATGCTTTCTAATTGCTACTTGGCTACCCATCTCTCACTAGTACATTCTGCCAGCACCTCTAACTATTCACAGAAGCCTATGCAAGCTTAATATTCATTAACATCATGGTAATTTTGTAAATCTTCCTCTGAATACAAACATTTTGGGAAAGAGTTTGGCATTATATATTAAAGTTGAAGATGAATACCCTGAAATCAAGAAATTTCATTCTTAGATAAGCAACTAACAGAACTGTGTATACACGTGTAGCAGGATGCCAATGTACAAGAATGTTAGAGCAGTATTATTACAACCAAAAGTTTTAAACAACTCAAATGTTCCTCAGCAATTAAATACCATTAAATGATGGTAAGCTCATGCAAGGGAATACTATGCAGCAATTTAAATGAATGAATTACAGCAAAATGTCCTAGAAGAAAAAAGAAAAAACAAAAACATTTTGAAGAAATAATACCCCATACTTCCCAAAATTAATAAAAAAATTAATCTACACATGCAATAAACTCGATGAAATTCAAGTAGAATAAACCCAGATAGGATAAATTCAAGCAGTAGAGATGCACAATTAGGCACATCATAAACTGTCAAAAGCTAAAGAAAGAGAATCTTGAAAGCAGGAACACAGAAGCTACTCATCATCTGCAAGGGAGTCTTCATAAGATTAACAGCTAATTCTTCAGCAGAAACCATGGAGTAAGGCAGTACAATGACATAATCAAAGTACTGAAAGAAAAAACCTGCCAGCCAAGAATTCTATATATGGCAAAACTATCCTTCAAAAATTAAGGAGAAATTAATAAATTAACAATTGAATGAAAACAGATCTCCATTGTATGGATATACTACATTTTGTTTATCAATTCATTAGTCAATAGAAATTGGATTGTTTGTTGTTTCCACTTTTTGGCTATTATGAATAATACTGCTAGCATGTTAGCAATATTTGTGAAGATGGAGGTTGCAGTGAGCCGAGATCATGCCATTGTACTCCGGCCTGGGCAACAGAGTGAGACTCCGACTCAGAAAAAAAAAAAAAGATCTGCATGCCACAAGACTTCCTCCACTTCAGATGCTAATTATAAGTCTTGGCCTCCCATATTGCTGACCAACAGGCTATAACTGGCAGTTCCAAATCTTCTCCTTGGGTTTAATAATTTGTTAGAATGGCTTACAGAACTCAGGGAAACACTTTACTTACATTTTACTGGTTTATTATAAAGGATATAGAGAAACAGCCGGATAGAGGCACATAAGGCAAGGCCAGGAAAGGTCCTGAGTGGAGTTTCTGTCCATGTGGAATTGAGGTGTGCCACCCTCCCAGCACCTAGATGCATCCATCAACCTGGAAGCTTGTTGAATCTCTTAGTTCAAGAGTTTTTATAGAGCTTAATCTCTAGCCCCCACTTCTCAAAGGTTAGTGATTAGGGCTAAAGGTCCAATCCTCTAATCACTTGATCTTCCTGGTGACAAGCCCCGTCCTGAGACTATCTAGGGGCCCACCATAAACCACTTCAATAACATAAATTCAAAAACAAAAGGGGCTCATTATGAAAAACAAAAAGCAGTCTGATCACTGAGAAAATTTCAAGGGTTTTAGGAGCTCTGTGCCAGGAATGGGGAATAAAGATCCAGTATATTTCTAATTATACTACAGTTTCCAATTATTTTAGGTATATAACTAGAAGTGGACTTGTTGGGTCATATTCACCATTTGTTTAACCTTTTAAGAAATTGCCAGACACAAAAGGCCACATATTGTATGATTTCATTTATATAAAAACGTGCAGGCCAGGCACAGTGGCTCATGGGTGTAATCCCAGCACTTTGGGAGGCCAAGGATGAGGTCAGGATTTCGAGACCGGCCTGGCCAACATGGTAAAACCTGTCTCCACTAAAAATACAAAAATTAGTCTGGTGTGGTGGCACACGCCTGTAATTGCAGCTACTTGGGAGGCTGAGGCACAAGAATCACTTGAACCTGGGAGGCAGAGGTTGTAGTGAGCTGAGATCGCGTCACTGCACTCCAGCCTGGGCAACACAGTGAGACTCCGTCTCAAAAAAAAAAAAAAAATTCCGGAATAGACACACCTATTCCATACAGACAGAAAATAGGTTTCAGTAATTGCTGGTGGCTTGGGGGAGAGGTTAACGGGAGTGACTGCTTGTGGGTACAGGATTTCTTTTTGAATTGAGGAAAATGTTCTGGAATTAAATAGTGACAATTATTGGACAACTCTGTGAGTTTACTAAACCTCACTGAATTGCACACTTTAGAGTGGTGAATTTTATAATATGTGAATGGTACTTCAACTTAAAAAAAGAAAAAGAATATTAATGACCTTCACAAGTATCGTGTTGAGTCTGTCCCTGTCAAGGCTCCTATTGAGAAAATTTAAAGTTTGGCTTGGGGCTCCAAGTCCCATCTTCACCTGATGCACTTGTTAACCAGGATTTATTTAGTTCCTCTCTTCTCAGCATCAGAAACAGGGCCTGTGTCTGGTCATGGTCTGTCTCCTCCAAAGCCTTCACAGCAGACATAGAGCTTTGCTTCTGTGTGGTATATTCACTCCTTACCCCTGCTAAAGGAAGGCAGGAACTGGTTCTTTTTTTTTTTTTTTGAGATGGAGTCTCGCTCTGTTGCCCAGGCTGGAGTGCAGTGGTGCGATCTCAGCTCACTGCAAGCTCCGCCTCCTGGGTTCACGCCATTCTCCTGCCTCAGCCTCTCTGAGTACCTGGGACTACAGGCACCCGCCACCACGCCCAGCTAATTTTTTGTATTTTTAGTAGAGACGGGGTTTCACCGTCATCTCGATCTCCTGACCTCGTGATCCGCCCGCCTCGGCCTCCCAAAGTGCTGGGATTACAAGCGTGAGCCACCGCGCCCGGCAGGAACTGGTTATTTCTTATGTATTTATTTATTATTTTGAGACAGAGTTTTGCTCTGTCACCCAGGCTGGAGTGCAGTGGCTGCAATCCTGGCTCACTGCAACCTCTGCCTCCCGGGTTCAAGTGATTCTCCTGCCTCAGCCTCCTGAGTAGCTGGGATTACAAGCGTGCACCACCACGTCTGGCTAATTTTTGTATTTTTGGTAGAGACAATGTTTCACCACGTTGGCCAGGCTGTTCTTGAACTCCTGACCTCAACTGATCCGCCCGCCTCAGCCTCCAAAAATGCTGGGATTAAACCGTGTCCAGCCATTTCTTATTTTATTGATTAATGAGTTGGTCCTTAGCATCTTCCAAAGATGACCAATATGTTTTTTAAAAAATAACAGTACAAATCTAAGGATTTAAACATGTTTTAGATGTTTCAATGTATTTCAGTTCTTGTCTTCACTGATGCTCACATTGCCCA
The DNA here is from genome assembly GCF_006542625.1 of Nomascus leucogenys. Classification (NCBI taxonomy): domain Eukaryota; kingdom Metazoa; phylum Chordata; class Mammalia; order Primates; family Hylobatidae; genus Nomascus; species Nomascus leucogenys. Next base: position 58,005,763 of record NC_044384.1, on the reverse strand, counting down.
TCTTTGGCTAGCAGACACTCATTCAGCAGTCCTATTGACACAAATCTGTTCATCTTTGATGGCTTTCTTGTTTTTGAAATGCCTGACCTGAAATAAAACATTGCTCCAAGAAGTCCTGATTCTGTTTAAGGAAATGACATTTAGAGACCACAATGTGGGTATCAGGGGTGTCAGTGCTACTGGGCTGGTCATTATTTCTTAGACTTTCTTTTCAGTGGAAAGAGCTAAGAATGTTTTCTGTTTGTTTGATTTTTTTAAAGAGACAGAGTCTTACGCTGTTGCTCAAGCTGGAGTGCAGTGATGCAATCATAGTTCACTGTAGCCTTGAACTACTTGGCTCAAGGGATCCTTCTGCCTTAGCCTTCCAAGTGGCTAGGACTATGGGTGCGTGCCACCATGCCTGACTAATTTTTTATTTTTTGTAGAGTTGGGATCTTGCTGTGTTGCCAAGGCTGGTCTCAAATCCCTGTCCTCAAGCAATCCTCCTTCTTTGGCCTCTCAAAATATTGGGATTATTGGTGTAATAAAGCCACTAAACCCAGCTGGCTAAGAATATTTTAAAGAAAAAAAATAAGTGAGTTCAAACTGAACATTGCAATTCAAATTCAGGACTGCTTACAACCTTATTGATTTTTTTTTTTTTTGAAACAGTTTTGCTCTTGTTGCCCAGGCTGGAGTGCAGTGGTGGGATCTCGGCTCACTGCAAACTCTGCCTCCCAGGTTCAAGCAATTCTCCTGCTGCAGCCTCCTGAGTAGCTTGGATTACAGGTGCCAGCCACCACTCCCAGCTAATGTTTTGTATTTTTAGTAGAGATGGGGTTTCATCACGTTGGCCAGGCTGGTTTCAAACTCCTGACCTCAGGTGATCCACTTGCCTTGGCCTCCCAAAGTGCTGGGATTACAAGCGTGAGCCACTGCACCTGGCCACCTTATTGATCTTATACCTACATTTCTTTTTAAAAAATGTTTTAAAAATTATTTGATTTATTGTACAATAACAATATTAATGTTATCAACAATATGATTTCTGAAAAGTTGAATTTTTTTGTTTGGCTCTATCATTAGGGTGTATCTAACTAGAGACAGACCATCAAATTATCGTGTTTTACAGTCCGTTGGTATAGTATCTGTGTAGTTATGCTATCAACTGGGTGCAGAAGTTTAATTTTACTTTTGGATTTTAAGAATTATTTTATTAATTCAATTATTAATTTCATTTTAAATTATGAAAAATATGCACACTGTTCCAAAGTCAGTTCTCCAAAACAGTACATTCAAATAAGTCTATCTTCTTATTTTTCTTTCTTTTTTAAATGATGATAATGATTATTACCCAGACTGCTCATCTGCAGAGAAGAAGTCTCTCTTCTATCCGTGTTCCTTCCACTCAGCTCCTTATTCTACTATAAACAATAGTATAGTTTATTAATTTTTTTAGTAGAGACAGTGTTTAATGTATTTTTAGTAGAAAAATACATTGTTTTTATTTTAATATTATGAAATACACACATGTATATATTGGTATCTCCTTTCTTTTTAAAAACGTACATATAGCATACATGATGATCTCATGTAACTTTTCACATTTTAACAACAACGACTTTTTTCTTTTTTTGAGACAGGGTCTCACTCTGATGCCCAGGTTTTGCTCTGTTGCATTCTCTGGAGTGCAGTGGCAGGATCTCAGCTCCCAGCAGCCTCAACCTCCCTGGCTCAAGAAATCCTCCTACCTCAGCCTCCCAAGTAGCTGGGACCACAGCGTGTGCCACCAAACCTGGCTAATTTTTGTATACATACATACATATATATAAAATACATACATATGTTATTATATATATATATTATATATACATATATATATTTGGTAGAAATGGGGTTTTGCCATGTTAGCCAGGCTGGTCTCAAACTCTTGGACTCAAGCTATCTCCTGCTTTGGCCTCCTAAAGTTTCGGGATTACAGGCGTGAGCCACTGCGCATGGTCAATAATGACTTTTATTATCGTATTATACATAGAAGAACTTATTTTTTCGATTGCTCTGTAGCGGGAGACAGAAAAAGGAAAAGTCGGAGATGCTGCCATTCCAGAGCGGGGGGGAGCTTGGGAAGGAGGCCCGGGAGGTCACGATTCTGGGCTGCACTGGCTTAATGAGCAGGGAGGTCAAGCGGCCTGGAAAGGTGTGGGATTCACTCCAGGGGTCTGGCCAAGTGGTTCCAAGCCAGGCAGTTCGTTTTCCTCTAACCCAGTCTCTCCAGTTTAGTTGTGTCTGTTATCCTTCAGCCCCATCTCCCCTCCCCTGGGGACGAAGGGGAAAAGAGTGAGGAGGCATTGCCCAGGCCCCTGGTACCTGCCGTGGAGGGAGCGAAGCCGGCCTTGTGAGGTCTTCCCGCGCCCCTGCTCTCCATCTTACCGTGGAACCGCCCTGCTCGGGCCTCCGCTCTCCCCTGGAGGGCCGAGGGCTTCTTAGGCCAGAACATCAGGAGGCTGGATAAATGGGAATCGTCTCCTTCCAGTAGCAGCAAAGAGAATTTACTTGCGTAGGACCCTAGGCATTTCCTACGGGAAAAGAAGCGAAGACACACGCCCGAGCCAGGCTGCCTCGCCCGCTCTACAGAAGGGGTGGTGCTCCCCGTGACCCCTCCGAACCCTCCCCACCCCGGAATGGCCTGCACGAGGTAAGCCAGGCTGCCTGGACAAGAAGTGGTTTCCATCTGTGTATACTGTCAGAGACTATGTCAAGCCTGGTCTCTGCTGAGGAAATTGTTCTTTTAAAAGAAACTTCTGTTTTTTTCTTCTTTCAAAAGATGTGCTTTATAGTAGTGTGAAGTAACTGTCGAATGAGTATCATGATACTGAGTAAATATGGCAGCATCATGTTTAACGATAACAACAGACACTTATTTAGCGTCCACTGTGGGCTGCGCACGGGCACTTTATATACACCAGCTGATTCAATCATTAGCATTATGAGTTTCATTTCACCTGTGAGGATAGGGAGGCCCAGGGAGTTAAACAGTTTGCTTACAGTCTTTCATTTGCCAGTAGCTGTGCTAAGATCCAAAATTTTTTTTTCTTATCTTTCCTCCCTCCCTGCCTGCTTCCCTCCTCCCTGCTTTCCTTCCTTCATTTTGTTTTTGAACACCCAAAGCCCATATTCCTGACATCAAACTCCTCCTGCCTTTGATGAGAACTCTGAAGAGTGTCAGGAAAGAAGCTGATCTGAGAGGTAACTGTAAATAAGAGTTTCGAGTTGAATGGGAAGAACTCGGGCAGTTAGTAACCTACCTCACCTTTCTGTTGTTCCTTGAATTTTTCGGGTGAAGGACTATAGGAAAACATGTTCCCCAAACTGGAATCTTTATTGGCTGCACCAACCTCTTCTCCCACAAGGGGTCAGTAAAATCCCCTTAGTGAGTAGAATGAAGCCCTGCTCCTCCCTGGCTTAATGTTGGGGCAATGAGGATCATTGCATTGGTGAATGGACCTCTGACCTTTACACGTTCTCCTCTCCATCACCTGGCTTTAATCAAGCTGAATTCATCCAGTGCTTGCACTCCATCCTCATGCTACCATGTGGTGGGAAACAAAGGGACAGAGAGCTCCAATTCATTCTTTTTTTTTTTTCCCTTAGGGTTGGTGTCTTGCTTTTTTGCCCAGGCTGGCATGCGGTGGCATGATTATGGCTCACTGCAGCCTCAAACTCCTGGGCTCAAGCGATTCTCCTGCCACAACCTCCCAAAGTGCTGGGATTACAGGTGCGAACCACCGTGCCCGGCCCTAATTCATTCTTTACTTTAGAGTGGTGTTTCAGTTAAAAATTGCTGTACATAAAATACAATCACAAATGATTTCTCAAAATTCTGTATCTTGCAATTATTGTAACTGAATAAGGGTTTAGAACAAGAGAGGACATGTCTAAGTCTAATAATAATATAGTGAATATTTACGAAGTGCTATGAAGTGGCACTTTCTAAGTGTCTTATAAATGATAGAAACTGTGGGTCATGCTTTATGTGGCATTTGAACTCTGGCTTTCTGGTCCCAGAGTTCCTGGCCCCTAAGCATCATAACATCCTGCCTGTCTACCAGAGAAACAACAATCAGTGTTTTCCATGGTCCTGGCAAGGATGATTATCAGATCTATAAGCTAATATGGACATTCAGGAGGTGGATCACAGTTTTGTGAGGCTCGGAGCGTATATAATTTGGGTGTCCTCTTTAGGAAGATAATAGAAAATGACAAATACAAATGTATATGTGAAAATAAATTTTTATTTAGAATGAGAAAATAAATCACAACAGATCACAATCAGAAAAAAGACTACAAATGTCTCCAAATCCAGAAAAAATGCACATTTTTATTACTGAGCCCCCTAACGTATCTAATGCTTCTTTCCCCCATATCTTTAGCTTTATACTCTTTGATTGTCTTTCAATGTGTCTGCAATTTTCTACAATCATTTTTAATAGAGAAAATAGAAATATAATTCAGCTGTTCCTATTAGCGTGGTTGCTTGGTAATTATTATTGATGGTTGGGATGCATAACATATAGGATTTCATACGTGACTATAACTTGCTGTTTGTAGTGCTTCTGCAGTTTTATCTCATACCTATAGAGAAATTCTGAAAATTGTATATTGTGTGATCCCCTTCAAAAAGAAAAAAAAGCAAAGTTTGTTCATAATTGTATGTGCCGTATTATCAGGTATATTCTTCTTTTTTTCGAGATGGAGTCTCGCTCTGTTACCCAGGCTGGAGTGCAGTGGCACGATCTCAGCTCACTGCAAGCTCCGCTTCCTGGGTTCACGCCATTCTCCTGCCTCAACCTCCTGAGTAGCTGGGACTACAGGCGCTTGCCACCACGCCCGGCTAATTTTTTGTATTTTTAGTAGAGACAGGGTTTCACCATGTTAGCCAGGATGGTCTCGATCTCCTGACCTCATGATCTGCCCGCCTTGGCCTCCCAAAGTGCTGGGATTACAGGCGTGAGCCACCATGCAAGGCCAAAATATTCTTCACAGGAGAGAAATTCCATTTTGATAAGTTTTTTCTTTTAATTTATTGTTTTAAATAGAGATGAGGTCTCACTAAACTGTCCAGTGTGGTCTTAAACTCCTGGGCTCAAGCGATCCACCTGCCTCGGCCTCCCAAAGTGCTGGGATTACAGGTATGAGTCACCAAACTCTGCCATTGACTAGTAGTTGTTAATGGAACCTTTGGCTTACCATTTTCCATGTCTGACAGTTGGAAGAATTTTTCACAGACCACCTTCTGGCTTGATTCATTTACAAACCTTCTTTTTCCTCCACAGTCTGTGTACTTCTCATGCCAGATGCCATAGGACACAGTGTATAGGGATAGCCCTGGTTCTTCCCGTCATAACACTAGGCAGGGAGTGAGATGAGGGTGCTCCTAAGATGGCTTAGTAATAAGTGATAAGTGAAGAATTCACAGAAGTAATTGCAAGCCACATAAATGTATCCAACAAAACCCCTAATAAATGTACCCTCAATGCATTCTCATCTGCCTCAATGTACCTTCAGATATGGCCATGGCTGGTCCATCCCACCTGGCACAGGGAAAGAGTGGAGAAAGAAAAGTGAGAGTAGAAACAGAAAATAGTCATAACTGATGGCAGTTAAATATATTATTTTTGGCTGGGTGTGGTGGCTCACACCTGTATTCCCAGCACTTTGGGAATACAGCCAAGTCAGGAGGATCCCTTGAGCCTAGGAGTTTGAGACCAGCCTGGGCAACACAGTGAGACCCCATCTCTATATATATAAAAAAAAAAATAATTAGCCAGGCATTGTGGTGTGTGCCTATAGTTCCAGCTACTTGGGAGGATGAGGCAGGAGGACTGCTCAAGCCCAGGAGGTTGAGGCTGCAGTGAGCTGAGATAATACCACTGCACTCCAGTGTGGTTGACAGAGTCAGAGTAAGACCCTGTCTCAAAAAAGAAAAAGAAAAGACAATGTAATCATGCAAATGTGAAAACACTGCTGGACCCTTCCCAAGCCTTGGAGGGCCTGTGCAAATGAGGGCCCTGCAGCCTAAGCTGCATTAGCTTTAGGGCCAGTCCCTGTATGGAACATCCTTAGAGACCTAACTCACCCACCAGCCTGAGGCAGCTCCAGGGGAGTGCCAGCAGACAGCAGAGCAACGATCCCACACCCATGGCAAACAAGGACGCGTTGTCCACCCACTAACAGGACCTCACCACCTGTAGGCGGGCAGATCCCAAGGTTTCCTGATATTCCCTACTGCTGCAGTCTCTGCTTGGGACAAAGTGCATTGCTTTTGCCATGAGTCACTGTGCCAGTAAAAAAAGGTTAGGGGACATTCATGTCACCAAAGCAAGCGCTCAACTGGGACCTGAGAAGAGACAGCCTTCTTGGGTCACAACTCTCCACTTTCTCCAGGTGATATGGTTTGGCTGTGTCCCCACCCAAATCTCATGTTGAATTGTAATTCCAGTGTTGGGGGAGGGACCTGGTGGAAGGTGATTGGATCATGGGGGTGGGTTTCTCCCTTGCTGTTCTTGGGGTATGAGTGAGTTCTCACGAGATCTGGTTGCTTAAAAGTGTGTGGCACTTCCTTCTTCGTGCACTCTCTCCCATGTTCTGCCATGATAAGACGTGCTTGCTTCCCATTCACCTTCTGCCATGATCGTAAGTTTCCTGAGGCCTTCCAGCCATGCTTCCTGTGCAGCCTGTGGAACTGTGAGTCAATTAAACCTCTTTTCTTCATAAATTACCCAGTCTCGGGTAGCTCTTTTTTTTTTTTTTTGAGACGGAGTCTCACTCTGTCGCCCAGGCTGCTGGAGTGCAGTGGCGCAATCTCGGCTCACTGCAAGCTCCGCCTCCCGGGTTCACGCCATTCTCCTGCCTCAGCCTCTCCGAGTAGCTGGGACTACAGGCGCCCGCCACCACGCCCGGCTAATTTTTTTGTATTTTTAGTAGAGACAGGGTTTCACCGTGGTCTCGATCTCCTGACCTCGTGATCCGCCCGCCTCGGCCTCCCAAAGTGCTGAGATTACAAGCGTGAGCCACCGCGCCCGGCCAGGTAGTTCTTTATAGCAGTGTGAGAACGGACTAACACACCAGGGCTCGGGGATGACGAAAGCTTTGCTCATGCTCTTCCCTTTCTAAATCATCCCCATCCAGTGCACATCCCCATTCTGACCCCCAGCCATGAAACCTTCCCAGCAGCTCCGAGGCCCATGGATCTCTCCTGCATATGAACGCTTACAAGTTTAAAAAAAAAAGAAAAAGAAATTCTGAAACACATATTTGTTAAGCACCCATTCTGGGCTAGCCTGCAGTTAAATCTTACTGAATTGCTTACAAAGCATTTTGCATAAGCAGATCTCTGTTTAGTCAGATTATAAACAAATTGGTGACAGGGACCAGAATTTCTTGCTGGCCGATCCCAGTTCTGGGCTTGTGAGCACTGAATAAATACTGACTTGATTGATGTAGCTTTGTCTCCTCTCTGAGGACCAAAGCTCTTGGCAGCTTCCTCCTAAGTAGGCTGGGGACTCCCTAACTGGGTGGTGAAGGTAGGGTTATCTCCTGCAGAAATTCTAATGGAGTTCCCCCAAATCTTGCTAATGGATTTGGACACTCTGCAGCCTGTAGTGGAAGCAGCTTTTCTTCTTCTTCGGTAAACTGATTAGAAATTTGGATTTTTAACCAAAGTAGAAGTCTAAATCTAATTTGACCTTCACCATCTACTTGGACAGTGGAATATCAGATCCAATAAGCTGGCTCTGCTTTTTTTTTTTTTCCTTCAGGCAGTGGAGGGGGTAGCTGGTTTTGATTCAGTCAATACTGGCTCTGCACCCACAAGCTGTGTGAGACCTTGGCCTAAGTCATGTCACCCTCTCAGCCTTGCTTTCCTCTGCTGGAAACGGGGGGTGTCACAGAACCTGCCACATTGAATGGCTGCGGGATTTATTTTGTAAGGATTTAGGAGGACAGTGAGGGTGCGGCTGATGAGTTTGTTCCCCGTTTGTGCAGATTCTCTTCTCTGGCTCCCAAAGCCAGTAGGTTTATTTCATCTCAACAAATGCTCGAAGCAAACACAAGCATTTGTTTCTACCCTAAGCTTCAGAGCTCTTCAACTTTCTTTTTTGAGGCAGGGTCTCTCTCTGTCACCCAGGCTGTGGTGCAGGGATGTGATCACAGATCCCTGCAGCCTCCAAACCCTGGGCTCAAGTGATCTTCCCACCTCAGCCTCCCAAACAGCTGGGACTACAGGCATGTGCCAGCACACCTGGCTAATTTTAAAATATATACATATGTTTTGTAGAGATGGGGTCTCACTATGTTGCCTATGCTGGTCTTGAACTCCTGGGCTCAAGCAGTCCTCCCGCCTCACCCTCCCAAAGTGTTGGGATTACACACATGAGCCACCAGGCCCAGCCATATTTTCTTGTTTATTATTTGTCTCCCCCAACTGGAACACACATCCTGTGAGACTAGGGGTTCTGTCTCTTTTGTACACTCTTGTATTTTCAGTGCTCAGAAAGGTGTCTGGCATATGGTGGTAGGCATTCATTAAATATGTGTTAAACATTGGACTAGGTGAAATAACATGACATTTATGAAATTCCTATCATAAATCAAAGGGACTGTGTGAAAGTGGGTTGCCACCCATGCAACAATAGCTAACAATTATTATTTACTACAGCTAATTATTGTTGTGTTAAGGGTTTACCATACATCATTATCTCATTGAATCCTCATAACACCAATGAGAGAAAGACCTATTAGTATTTCTCATTTTATCTATTGATATTTGTTTATTTGTCTATTTCTATTCTTATTTTTGAGACAGGGTATTGCTCTGTCACACAGGCTAGAATGCAGTGGTATTATCATAGCTCACTGCAGCCTCGACCTGCTGGGCTCAGGTGATCCTCCTGCCTCAGCCTCCCATGTAGTTGGGACCACAGGTGTGCACCACCATGCCCGGCTAATCTTTTTATTTTCTGTAGAGGTGGAGTCTCACTGTGTTGCCCAGGTTGGTCTCAGACTCCTGGGCTCAAGCAGTCCTCCCACCTTGGCTTCCCAAAATGCTGGGATTATAGGCGAGAGCCACTGTGCCAGCTGATACTTATTATTTTTAGTAAAAGAAATTATTTTTATAGTAACTAAAGTGCCAGTGAGAAAGACTGAAAATAGAATTAGCGGGTTAGAATGTTACAAACCTTGGCTAGGTGCAGTGTCTCATATTTGCAATCCCAGAGCTTTGGGAGGTGGAGGTGGGAGGATCACTTGAGCCTGGGAGATGGAAGCTGCAGTGAGCTGTGATCATGCCACTGCACTCCAGCCTGGGCAACAGAGCAAGATCTTGTCAAGAAAGAAAGAGAGAGAGAGAGAAAGAGTGACTTGTCATTTTTTTAAAAATGGCACTGCGGTGTCAGCATTGTGTCTGTTTCCCCAAGCCTACTTCTATGAACGAGGCTGGGCTGGGCATGAGGACAAGATGTTGTGTAACGTGAATGGTCCCCTTGCAAATATGCTGGCCTCTTGTTCACTCATCTCCCTCTCCTCCTAATCTTCTAATAACTTTATTACTGGGAAAAAGGCCAACTAGGGAAAACCCCACTGGCGGCCTGAGGATTCTTGATCTGAAGGGGGCCTTTGAGATCACGGGGCCTGCCTCCTGCCTTTGGTATGGGAAGAAATTCAGCCCTCAGGAAGGCAGTCTCCAGATGGGACAGCATTTCTTTAATTAACCAAACTCCTTCTCCACAATCAGATGAACCATGCTCTTCATCTGTGTAACCTGAACTTCGTAAGCTACTTGATGACTGTAAGGGCCGAGGGGCCATGCTACCTCTATTTTAGCTGACCTTTTTCTGCAAGCCTCACCCAGGTGTTTTACTTGGATCCTTTTAAAAAATATCTGGAATCCTATTGTTTTCTTGAGTGATACATGGGTGTCTGATCTGATGACAGCAAAATCATGGCATTCTTGGTTAAATGAAGTGATGGAGTTTCACCGTGCAGTATAACGGCACCTCTTCCAAAATCCTGCTGCCAGAATCTATTATCATGAGTCAGAAATCCCAGCCTGGTGTGGAAACCAGTTTTAAAAAGATTTGTAAGCAGCAAGTAAGACGGCTTTGTTCAGGAGAGGGGCGCATCTTCTTCCTCATTTGTGAATTATATACAAGAAGGGCAATGAGGAAGAATGGAGAGAAAGGTCTCAAATTACTTTTTTCCTTCTTCATTTTTATTAGCTCAAGAAATATTGTTTCATTTCAAAACGTGTGCCTGCTATTGTTTTTGCTGAACAAATGAAAGCAATGATAAAATGTCTCTTATGTCTTTCCAGGATTCTCTCTGATTGTCAGGAGCAGGAAAAGATCTGAATTTCCCATGAAATGCCAGTGTCAGCATAACATGGTGGTACCACCCAGTGCCACTCTGTCAGGCATATCCTGGGCCTCTCACAAAAATATTATTTTTAAAAGATACTCAGAATGCTTCTGGTGCCAAGTAGGTGCAGCCTGGATACTCTGTGGTGATGATGAACGGCCTTCTAAGTGCGTGTACTGAGTTTAAGAAACATAACACCACAGCACGTAAAATCCCGTGCCAGATCTCACACAGCCACCAAATCACATCTGCCTGTATCTCTCTGGATGATCCTTCTCCAAAATCAAGGCCTGGCACCTTGCCCTGAATATCAGCCAACTGGACATTAGCAGACCAGGACGGAGAGGGAAATCCAGTTATGTTCCCCTATAAATCTCAACCAAAGCCAAACCTTGATTGTCAGTGTTTGTGGGCAGTGGAGGAAGGGTGCCCTGGGGATTGAGTAGGTGGAATTTGCAGATAGACTCAAATCTTATATTTTGCATTCTCGAACAAAAAATACATTGTTTCTACCGTCTCTGCTTTTGAACACATTGATGAAAAGGGCTAATACATAACAACACTTTTCTGTCTTACTGAAAGTTGACTTTCTGGGTGAGGGGCTCATGAATGAGAAGTGAAATGGTCAAAAGAGGGGTATCCAAGTAGAGCTGAAAAAGCAGGGGGGCCGAGGAGTTCTCTGATGAGGAAAATGAATCCCTGGATAATTGAGAGTTAACTATAGAACTGGTTTCTTTTATAATTACTCCAAAGTCAGCTTCTACCGGGCAAAGGGTGTAAGCCAGCTGCAGAGATGAAATTCGTATCCAGAGGTTCAAGTTAATATTTAAGTACCTCAGGCCGGGTGCGGTGGCTCACACTAGTAATCCCAGCAATTTGGGAGGCTAAGGTAGGTGGATCATCTGAGGTCAGGAGTTCAAGACCAGCCTGGCCAACCGTATCTACTAAAAAATACAAAATTTAGCTGGACGTGGGGGTGGGTACCTGTAATCCCAGCTACTCAGGAGGCTGAGGCAGGGAGAATTTCTTGAACCCAGGAGGCGGAGGTTGCAGTGAGCTGAGATAGCACCACTGCTCTCCAGCCTGGGCTACAAAGCGAGACTCCATCTCAAAAAAAATTAACTGCCTCAGCTTAGATACCTTAATCCTTAAGTAAGGAATTGCGTGTTTAAAAGGCAAATACTATATACATATGTGTAAGTAAATGCCCAGAACATGGCCTGGCAGGACAAACACCAAATAGCTGACAGGGGTTACATCTGGGAAGAAAGGTGAGGCTGGTTAGGGGTAGGTGTGGGAGGGGGCAAAAGAGGGTGCTTTCAAAAATAAAAAAAAAATTATAATTATTAATTTTTTAAGAGACAGGATCTCACTCTGTCACCCAGGCCGGAGTGTAGTGGCACAATCATAGTTCACTCCTGGCTTGAGCTCCTAGGCTCAAGTGATCCTGTCGCCTCAGCCTCTTAAGTAGCTGGGACTACAGGTGTGCACCGCCACACCTGGCTAATGTTTTTTTTTTTTTTTTTTTTCCAGTTTTTAGTTTTTGTAGAGATAGGGTCTCAGTATGTTGCCCAGGCTGGTCTTGAACTCTTCGTCTCAAGTGATTCTCCCACCTTGGCCTCCCAAAGTTGGGGTTATAGGTTTGAGCCACCGTGCCTGGCCTGTTTAAATTTTCAAATAAGAAAGTATTCATGTAAGAAAGATTTTGACAATTTGTTATGAAAGTGACGTATCTTGAATGGAAACTTCTAGAGGGCTGGATGTTTCCTGTATACCCAAGTCCTGGGCACGTCAATATACATGCGCTGACCCAATCTGAAAGCACACTTTAGAAGTTTCTTTTTGCAATTATCTTTCTCTAGCTGGGATAATTTTATTTGCTGAGAAATCATTTGCAGTATCATTTGTGATTTGACATTTACAGAATTCTTATTTTCTGATAGTGCTTTTAGTTTACTTTCTATTTCATTAGTCTTGAAAGGAACATATATAGGTTTTTCTTTTTTTTAATGGGTAAATAATTATGACAAAAAGATGAAAAAGATCTTTTCGAGGTCTTATGTAACTGCAATTAGTTAGCAAAGAGTAGAAATTATTGCTTATGCCTTTACCTTTTTCCTAATGCTTTCCTTCCTGATCTGACTCCTTCCCGGTCTGACTCAATGCAAAATAGTGTCTGACTGGATCTCCCTAAGTTGTTTGTTTCCTAAATGTTTGGGAATTTTAAAGTGACACCTCTTCACTAGTCAGGACTTGGGACGGATGACTAGGGAGGTGGGTCTTTCCTTTCTTCCAGTTTCTTTTGAGAAAGTTTCCCTGTGAGCTCCTCAGGGTTCCTCCACCAGAGACTGACTCAGGGCCTAGCTACATGTGCAACTATTAGGATGATGCTTGGGATGGGGCAACACGGGTGACATGGGTGACAGAGGGTGACAATATTCAGGAAAATGACTTCTGTCGAGGAGGATCTTAGAACCTGTTGAATTTTTGGAGGGGCAAATTGATATGTCTCATTTCTTGACAATGTGGACGTTGCTTCTCTCTCTGACCCAGCTCAGACTTCATAAATTCTGAGAAAGGACAATGACTCTTAGAAAGTGAGAGGAAACTGAGTTGATATGTTTCCCCCTCAACTAAGCGGCCTGTGTTTTCTTTTCGATATGAATTAGGATCTGGAGTAATATGACAGTAATTATAATATGCAGAAGAGATTATGCCAGTCAAATGAAGATTCATTTTCCCCTTCTTTCTTTATTCTTTTTATTGTTGTTGTTATTTCTGCCCCATTGGAGAAGAGGAGAAAAATCTCAACAGAGAGGCTTTGACAGGTACAGTATAACTTATCAGGCTTTAAAGGAACTAGCTGAGGTTAGCCTTAGTTCAGATATGTCAGAGCTGTCAGAGGCCAGCCCCGAAATCTGTAAGACATTACAGACTGAAAACTCAGCGAGGACGGCCGAAGGGCTCAGCGGGAATTCCAACACACACATGAGCCTGGAGTGTCTCCATGCCTCAACCTGACCCTGGATAATACTTAGAGTTTGCTTGTTGTTGTTGTTGTTGTTGCAGGATTACTAAGTTCTTTGGGTTTTGGCTCTTTGGCTCCTAAAATTGGTCCATCACACTTGGGGGACAATTCATCATTGCATAGGGGGAGTGAGGATGGCCTCTGTGGACAGTCCACCCGGGGCAGCTTGAGTGTTAGGGCTTAGCAAGCAGAGCCAACGCAATCCTCTGGGTTAGCAAGGGAGAGGATGAATGTGGGCACGCAGAGATAGCATCTGCAGATACTTTAAATGGTTAAGATGGTGTCAGAGATGTCAATGCAAGCAAACTCATGGGAACAAAGCAGAGCTTTTTGAAATATGGTTTCTTTCTCTATCTCGCCCACCCCGGGGTGAGTGAGAGCATGGAATACCCACTAAAGAGGCAGAAAAAAATACTTTAGTGGAAAGAAATGGGATTTAGAATAGGAACTATGTGCTGAATTTACCAGAAACCACTTAACCCCTTTGACCCCTGGTCTTCCTATATGTATGTATATTTTTGTCTTGGCTCGGCATGGTGGCTCACGCCTATAATTTCAGCACTTTGAGAGGCTGAGATGGGAGCATTGCTTGAGCCTAGGAGTTTGAGACCAGCCCTGGCAACATAGGGAGACCCTGTCTCTACAAAAAATTTTTAAAAAATCTCTACAAAAAATTTAAAAATTAGCCAGGTATGGTGGCATGCACCTGTATTCTCAGCTATTAGGGAGGTGGAGGCAGGAGGATCGCTTGAGCCTGGGAGGTGGAGGCTGCAGTGTGCCCTGGTCATGCCATTGCACTCCAGCCCAGGCAACAGAGCAAGGCCTTGTCACAAAAAAGAAAAAAAAATTGTCTTTAAAAAAAAAAAAGAAAGAAAATCCTATGGTGCAATGTGATGGATTTATTTCCTGTCTGTATAATCTTGGCTTTCTCACAGTTGGTCTATTTCTAAATAACACCCCAGTTCATGTAACTTCTCTTAGAGAGAGAGCTCACATTGCATGAGACCATGCTTTTATTATTATTTTTTTAATTTAAAATCTAATAATCTTTGTTTCTGTCTCTCTCTCTTTCTCTGTGTCTCTTTCTGATTGTTGTTCTTTTATTCTTGTTTATCCAAAAGTCAAATTTAAGATTCCAAAGTGCTGCTTCCAGGCTGGCCCTGAGAACTCACTGCTGGTTTTGTAAGGAATACAGCAGAGGTCAGGAGATAGGAAGGGTGAAGTGAAAGGAATTTGCTCAGATCTACTCTTGTTTTATTTTCCATGGAGTTTCACTGCAGTTTGTGTTTTGAATACAGTCAGTTACACAAAGCCCCACGAAGTGAGGATATAGGTTGGCTTGCTTGTTTATGTCTAGGAAGCCATACATTTTGTACTTTAAGATAAAAATTTCCCCTTTTTTGGATGAATGTGCTCTTTCAGTAATACATCCAGGCTACAGAGGACGTGTGAACTACCATAAAATAAAACCAATTTGCTTTACTTTTAAAAGTCAATTAGTTCATTCTTCCATTTGTCCCCCGTCCAAAAATGCACTGACATTTCCTTCTTTGCATCATAGAAGGCCCAGCTTCTTTCTATCTACCCTAGTCCCACTATCCTTCACAGTCCTAGCTCCATGAAGCCATCTTGCTCCCAACCAACTCATGGAGCTCTTGTTGTAATACCGGGCACATAGTAAACATGGCAGAAAGCTCAGCTGTTACTCTATGACTAAGTATTGCAAAGGACTGACAACTTAACTCCTGTACCATTCACTGGCACAGGAAACACTTTTATTAATGTTGTGTTATTTACTTTCCCCCTAGAAAGTCTCACTGAGTTGGTAAGTAGTAAGGTCACTGCTTTAAAAAATCTCCATACAATTCTCATGTGTAGTCAGGGTTACTAAGCACTGATTTTTTTTTTTTTTTTTTTTTTTTTTTTTTGAGACAGAGTGTCACTCTGTTGCCCAGGCTGGAGTGCAGTGGCGCGATCTCGTCTCACTGCAACCTCCACTTCCTGGGTTCAAGTGATTCTCCTGCCTCAGCCTCCCAAGTAGCCGGGATTACAGGCATGTACCACCACAACCGGCTAATTTTTGTATTTTTAGTAGAGACAGGGTTTCACCATGTTGGCCAGGCTGGTCTCGAAATCCTGACCTCAAGTGATCTGCCCACCTCGGCCTCCCAAAGTGCTGGGATTACAGGCGTGAGCCATGGTGCCCGGCCAGCACTGATTTTTAAAAGTACTCATGTGGTTCTTCTCACTTCCAATTGTGAATGTCTTCCCTCCTCCATTCACTGTAAAATACCCAAAGGCAGACAGGTATATTGTTTACGCTTCCCTGTGTCTTCCCCAAAGTCCTGCGTCTGGAGGCCACTGTCAAGCTGAAAGGACAAGGTGAGTGTTCTGTGGAGTCACCTACATTTATAGGGAGAAAAATCACTCTCCATGAAATGGTTAAGACAGAAATGGGGGACAGGGTGCGGTGACTCGCCTGTAATCCCAGCACTTTGGGAGGCTGAGGGGGCGGATCACCTGAGGTCAGGAGTTTGAGACCAGGCTGACCAACATGGGGAAACCCCATCTGTACTAAAAATACAAAAGTTAGCCGGGCGTGGTGGCGCATACCTGTAATCCCAGCTACTCGGGAGGCTGAGACAGGAGAATCACTTGAACCTGGGAGGCGGAGGTTGCAGTGAGCCAAGATTGTGCCACTGCACTCCAGCCTGGGCGACAAGAATGAAACTCCGTTTCAAAGAAAATAAAAAAGAAACAGATGGCTGTTATTGTTTGCAGTAACACACAGCACCGACTCATTTAATCCCACAACAATCCTGTGCTGTCTTTACTTTATGTCCCCATTTGATGGATTAGGAAAGTTGAAGTTCAGGGAAGCTAAGTGCTGCACCCAAGGTGAAGCCAGATGTCCAATCTCTCTCGAGGATCACTAAACTTACTACAGGCTCTCTGAGGGGACCTGAAGATATCACACAGTAGGCACTCCATTAATATTTGTTGAAGGAAAGAAGAAATAAAAATCATAATAATCTAGACCTGGACATATTGAATTTTCATAGAGAAGCAGCAAATCTGGAAAAATGATCTCGGTTGAATTGCATGGAACATGGCTTCTAAGAGATAGGATGAATGTTACGGGGTTCCTTAGGGTGTGGATTAGGTGACCAGGTGTCCTGTTTGCCTGGGCCAGTCCCAGTTGGTTCCTGTTGGAATTAGAAAAGAGTTCTCTTTTCATAGTCTGTGTCTGAATGATAAGTTATATGGTCGCTCTGAGTCTAGAAATGGTGTGGAAAGAGGCAGGGTCTGTAAGTGCAAAGGGGAACACAGGGAAGTAGTATTAGATTAACTGGCGCTTCCCTGAGGTCAACTTCCTTCCCTTTGTGATGCATGAGTATTAGGATGGTTCAGTGCTGTGTGAAGACATGGTCTCTTGCCTCTGCTGTGCGAAATGGATCCCAGGCGTCTTTTCTGGGAGCTTCCCAGGAACTCTGATAGGTTTGGTGACTGCATGAGATTGCCCCAGGCAGTTGAGATTTCAGCTATGCTGCCTCATCACCCTCAGAAGCACACCAATGGTCATCATCACATCTCCTGCTGGTTTTAGGTCTGAAAATACACACAGTGTACTGATGTGCTTAAGGCTATCACCCAGAAAACCAGAATCCTTGCCTCAGTACTTACTAGTTTTGTAACTTTGCTTGCTCTCACTCTCTCTGTGCATAAAACCCCTTCTTTGTAAGAAAATTGCAAATAATACTAACCATAGTGATGTTGTAGGGATGTTGACTTACAGTAAAATGATGGGAAACCACTTTACAAATAATATTCCACGTAAAGTTTCAAGGGCAATTGCTGGCATGGAGCATGTGCCAGGTATAGCTCAAAAGCCAGGTTATTATCCTAAAGCCTAATTTCCCCTAGAGATGACCATGACCTTGCTTCCCATTTACTTCCTGGGTCGAAAGAGCTTGAGCTCTTTTGCAAACTCATCTGAAGATATATGTCCCCGAACATCGCAGAGGCCAGGTGTTTTCCACAGATCAGTGGAATTCCCCAGCTGCAAAACTTCCTTCCACTACCGTTCTGCTGCAGCACTAGGTTGCTGACCTTCAGGAAGACATCTTAGGGATCTCTCTTTGCCCTCATTGGCACATCCAAGGTGGGAGAAGAGGGGAGATTTTATTGTCATCCAGGTGTTAGAGGCTATTGTGAAAAATCTCTATCTTATTGAGGTCGGAAATGACATACTGTGTATTTCAGCCTGATCTATATAAGATAATTTGTTGTAGTAATTAAATTTTATTTTAAAATTGCAGAGAATATGAAAAATTCTTTTTAGTAGACTCATTTGACTTAATTTCATTTTTTACTTTCCAAAAAAAATTATTTTTTAGAGACACGGTCTCCCTCTGTCACCGAGGCTGCAGTGCAGTGGCATGATCATAGTTCACTGCAGCCTCCAACACCTGGGCTCAAGCAATCCTCCAACCTCAGTCTCCAGAGTATCTGGGACTACAGACTTGTGACACCATGCACAGCCTAATTTAATTTTCAAAAATTGTATATTTTCAAGGTGTACAGCATGATGCTTTGATATACATGTCCATAGTTAAATGGTTCCAACAGTCAAACCAATTATTAGGTTGGTGCAAAAGTAATTGCGATTTTTGCCATTGACATATCAGAGCTGTTTCTGCTGCAGCAGGTGAATTGGGTCTTTAGCCTGCCTCCACGGAAGCCTGTGTGTCTTGCTACTAAAACCAGCCTGCCAGTTTCCTAGAATCACAGCCTCCCACACCAGTGACCCTGGCTGCTGCAGTCTGTGGGGGTCGCTGTGGGCTCTGTATTGGGAAGGCTGGAGGGGATGGGATTTGGAAGAAGCAAGTAGTGATTGGAAGTGGATAGTGCCCAGGGTGTGCTAGGGCCAAAAAAGCCAAGGACTAGGAGGATCCAGACTTCAAGCTGATTGGGAAAATCCCATATCTCCCTTTTCCTTTTAGATGTCTGTACCTTTCACTCATTTATGATGCTGGTAAAAAGAAAACCCGAGCTGGCCATTCCCAAATCCTTTACAATTGCCCCTCCTGGGTTCTTTGTGTTTGCAAATGTAAATGCTAAAGGTCAGTAGGGTTTAAAGCACCTTTTCACCTCCAGCCACTTTCTTGCCCCTTAGAGGCCCAAGCTGGTACTGAAACAAGTGTCCAGCAGGGAAAAGCCTGCACCAACCTACCCACCATCACCCCAAATAAACGAGGGCCCAGAGCTTTGCATTGCTTGCAGCTTCTGTGCCTGACAGGCCTGCACTCTGGGTTTTGGAGAGGCCTTGTTTCCAGCTGGTTACTAAGGCTGGTGCTGCCTCCAGGTGTGTTATCAGGAGGAGGACAGTTTAAACAGGGCTTATCACTGTGTATTCAATCGAGGTTTATGGGGACTGATAAAGATGTCACCTAGTTGCTTCGTGTGTTCATTAAAACACTATTCCCTGGTGGGGATAGAAATGCAGGGGGGTTTGTTTTAAAATTTTTTAAACAAAAATTTTGGAATAACTACATGTTGTTCTTTTGATAAAGATGGCGCTGTGGTCAAGCCCATCTGTGTGATCAAACCCACAAAGGAGTGAGGACAGTCCTCTCGGGCACAGTGCATTTGACCTCCACCTTCTCTGACAATACAACACTGTCTTTATACCATAGGTTATCATAATTGCTTATTTAAGAATTCAATGAACAGCACCACCCTTGGCCTAGGTGCAGCAATAAGCCATTGTGTGCTTTTAATTTTGTGTCTTTTTATATTACTGGATCTTTATAACAAAAAGATATTTGCTTTAGTGTTTTATTTTAATAAAAGGTTTCTAACCAAATGTGTTTGCCATAGTCCCCCTTTCATAGTCCCTCTTCCTCTTCTATTAGATAGAAAAAAAAGCAAAATAGCCCATGTTTCCCTTACTAAACCCATAAGTTTGTACATCTAACTAGAGCTGCAGGGAGCATAGTGCAAGAAATGGGCGCTGCTCTGAATGGCTTTGTGTTCTGTGAGCCTAATTGCTGCCTTATAATGAGACCCAGCGTCTCTCAATGGCTCATTGAATATATTTTCTGTTTAATGTTACTAAAGAAGAATTGCAGAATGGAGAGTAAAAAATGTTTTAACTTTTCAGGGTTTTTTCCCCCACCTCCAGTTCAAAAGGCACCATTGCTTGTTGACATCTTCTATCTCCAAACCTAATAACCCTATGTGACCAGTTAAAGATAGGGATTTGCTAGCAGGCTACATGTAGACTTTACCTGCATTCTGAACATTTTTTAAAAACAATGTTCAAGTTTACTAAACAAATATTTAAAAGTATTATAATTTTCTTGTTGAGACAGTCTCACTCTGTCACCCAGGCTGGAGAGCAGTGGCATGATCTCAGCTCACTGCAACCTCCGCCTTCCGGGTTCAAGCGATTCTCCTGGCTCAGCCTCCTGAGTAGCTGCAATCACAGGTGTGTACCACCACACTGGCTAATTTTTGTATTTGTAGTAGAGATGGGCTTTCCGCATATTGGCCAGGCTGGTCTTGAACTCTTGATCTCTGGTGATCCACCTGTCTCAGCCTCCCTAAGTGCTGGGGTTACAGGTGTGAGCCACTGCACCCGGCCCATAAAATGTTTAACTTTCATCAGCTTCAAGGTTTATGTTTCTTCCAAATTTTGCATACAGCTGAACTTTCAAATCTGCTGACACCCGCTGAATTGATTCCACTCTGGATTCTAAGGTGTCAATTTCCTCTTGCATGTTTCTTTGCTTCTTCTAACATTTCTTGTGTTTCTTCTTGAGAATGGCTAATGAAAACATCACCAATTTGATAAGGTATCATTAAACAGTCATCATCTGCAAGCATGAGGTCATCACAAGCATCTTCTAAGTTTTGGAGTTGCTTCTTTTTTACTTCTGATGAATGTTTTTGTTATTTTTGTAGAGGCAGGATCTTCCTGTGTTGCCCAGGCTGGTGTCAAACTCCTAGGCTTAGGTGATCCACCTGCCTGGCCTCCCAAAGTACCGGGATTACAGGTGTGAGCCATTGCACCTGGCCTTCTCTGATGTATGTTGACCATTAAATATAAGCGTCTTGGGGGATAAAATTACTTGCTCGTTTAATATTATTTAAATTTAATTATTTTTTTCTTGAAACTTGTGGACATGCCTTATCTCCACCACTGGGGGTCAGGCTCAGTATGGGGAATTTCTGCTCATACCATCCCACAATGCAGTTCTTGGGGGCAGCAGAGGGAAGAAGAATTAAGTAGACTGAATAATGAGGAATGATGGGAGGTAGAGATGGTGGGATGGGGAGGGGTTGAGAGAAGCCGAGAACTCAAAGGGAAGACTGGGAGAACTGGGAGTGCAGGGAGAAGTTAGGAGGGGGTGACATTCAGGTTCAGACCCCAGGAAAATCCTAATGTTGAGGGGAGGGATGCTCATGACTTTTTTGTGTCAGACAATGGCCAAATGCTGCAAGGTCCTTGATGAAATTGCTAATTCTCTTAGGTTGCATCTCCCCAGAAGAAGACACTGAAACAAGGATTTCAGTGCAAGTTGTTTCGGGGAGACTTCAAGAAGCATCAGGGTCGATCCCAGCACTTTGGGAGGCCAAGGTGGGAGAACTGCTTGATCCTAGGAGTTCGGGACCAGCCTGGGCAACAGAGTGAGACCTCATTTCTACAAATAAAAAAATTAAATTAAATTAAATTTAAAAATAGAAGCATCAACAAGAGAGTAGAGAAGAGATACAGGGGAGAGATGGAAGCAGTGGGTGATGTGATCTTGAGCAGCTCCTGTTGTGGGTGACTGGGCCTCAAGCCCTCTGGGGAGCTCTCAGAATTGATGAAGAACCAGCCTCAGAGTCCCTTCCTTGAAGAGTGAGGAAGCTGAGGCATTTGATCTCTAACTCCTTCTAACTTGTCTTCATCATTGGCTGACAGCTACTCCCAGGGGTAGCAGCTCCCTGGAATTTTTGACTTGCCCTGTGAGCAGCATTGGCTGCCTGTGGGATGCAGGAGGAGTACAGGGGACTGTGGGCACGGCACTGACGGCATCCGCAGCACTCGTGTCACCTTCTACTGAATGCATTTGAAAACACTTGCCATCACTTATTAATATGATTTATTTATTGTGAATATCATACTGTATTTATTAATTCTAGGATGGCTCTCCGCTTAACACTTCTTAAATTAGAACACCTCTTATAATTCACAGGACATCTTTCAATGGCTCCTGGCCAACTGGCGGCAGAATTTTCCCTTCCTGTGCATGAATGACCTTGGATATTATTCTTGGTGGCATGACTGGACACCTGCAGCCTCTCAATGTTTCCAGTCAAAAAGGTATTTAAGAGCCATTTGTCAGGCGGACAATTTGAGCCCACGAGTTTGAGGCCAGCCTGGGCAACATAGTGGCATGCTGTTTCTAAAAAACAAGACAAAAAACAAAAACAAAAACAAACAAAAAACGAAAGAAAGGAAGAAAGAAAGAAAAAAGAGCAGTAATGTCTTGATCATTGGTCATTGGTCATTGTCTTTAAAACAACTTTCCATTGATATCTTCTGGGGAGAACAAGAGAGCACTAGTGTCAAAACTTCAACCAGCTTGGAAGAAAATTCTGGAGATAAGAGAGCAATAATTTTTTAGGTTGAATCACATAAGTTTGCCATCCTTTGGTCAAAAACAGTCTAATGAGCAATTTCACTTGGTTCCACTTACAAGAAAAGTTCCATCTCCAACACTCTTGATGGGGACTGTGTGCAGAAATAAGGGCATTGACAAGTCGGAATTAAAACATAATCTAGAAGGGTTGCATTCTGAATATAAAAAGTTTTAGGAATATTTAAACCAGTTTGTTTTACTTATATTTTCCTTCTTTATACATATGACAAGAATAATATTTTTTAAAAAATTATTTAAAGCCCTATTCATAGCTTGAAAAAAAGTTCTTGCAGTAAAAGCATTTGCAAAAGTATGAAATAAAATTTGACATGACAAGTAAGCATTATATCATTAATTGGCAGCTTTTCTTCCTTAGTGACGTAAAATAATGACATAACAATCAAAGAGTGTCTCAGATTTGGTGAAATATGATTTATCCCCCCATGGACCTCAGAGGCAGAGAGTGAGGTTAATCATAATTCTTGGTTTCAGGTCATATTTTCACCAATGGTTTGTGCTAGACCTATCTCTGATTTTGTCACTGAATATTGGGTGATAATTATCTCAGCCATATAGATAATAGAAATGAGAAATGGGGATAAGAGGGAAAATTAGGGTGAGATATTCTAAAACCTTCTTGGTTTTAGACATTGCAAATGTCTTCTCCCATTTCATCTTTTAACTTCATCTATAGTATATTTTGTTAAACAAAAACTCCTAATTTTTATGTAATTGAGTTTTTTAACATTGTTGCCTGAGAGCTCATGTTTTTGAAGTTTTGTTTAAGGAGTCCTTTTCCTGTAGGTCACAAAGATTTTCTTCAACATTTTCTTGTTTTGACTTTATAGTTTTATTTTTCATTCCTAAATTTTTTAGTCCATCTTGA
The DNA here is from genome assembly GCF_006542625.1 of Nomascus leucogenys. Taxonomy (NCBI): domain Eukaryota; kingdom Metazoa; phylum Chordata; class Mammalia; order Primates; family Hylobatidae; genus Nomascus; species Nomascus leucogenys. The sequence goes on along the minus strand of NC_044384.1, from coordinate 57,982,767 downwards.
GTCCACCTTTGTTTGCGATGTTATGTGGTGATTGAGTTTTATTTTTCTTATAGTAAAAAAGTTTCCCCCATGCTTCTGCTAAACAGACTTTCCACCATTCACTTATGGTGCCACCTTTATCATATGCTAAATTCCCACATATGCATGAGGGTATATCTGAAGTCTCCTTCAGTTCCATTGGTCATTGTCTGTTTATGAGTACGTTACCACACTGCTTTTATTATTATAGCTTTTAAATATATCTTAATATATGCTAGAGTATGTCCCCCTCTTCAGTCTTTTATAAAGTCAATTAAGACTTTGGGAGGCTGAGGCAGGCAGATCACTTGAGGCCAGGAGTATGAGACCAGCTTGGACAATATGGTGAAACCCTGTCTCTAACAAAAATACAAAAAATTAGCCAGGCATGGTGGCACATGCCTGTGGTCCCAGCTACTTGGGAGGCTGAGGTAGGAGGATCCTTTGAACCTGGGAGCCAGAGGTTGCAGTGAGCTGTGATTGCACCACTGTACTCAAACATGGGTGACAGAGTGAGACCCTGTCTCAAAATAAATAAATAAACAAACAAATAAAGTTAATTAGGTATTTTTGGTGGATACTTCTTCCATATAAATTTTAGAATGTGTTTATTGAATTTCTTTAAAAGTCTGATTGGAATTGCACTAAATTTGTAGATTAATTTGGGGGAGAACTCAGGGAATCCATCCAAGAGCATGGCATAGCTCCCCACTAACTCAGCTCATTTTGTACATCCTTTGTTACAGTTTAAAATGTTTTCCATCAGAGGATTTATAAATTCTTGACTTAGTAACTTTTCAGTTACTATATATTTTTTGTTGCTGTTATGAATAATACTATATTTTAAAAAGTGATGTTTCCTAGGCAGTTATCATTAGTTTAGAGCAGAGATAGGCACGCTTTTTCTGTAAAGGGCCAGATAGTAAATATTTTAAGCCTGGCAGCCATGTAAGGTCTCTGTTACATATTCTTCTTTTTCTTTTTATTTATTTTTTTTACAACCCTTTAATAAATGTAAAAACCATTCTTAGCTGGTGGGGGCCTTACAAAAACAGGCCTTAGAGGGCGTTTGGCCCACAGCATCTTAGTTTTCCAGTTGCTAGTGTAGAAAAATGGTATTGACCTATGTACGTTTCTCTTTTAGTCTGTGGTGTTGCTGAGCTCTCTTATTAGTTCTAATGATTTGCCTGATTGTTTTGTTAGTTTTTCTACATAGGTGAATAATACAATTTTTATGTCTTCCCTTTTAATTCTTACCTCTCTTACTTCTTTTTCTCTTGTAGGGTTGGCCAGGACTTTTCCTTGTAATGTTCAACAGACGTAATGACAGTGGGCAGTCTTATGTTATTCTTATCTTAAAGAGAATACATCTAAAGTTTTTTCTTAACTATAATGTTTACTAAAGGCTTTGGTGTATTACTTTGACCAAGTTAAGAAAGTTTCCTTCTATTCCTAGTTTTCTAGGGATTTTTAAAAAAATCATAATTAAGTGGTGACTTTTATCTGAAACTTTTTCCATCATTTGAGAGAATGCAATTTACCTCTTGTAGCCTACTAATGAGGTAAATTGATTTGATAGATTTTCACAGATTGAACCATCCTTGCATTTCTGAGATAAACTTCATTTGATCAGGATTCAGTTAGCTATTGTTTTATTTAAGAATTTTATATCTACATTTCTAAGGGCAAGAGACCTGTAATTTTCTTTTCTTATCAGGTTCTTATCTGACATTGAAATCAAGATTACATAGGTCTCATAAAATGAAATGTAAACCTGTTTTATTTTCTGGCACAACTTGTATAATGTAAGAGTTAACTGTACTTTCAAAGTTTGCTAGACTTACTCTGTAAATTATTTAAGGTAAAGTTTTCTTTTTGTGAGGGGAGGTTTTGTTGACTACCTTTTCAATTTCTTTCATGCTTATTGGCTTATTTAAATTTCCTGTGTTTTCTTGCACCAATTTTGTCATTTTTTCCCGTAGGAATTTATCCACTTCATTTTGGCCATAAAATGTATTAGTGTATAATTGTTAATAATATTTCTATAATTATTTTCTAATCTATTATATCTATTCTTTTCATTATTTTATTCATTTAAATATTTTCTTTTTCTTCATCAATCTTGCAAGATGTTTGCTACATTATTGGTCGTAAAAGAAAATAGCCCTTTAGTTTTGTTAAGTTTCTCTTATTTTTGCCCCTTACTTCATTAATTTCTACCCTTCTCTGTGTAATAATTTCCTTCCTTTTTGCTTTTAAAAATTTGTCCTGTTATAGTTTACTCAGTTTTTTGAGTTGAATCTCACTGGTGTATAACCTTTCTTGCTTCTTGGTAGAATTGTGTGGCCAGGTGCAGTGGTCACACCTGTAATTCCAGCACTTTGGGAGGCCAAGGTGGGTGGATAAATTGAGGTTAGGAGTTTGAGACCAGACACCAACATGGTGAAATCCTGTCTCTACTAAAAATGCAAAAATTAGCTTGGTGTGGTGGCGCATGCCTGTAATTCCAGCTACTTGGGAGACTGAGGCATGAGAATTGCTTGAACCCAGGAGGTGGAGGTTGCAGTGAGCCAAGATCATGCCATTGCACTCCAGCCTGGGCAACAGAGAGAGATTCTGTCTCAAAAAATAAAAAAAAAAGACTTGTTTAAAAATATAACTTTTCCTTTAGCATTGCTTTAGCTGTGTCCTCCAAATTTTGACATGTATCCCTGTTAACATTTAATTCCCAATATTTATTAATTTAAAAAAATCAAGTTTTAAAATGTTATTTAGTTGGAAAACAGTATTATTTTGTAATATGCTTTTTAGTTTTGATGCATATAGTATTTTTAAGCAACTATTTTGTTTTTAAGTTTTAATTTGTTATGAATTTATTGAGGCTACCTTTATGGTCTAATAAATCATCTTGTTTTGTAAATGTTCTACATGCACATGAAAAGAATGTGTTTCCATATTTGTTGAATGTAGAGTTTATCTATTTTTTTTCTTCTTTTTTTCCTTTTTTTTTTTTTTTTTTTTTTTGAGATGGAGTCTCGGTCTGTTGCCCAGGCTGGAGTGCAGTGGCATGATCTCGGCTCACTGCAACGTCTGCCTCACAGGTTCAAGTGATTCTCCTGCCTCAGCCTCCCAAGTAAACTAGGATTATGGGCACCTACCACCGTGTCTGGTTAATTTTTGTATTTTCAGTAGAGATGGGGTTTCACCATGTTGGCCAGGCTGGTCTCGAACTCCTGACCTCAGGTGACCTGCCCACCTCGGCCTCCCAAAGTGCTGGTATTAAAGGCCTGAGCCACTGTGCCTGGCAGAGTTTATATATTTCTAAAAGTTTGAGGTTGTTAACTGCATTGAATATCTCTTATTTTCTTTTTTATTAATCTATTAGTTCCTGAAAGTAGTCTGTTAAAATTTCCAGCTATAATCTGTTTTTCCTTAGAGTTAGGTCAATTATTTATTGCTTTACATATCTTGAGATTGTATTGTTAAGTGTATATGTGTTTTGATGGTTATGTCTTCTTTTCTTTTTTTAAATTTTATTTTGGCTGGGTGAGGTGGGCTCACACCTGTATTCCCAATAATTTGAGAAGCTAAGGTGGGAAGATTGCTTGACCAGCCTGGGAAACATAGTGATCCCAGTCTTGGACTCAAGTGATCCTCCTGCCTCAGTCTCCTGAGTGGCTGTAATTACAGGTGCACAACACCATGCTGACTTTTATATCTGCTTTTCATTTTCCTCCTTTTCAGTTTCTATGTTTTTTCCTGTTCTCTTTTGATACTTTTTTCAGAAATTGATTTTCTCTGTATTAAGATAGCTATATCTGCTTTCTATTGGTCCATAGCTACCTAGCATGTGTTTATCCGTTCTTTATTTTTCAATGTTTCTGTGTCTTCAAGTATGTCTTTTGTGGCCAACATATTATTTATAATTTTTTTAATTAAGTTTTTTTTAGAGACAGAGTCTCACTCTGTTGTCCAGACTGGAGTGCAATGGCACTATCAGAGCTCACTGTAACCTTGAACTCCTAGGATCAAGTAACCTTCCAGACTCAGCTTCCTGAGTAACTAGTACCACAGGCAAGTGCCAACATGCCTAGCTATTTTTTTTTTTTTTATTGTAGAGGCAGGGTCTCGCTATGTTGCCCAGGCTGGTCTTGAACTCCTGGGCTTAAGTGATCCTTTTGGCTTGACCTACCAAAGTGCCGGGATTATAAGTGTGAGCCATTGCACCTGGCCCAACATATTTTGTTTTTGTTATTTTTCAAATCTAATCTTAGAGTCTGTCTTTTAATTGGTGAGCTAATTTGAAAAAAATTCTAAAATATTTTTCTTCATAATTTATTCACATATTCCCTGCTTTTGTTTTAAAAAGTCTCCTTCTGGGACTCAAATATTGATATGTTTTCTGCCCTTCAAATCTTTTAACTTTTAAAGCACTTTTAATGTGTCCTTATCCTTTCCTGCTGCCTGCTAGAGAGTTCATCTAATTTTGCTTTTTGTCTTCTATTATTTTTTCTTTCTTTCTTTTTTTTTTTTTTTGAGACGGAGTTTCGCTCTTGTTGCCCAGGCTGGAGTGCAGTGGCGCAATCTCAGCTCACTGTAACCTCCGCCTCCTGGGTTCAAGTGATTCTCCTGCCTCAGCGTCCCAAGTGGCTGGGATTACAGGTGCATGCCACAATGCTCAGCTAATTTTTGTATTTTTTGTAGAGATGGGGTTTTAACATGTTGGCCAGGCTGGTCTGGAACTTCTGACCTCATGTGATCCATCCACCTTGGCCTCCCAAAGTGCTGGGATTACAGGCATGAGCCATGGCACCTGGCTTTCTATAATTTTCTATTATTTTTTCTATCTATTGTGTTATTTGCGTCAACTTTTATGTTTTCATAGTCAACTTTTCTACCTTTTTCTTACAGTTTTTAATTCTTAATTTTTGGTCCTAAAATATATAACCCCTTGTTTATATATATAAACTATATATATAGTGTTTATTTACAGTTCTTGGTCCATCTGTTTCCATTTTGCTTTAGCTGGTATCTGCGTTTAGCTCACTGTTTGTCTGTTAGAGACGTTCTCAGGTATCTAGTTATTTGTGCCTGTGAGCTCATGTTCACCTGGGAATAACAGCTGCTCTTTCTGGTAATGTGTTTGGGGAAAGGGATGAAGGCCAGACCCCGGGCCAAGTCTCTCTGAGTATTAGGGAGAGGGGAGTAGGAAGTCCCAGTGCAGAGAGATTCCCTCAACTACTGTTAATTATTTCTTTTTCAGGAGTAATATCCACAAGACAACTCTGCTTCAGGAATGCTTCTTTAAACTCTTTGAAATAAGCAGCTCTAGTAGAAGCCAGTTTCCTTAGTTTGTAGTACGCCAGCCATGGGCAACTGGTGTGTGGGGGACCATCAGTCCAGGCCTGTTTTTATTAATATCTCACTCCAGCAGGACTTTTGTGCTGCCCTGATATTACCATTCTGACATGGGACAGGCTTGGGGCTGTTGCTGTCAATTTCTCTGGAGATGGGTGAAATATGTATTTTTATTTTAATTTGGATTCCTTGATAATAAATGAGGTTGAACTATACATACCTATATATGTTTGTACATATATATATACACACAGTATATATAAATTTTACAAGGATTTCTTTTATGAATTGTTAATTCACTTTGCCCCTTTTATTATTTATTTATTTATTTGTATTGATTAATAAAATGTCTTTGTATGTGATAAATAGTTTTTCTTATGTAGCTTTCATATTCTCTTTCAATGAGTTGCCTTTTGTAACTTTATTTATGATATTTCTTTGCTAAACAGCCTTGTTAATTTTTATATAGCTAAATATGTCTTTTATTTTTCATTTATGACCTCTGGGTTTTACGCCTCTACTTAATTTTAGTGATGCAAATAAAACCCCTGACACATATAGACAAATGAGGATTTTAAACAAATCTGTTGCTTATTAAATATTTATTTTTTACTTTTACTATTTATTTATTTTAGGGATGGGGGTCTCCCTATGTTGCCCAGGCTGGTCTTGAACTCCTGGCCCCAAGCAATCCTCCTGCCTCTGCCTCCCGAAGTGCTGGGATAACAGGCATGCACCATCATGCCTGGCTTAGTTTTACTTTTTAAAACTTGCTGTTCTTTTCTAAAAAATGAGATCTTGCTATATTGCCCAGGTTGGAGTGCAATGGCTAGGTGCCCAGGCTGGAGTGCAATGCAGGTGACCACAGTGCACTGCAATCTTGAACTCCTGACCTCAAAGCAATCCTCTCGCCTCAGCCAAGTAGGTGTGTGTGCCACCATGCCTAGCTGTTATTAGATTTTTAAATTTAAAAAGTACACACTTGACATAAATAAATTAAGCAATTTGAAAGGCTATAAAGTTAATATTCTTCCCCTCCCCCATGATCAATCTCTGAGATAATTAATGTAAACACTTTTCTCACAAATGTATACACTTATAGAAGCTTCTATCTCTCAAATCATTACTCTGCAAGTTTTCTTTTTTTCTTTTTTCCCCGAGACGGAGTCTTGCTCTGTCACCCAGGCTGGAATGCAGGGCCTGATCTCAGCTCACTGCAACCTCTGCTTCCCGGGTTCAAGTGATTCTCCTGCCTCAGCCTCCCGAGTAGCTGTGATTACAGGCATGTGCCACCATGCCCAGCTAATTTTTGTATTTTTAGTAGAGATAGGGTTTCACCATGTTGGCCAGGCTGGTCTCGAACTCCTAATCTCCAGCAATCTGCCCGCCTTGGCCTCCCAAAGCGTTGGAATTACAGGCGTGGGCCACTGCAACCGGCCTTGCAAGTTGTTTTTAAAAAGAAAGCATGGTATTTATAGCTATCGCATCAGACCAATATTTATAATTTAATTCCTTATTTTCTTAGAAAAATAATATTTTGGCTGGGTGCAGTGGTGTGGGCCTGTAGTCCCAGCTACTCAGGAGGCTAAGGCTGGGGGATCCCTTCAGCCTAGGACTTTGAAGCTGTAGTGTTCTATGATTGCACCTGTGAATAGCCACTGCACTCCAACCTGTGCAACACAGTGAGACCCTGTCTCGAAAAATAATAATTAAAAACAACATTCTGTGATATGGATGTTCTACAATCTATTTATCTATTCTCTTACTGATAGATATGCTCATTTTTTCCAGCTTTTGTGACTATAAATAACAATAAACAAGCAACAAATATCCTTGGATCAGTGGAAATGGATAGTCCAGAAATAGTTCAAAGAATATATAGCAACTTGATTCATCACAGAAATGACATTTCAATTCAGTGAAAAAAGGCCAGGTGCTGGTGGCTCTTGCTTGTAATCGTAGCACTTTGGGAGGCCAAGGAGAGAGGATCGCTTGAGCTCAAGAGTTCGAGACCAACCTGGGCAACGTGGTGAAAACCCATCTCTAAAAATACAAAAAATTAGCTGGGCGTGGTGGCGCATGCCTGTAGTCCCAGCTACTTGCGGGGCTGAGGCAGGAGGATCGCTTTAACCCGGGAGGTTGAGGCTGCAGTGAGCCAAGATTGTGCCACTGCACTCCAGCCTAGGTGACAAAGTGAGACCCTAAAACAAAACAAAGATGATTTATTTAATAAGTAATGCTAGCATAACTAACAATTTCCACCTGGGACAAAAATAACACTTCTTTTTTATACCATGTATAGAAATAAGCTCCAGATACAGTAAGACTAAAATGTAAAAAATTTGAAATATTAGGAGACAATTTAGCAGACTATTTTTATATAATTTCAGAGTTGGGAAATTTTTTCTTTTAGAAATTTTGGAAGCCTTGAAATCATAAAAGAAAAAACATGAACAGATTTAAATGTATAAAAAATTAATGTTTTATGTCTCCACATGACACAGGTAACACTAAAGGTTTTTACATGTAATTTTAAGGACAAATACATGTTCAGGTCTTGTATTCTGTCTGATGAAAAATGGAATTTTATTACTACAAAGTCTGCATAAATATATCTGTACATAACTATCTGTGCATAACTATACCTAACTATATATCGATACGTATATAACTATATCTGATATGTTGTAATGGGATTTTGTTCTAATGATTATATTTCTCAAAATTGCATCTCTAAAATCTGAAAATTTAACAGTACTTCTTTATTGGGAATTCTTGTGAGGAAAAGAGTTACATAGTTTATACCACTCCTCATTCTACAATATTTATGTATGTGGATGTGAGCTGAATTTGCTTCGAGAGGGGATTTTGGAAATTTTGTTAAGTAAGTGATGAAACTGGTATGATGGCTGAAGATAACTGAAGGGTAATTAGAGTTCTTTTGTTTGGCTTTTAGGTGGCAAAAAGTTTAGCTGTGGCTGACATATAAATATACAATTGGATATTTCTTTTAAAAAGTTGACTTTGCTAACAGACACCAGATTTTTTTTCTTTGTTCTGGATGATGAGTTGTAAGTGGATCAAAAAGAAGTATTGATTTGTTCCACTGGCACACTAAAGGAGCATTCAGTGTTTTAAATATTTAACAAGACACTTATTGCCCTAATCACTAAAATCAGTGGTTATAAATTAGGATGTTTCCTGCAAAGTTAGGTTTATAACCAGCTTCTTGTTTAACTGGGAACTTTAAAGATGATCCAGTTTTAGTCCCATCTCATCTGTGAAATGAAGACACTGGGGCCAGAGGGATTAAGTCACTTCTCAGAGTTAATGAAGAGCAAAGCCCGGACTAGAACCCTCCCACTGTTTTTAACTCTTCTTCACAGGGAACCAGGGATGCCAACAACACGGGGCAGAAAAAGACCAGTGGCAAAGGCATTTGAATTGGGAAGATAATAATGTCTCCCCAGAGATTTCCTGCTGCTGTAGCATACTGTATTTTATGGGCACTGTCCGCTCCTGGACAATTTCTGTTGCTTCCTTGGAGAGGCCACTGAAAGCAGATGTCTGCAAGGCAGCATCCTGACTGTCCATGCCATGAGTCCTGACTCTTCAAATGCCCATGCTTCTGTGCCTCTGGACAATTGTGGAGTGAGCAGACAAGGCAGGGAGAAGTGACTTATAGGACGTGATTCAGCAACATAAAAAGAGGGGCTTACTTATTTCATACGTTCATGATGAACCCATCCTAACTGGATCGTCAAATTATTGACTTAACTTCAATAATATAATTATCTCAGTAGAATCTACTTGGGCTTCTGAATCAAGGTAAATTGTGATTTTTATCACACTTAAGTGGAAAAGATATGAAATGGAGGTGAGCAAATGGACACCTTTAGGAAAGAGACTTGGTTGTGATGTCTTGTGGGGGGATGACCAGGGAGAGATGTGGGTTTGCATGGGGGCTGGAAGGAAGCAATTTATAATGTACACAGGGCCCCCTACAAATGGCTCTATTTTTTCTTGTAGGGATATGCATTGGTCAGATGTTCTCAAATTCACATAATGTTTGGGCCAGATGATAACCTGTTGACCCATTAATATCTGTCCCTTGCTTTCTGTTCCCACTGCTGCATTTGGGTTTTAGCCATTCATTATCTCTTGCTTGGAAATTGTCAATGGTCTTCTCTTTAGTCTCACTACTAGTGCCAATCCCCTTCCTAGCCATTTTCTATGTGACTTCCAATGTGACCCTTTTGAAAGCACAGGGAGATATTGCTTCACACCTATTAAAATGGCCAAAATTAGAAACCAAAATAAAACAAAAAAATCATGTGGCTGAGGGGGGAGGATTCCTTGAGGTCAGGAATTTGAGACCAGCCTGGGTTAACATAGTGGGACCCCTGTCTCTACAGACAAAAAGTAATACTTTAAGGGCCAGGTGCGGTGTCTCATGCCTGTAATCCCAGCACTTTGGGAGGCCAAGGCGGGTGGATCAGCTGAGGTCAGGATTTCGAGACTAGCCTGACCAACATGGTGAAACCCCTTATCTACTAAAAACCAAAAAAATTAGCCAGGCATGGTGGTGGGGACCTGTAATCCCAGCTACTCTGGAGGCTGAGGCAGGAGAATCCCTTGAACCTGGGAGGTAGAGGTTGCAGTGAGTTGAGATCACGCCACTGCACTCTAGCCTGGGCAACAGAGCAAGACTCCATCTCAAAAAAAAAAAAAGTAATAATTCAAAAAATCAGCTAGGTATGGCGGCATGCACCTGTAATCCCAGCTTTTTGGGAGGCTAAAGTGGGAGGATTCCTTGAGCCCAGGAGTTTGAGGCTGCAGTGAGCTATGATCATATTACTAAACTCCAGCCTAGGTGACAGAGTGAGACTTTGTCTCAAAAAAAAAAAAAAAGTTTTTGTGTGAACGTAAGTTTTTACTTCATGTGGGTAAATATCTAAACATGTGATTGCATGGTTGAATGGTAAATATAAATTTCACTTCTTTTTTTTTTTTTTTGAGACAGAGTTTCACTCTTGTTGCCAAGGCTGGAGTGCAATGGCATGATCTCAGCTCACGGCAAACTCTGCCTCCCGGGTTCAGCAATTCTCCTGCCTCAGTCTCCCGAGTAGCTGGGATTACAGGCATACACCACCATACCCAGCTAATTTTTGTATTTTTAGTAGAGACTGGGTTTCACCATGTTGGCCAGGCTGGTCTTAAAATCCTGACCTCAAGTGATCTGCCTGCCTTGGCCTCCCAAAGTGCTGGGATTACAGGCGTGAGCCACTGTACCTGGCCACAAAAACCTTTATGCAAATGTTTAAACAGCTTGATTTGTGATTGCCCCAAACTGCAAACAACCCAAATGTTCTTTAAGTGGTAAATGGTTCTACAAACTATGGTACATCCATGACGTGAAATTTACTCAGCAATAAGAAGAAATGAACTCCCCATACCTGAGGTAACATGAATGGATCTCAAATGCATTACGCTAAGTGAAAAAAGCCAGGCTTTAAAAGTCGTGTACCATATGGTTTCATATTTATGGCTTTCTGGAAGAGGTAAAACTACAGGAACAGAAAACAGATGTGGTTGCCAGAGGCTGGGTGAGGATAGAAGAGTGATTGATTACAAAGCCTGGGGAAATATTTTGGGTTGATGGAACTGTTCATTTTTTTTTTTTTTGAGACAGGGTCTCACTCTGTCACCCAGGCTGGAATGCAGTGGTGCCATCTTGCTCACTGCAACCTCCGCCTCCCAGGTTCAAGTGATTCTCCTGCCTCAGCCTCCTGAGTAGCTGGGATTACAGGCATGCTCCATCATGCGTGGCTAATTTTTGTATTTGTAGTAGAGTCAGGGTTCCACCCTGTTGGCCAGGCTGGTCTTGAACTCCTGACCTCAAGTGATTCTCCCACCTCGGCCTCCCAAAGTTCTGGGATTACAGGCATGAGCCACCATGCCTGGTCTGATGGAACTGTCCTATATTTGGGTTGTGCGAGTAGTTACGTGACTATATCCATTTGTCAAAAGTCACAGAACTGCATGCTAAACTGCATAAATTTTAATGTGTGTAAATTATATCTCAATTTAAAAAAAGATCCTTGTTTAGGTATAAGAACCGATGAGATGTACCTGTTGAATTTCAGCTTCTTATCATGCCTCTGCCATTCTGCATTGAGCTGTATTGTAGAGTTGGGAACATCTTGGGCTGTTGGGTTATGGTGGCTTCCACTCCTCTCCTCCCTAGGGGAGAGGAACATTTAGCCAGCTAAGAACGAAACCACATATTCCTACCCAACTTTCTCCCTTCCAAGTATAAGCCAGACCCAACCCTGCTTAGCTTCTGAGATCAGACAGGATTGGGTGCTTTCAGAGTAGTATGGCAGTAGGCCCTCCCCAACTTTCTATCCATAGAACCCTGCCCCCTTTAGGTTCAGGAGCCTCTTGATTAATCTAGTGGGTCATTCATCAAATATGAATTGTAGGTTCACTGGTTATTTTTTCTTTAATTCCACAAAGTGAGTAGTTCAGATGATTTTAGGGATTACACTTTGTTTTGCGTACAAATGGATGCTTGAAGGGAAATTAGCTTCTCTGGGCCCTGAGCTTACAGCATCCTTCATTGCTCTTGCTGGGCTGCCTGTTTCTTCTTTGGTGTCCTGGTCTGTACTGAAGAGTCCAGGGAAAAGACCTCACTGATCAGAGAATCATTCATTGCCTTACTCTTCTGTCCTACTGTCAGGGGACGGTTCTGATTTTTGCTTCAGGACGCGTGATCATCCTAATCGTAGCCTCCAGAGGTGTCAGGCTCACTAATGGTTCTGAGGCCATCTTGATTCCAGAGCAAGCAGCTGATTTGTTTTTTCCTTGACTTCCTGTTCCTGGTGACAGGTTTGATCATACTAGGTGTTAGAAACCCAGTAAGAAATGAATGAAAATACAATTTAGTGACACACATTGGCAAAACATTAACATTTCCCAAGTCTCTTGATTATGATGAAAAGGGGGCTTGTTCTTGGACTCTAAATTATTATTATTACTTCTTGTTTTAATTTTCTTGCTTTAATCAAGTGGAATGTTAATCCATTTTCTCAGAGCTGAATTTAGAATTTCCCAGGACGCATCTGGATCCAGTTCTACTGACACAAAATATTTCCAGTCTTAATTCTTTCTACATTGAAGATAAGAACGGCCAGGTGCGGTGGCTCACACCTATAATCCCAGCACTTTGGGAGGCCAAGGTGGGTGGATCACTTGAGATCAGGAATTGAAGACTAGCCTGGCCAACATGGTGAAATCTCATCTCTGCAAAAATACAAAAATTAGCCGGGCATGATGGCATATGCCTGTAATCCCAGCTACTTGGGAGGCTGAGGTAGGAGAATTGCTTGAGCCTGGGAGGTGGAGGTTGCAGTGAGCCGAGATTGCACCATTGCATTCCAGCCTGGGTGACAGATCAAGATTCTGTCTCAAAAAAAAAAAAAAAAAAAAAAAAAAAGACCAAGATTTCTCTGTGAGAGTAAACAAGAGTGCTCACCATCTGTGCAGCACAGAAGAGAAAGCAGGGGCCTCCTTGCCGCCCCCCGGTTTAATGACATGGAAGAGGAGGAGTGGGGCAGAGGCCAAGATGCAGCGTTTCCTGGAGGCCCAAGCCCTCATTGGAGTACTTTCTCTTCCTGCAACGAAGGCCAACATTCTTCCGCAACTCCACAGATGACCCTGCTACACAGATTTATTTTTCCTGAATCTAACGTGTCAAAAAATTCCAGGGCCAGGATCCTTGCTATTTCCAAGCCAGCCTTTCACCCTGGAGTTTCCCAGTGATGTTCTTAAGGAAGTGAGACATTTGGTTTGCTTCATACCAGCTGACTCAACTGACCCGGGAAAGGTTGCAGTTAATTCTTTTTGTTGTTGTTGTTTGTTTTTTTTTTGAGACAGAGTCCCTCTCTGTCACCCAGGCTGTAATGAAGTGGCGTGATCTCAACTCACTGCAGCTTCTGCCTCCTGGGTTCAAGTGATCCTCCTGCCTCAGCCTCCTGAGTAGCTGAGACTACAGGTGCGCACCACTACACCCAGCGAATTTTTGTATTTTTAGTAGAGACGGGGTTTCGCCATGTTGGCCAGGATGGTCTTGAACTCCTGACCCCAGGTGATCTGCCCGCCTCGGCCTCCCAAAGTGCTGGGATTACAGGCGTGAACCACTGTGCCCGGCCTGGTTGTGGTTAATTCTGCAACTGCTGCCTTGCTGGGCTACTGTGGGAAACAGTGTTTTTTCAACTAAACCAGTAAGATGGCAGCACCAAACGAACCCCTCAAGCACCCACCTGAGCACTGTCTCTGGTCCCCTGTCGTCCCAGTGTCTCGAGGCTAGCTTCATGTCATCTTTGCCAAGGATTTTCTCTAAGCCCGGCTTTTCATGTGGTTGGCATGTTTCTCCCATAAGGCCTAGTTGTATTTCTTTGGAAACCTCCCATGGTGCCTAATGCAATCCCTAGCACATATATTGAGTTACATACTTGGGGCTGTTCTGCAGTCTGCCTGGGGCTTGGAGCTGGTTTCATCTTTTTTTTGAGCATAGATCCGATTGTGGGCAGGTAGGTGCCTTTCAGCCTCAGGGGCTCTAAGCTCTCTGTGAGGATTGGCTGGGTGTTTCTAGATGTTCGCTGTCACTACTGGTGGGTTTTCTTTGCCTGCCTGTAACTGTCTCTGCCTCCCCTAGTTTTGCCACCATTTAGTGATATTGACAATGAAAATGACAATGGCATCAAGAGGACTGAGAGGCAGTATAGAATAGTGTGGATTCTGCAGGCCGACTACCTGGGTTCACATTCTATTTCTGCTGCTTACTAGTTGTGTGACCTTGGGCAAGTTGCCTAACCTCTCTGTGCCTCAGTTTCTCATCTGTAATAGTCTCTATTTCATGTGGTTGTCATGAGTCAGAAGTGAGTAAATATTTGTAAATTCTTAGAACTTCACATGTCATCTATTATTTTTATTGTTAGTACAGCTACCATTTATTGGATGCTCACTAAATGTCAGGCACTATTAAAAGTATCTCATAGTTATTTTATTTAAATCCTTACAACAACTTTGTGAGAGGAGTATCGTTATACCCATTTTAAAGGTAAGGATACTAAGGCTCAGTAACTCATTCAGATCATTCCACTAATGAGTGGTAGAACCAGGATACAAACCCAGGGCTGCCTGCATCTGATGCCTTGCTCTTTTTTTAAAAAAAAGTATATATATATATATATATATTTTTTTTAAGACAGGGTCTCACTATGTTGCCCAGGCTGGTCTTGAACTCCTGAGCTCAAGTGATCCTCCCGCCTCAGCCTTTCAAAGTGCTGGGATTACAGGTGTGAACCATCGCACCAGCATGATGACTTGCTCTTAATCAGTTTGCTAATATATCTTCTTATACTGACGTGGCCAATCACAAATATCGTACGTTAGCTGTTGTAGCTCCTTTCCTTTTCATCTGCATCTGGAGAGACATGTCGTGACTCTATTTTTTTCTCTTCCATGATCTCTTTTCTTTCACTATGGTTGGCAAAAATACCTTGCCAACGTTTTGGAGTGACTGAAAGCTGAGGTAACCATCTCAGCCACAGCTTCTGAGGTCTTCAGGATGGCTTGGTTCCTCAAGGAGTCAGGCATTTGTGAAGTCTATGCTGCCCAGGGCTGGAAGAAATTTTGGATGACAGAGAAGGTTTGTGGTTATACTTTTGTCTTTATTTCCAAATTGCTTCTATGACGAGTTGATCAAGTGGTCTAGATTCTGAGGCTGCAGACCTACCCGATGCCCTTGTTTGTGGTCTCATTAGCTTGCGGTACCTGATATAGGTTAGATAGATCTAGGATCTTTCCGCACTGTTGGGCAAGCCTACAAAGTCATTTAACCTCCCTGCAGTTCTCTGAAAAGAAAAAGACTAACACTTGATTTATCAGGTTGGGAGGGAGTTAAAAATATATATGTAGAAGCTCTTAGCAGGCACTGAAGAAGTGTTTACTTCTCTAGTTCCAGTCTGTAGCTACAAATGTTGGCAAGAATTTTACAATGAATAACAGAAGGATATTTTATGTATCAGACTTAGCCATTGTCACTAAGTAGAAAACATTCAGTGTGTGCCCGCCAGGCCCACACTATGATGATTGAGCACTAGCCAGGGGCCACTATGCTAGATGAATTAAATGCTTATTGATCCTCCTAGCTCCCACGTAAGAGACGGATTTTCTCCATTTTGCACATGAGAAAACGGGTTCAGAGAAATAAAAGTTTCCCAACATCATACAGCTAGTTAGGCTCTAAAGAAGTACCATCTTTATATGAAAGGAATAGAACAAATGTTATTCATTTGTCATGTTTGTTGATCATTTGATATGTAGTTGGCACAGATTTAGGTGTTATGTGTATAAAGCGAAGAGATATACATGGAGACTTACGCTTTAGTTGAAGAGATAATCACACAGACATTGCAACCTTAAAAGCCTGAACTCTGCCGGCCTCTCATTACAATACACTTGAAAATTCTGGGCAGAGCCTGGTGGCTCATGCCTGTAATCCCAGCACCTTGGGAGGCCAATGTGAGTGGATGACCTGGGGTCAGGAGTTCAAGACCAGCCTGGCCAACATGGCGAAATCCCGTCTCTACCAAAAATACAAAAATTAGCCAGGTATGGTAGCATGCAACTGTAATTTTTTTTAAAACAAAGGGGTAAGCTAAAGCCTAAGGTGAAAATATCCTAGGAGAGAAGGTATTGGGATAATACAATTCTCCCTGTACAGAATCATGTACAATTTGGTGCTCAATACATAATTTTCTTTGGAGAGGGAGAGAGGGATGTGATGCCCATCGGTCAGCCCCTTCAGAGAATTCTGTGTGGCATTTTGTCAGCTTCATGAGGTCATCTTCACCCCTCTCAGATTTACCATAACCACAGTGACATCTAAAGGAAACTCTCACACTTGGTGAGAACTGTCCAACTACCCAAAGACAGATTGGCATCAAAACTAGGAGTGTAAGGGTTGGGTGCTGTGGCTTACTCCTGTAATCCCAGCTACTTGGGAGGCTAAGATGGGAGGATCTCTTGAGTCCAGGAGTTTGAGACCAGCTTGGGCAAAATAGACCCTGTATCAAAAAACAAAACAAAACAAATCTAAGACTCTATTTATCCCACAAATATCTGTGAGTGCAGAGTTCTGTGCTAGAAGCAGCATGTTTACAGGTGAGAATGAGCCCCTTTGCCTGGAGAAGCCATCATTTCTCCCTGCTGGTTGGGCTGTCATTTCCACTCTGCAGCCAGGGAGAGCCAAAGAGGTTGAACCTGAACAGAAGAAAAGCCCGGGAGGATCTGCGTGCTCTAATCCAGCTTCCTTAGGTCCTTGGCAGAGGAGGTAAAATGAGCAGTAGAGATGTGAGAGAATTGGGGCCCCCGAGTTGGGTCCAAACTACTAAGAGATGCAAATTGATAAATCAACACTAAAACAATGAGGCTCTGCTAATCCTCTGACAAAGGACAAATTGCTAATCTAACCTCACTGCCAGGAAACCTGCCTCAGTTGAACAAAGGCCGCATTTTCAGCCGCTGTTGTATATGTAAACTGGCCGTGCTGGTCAGTTAAGTGGATTTACTCTCACCTGCCTCCCGGGGGAGGGGTGGCAGGTAATCCTTCCTTTCTCTAAACGTCTCAGCGAAACGGTCATCTGATCTGACCAGGAAAGGCCCGGGAGGATGTACCAAATTTTAGCCACTTTAGAATAACTGCCAAATTGCTCATGGACAAAAGGGCCAGTATACAAAGGGGCAGGGGCTGGCAGTGGCAGCCCTTCCAGCTCAGGATTCGTAAAAGGCCTTGGGTGTCCCAGCCTCTCTCCAGCTGCCCACCCCAGGGTTTGAGGCCTTCTCTGGGGAGAGGTGGTTGTCAGCGCTCCTGGGTGCTAGTGATGTTCTGACAAGGTGTCTGTCACCCGGGGCCTTGCTGTGGGATGCAGCCTGCCTCCCTGTGGACTCTCTGCCCTCCCCCACTTCCCGGTGAAGGCTGTCTCCCACTCAAGGTGTCAGCTCATTCATTCTTCCAAGACCTGCAGAGGAGAGTCTGGCGCTGAGATGACACCTTCACAGACAGAGTGGGCCCAAAGCTAATCATCTGGGAATGTCGCAGATAAGCCCCAGTCTCAGTGGCCTCTGTCCTCCTTTACCTTCTCCTGGCTCTGCCTCCCGTCAGCCCACATCCTCCTCCTCAAAGGCACCCTTCTGGCTGGGCTAAAGCGTGGCTCCCTAAGGGAGGAAATGGCAGTTTTTCTGGAGCAACTGGTGCTCTTTAGACACATCCTGCTGTGATTTCACACACAGAAGTCTTGCTCAGGGGGACACAGCCCGGGTCTCTTTATGGCGTCAGAATTCCAAAGCAACTTCACACTCCCAGGTTTGAGGCCCAGGGAAGACCTTTGAAGTCATTTCTGGAGATGCTACCAAGGAACGGGTGATTTCAAACACAGATTCGGAATTGATGAAGAATAAGCACAACTTAGACCTGACAGGGCCTTTGAGAGGGTGCCTGGGTGATGTTTGGAAGCCTCCCCACATTCAGGGATGGAATTCTTTCTGCTATGCCCCCTTCCATGTGGGACTGCAGACACAGACTCTTGGTTCTGTGACCAGAGACTCTTATGTTAAAAAGACTCATGACGAATTTTCTGTCTGTTTGGCCGGGCGTGGTGGCTCAAGCCTGTAATCCTAACAGTTTGGGAGGCCAATGTGGGTGGATGGCTTGAGCCCAGGAATTTGAGACCAGCCTGGGTGAAATGGAGAAATCCTGTCTCTACTAAAAAACAGAAAAATTATCTGGATGTGGTGGCGCATGCCTGTGATCCCAGCTACTCAGGAGGCTGAGGTGGGAGAATCCTTTGAGCAGGGAGGCATAGACTGCAGTGAACTGAGATCACACCACTGCACTCCAGTCTGGGCAACAGAGGGAGACCCTGTCTCAAAAAAAAAAAAAAAAATTCTGACTGTTCAGGCTCAGATGCCTACTTTATGGTCCCAGTTCAAAGGCTGCCACTTGGGACAATCTCCAGGGGACTGTCACAGAGGTGGAGGGTGAGGGTGGGTGAACGGGTGAATAGGGCTGAGCTGCTGAAAACCTTTCTTGGTTTTGGTCTGAGGCTCAGCTCACAAAGCCCGCCTCCCTCCATGAGGGACACTCCTTTGCTCCTGCTGGCTTTTTTGGAGTGTGCACTCTTGAAGGCTCCCCTGTCATGCTTTTGGAGGATGATAGTTATACTGGTTCTGAATCCCATGCCCCTGACATTGCTCTTGTCCAGGTCCTCCTCCAAGTCTTTGTGGCAAATCCACCTTCCAGGCTCCATCTTAGCGGCAGCACTGGCAGGCTGGTCTCTTGCCCTTTGGCCCTGTCTCTCTCCTGGCTTTCTGGGCCGCACGCTCTGTGGGTTCTCCTCCCTTCTCCAGGCCGTCCGCCAGCTCCTGCTCCTCCCTCGTCCTCACTCAGCTCCTATACATCCTTCAGGGCCCAAGTGGAGCTCCCTCAGAGAGGAGTTGTCCAAAATCTCTGCATCTGCTCTGGTCCAAAGCATGTTCACTCTCTTATTCTCTTATTGCATCCTGTTCCTTCCCTCCAACAAGCTTCCATTGGTCATTCGCTCATACTTATATAGATATACTGTCTGCTTCCCTCTTTCAGACTAAACTCCATGATGGAGACCATGTCTATGTTGTTCAGATGCTATAGCGATGCCTTGCACAGGGCTTGGTGCATAGCAGGTGCTCAATAAATACTTGTTGAAAGAGTGAATGGATGGCTGAATGCATGCTTACAGCGTACTGTGTAATGCTGAGTGATTCTATATATTATCTTATTTATGCCTCATGTAGATCTTATCGAGCAATTGTTATGACCATTTTACAGGTGAAGAAACTGAGGCTTTGAGAAGTTAAGTGAATTCCTTAAGGTCACAGTTGGTGTCGGTGCTGAGATTAGAACTCAAATCTCTCTGACCCCAAGCCTTAGACTCCATTTCTTATAACTGCTCACTGGGGAAGGTGGGGTTGCATTCCTCCATCATTGTTTCCATCTTATCAGTTTCTTACTTTCTTACTCAGGAACATCGGTGGTTCCCTATTATTCATTGTATCCCTACCCCTCTCTTTGCCTAACCTTCAGGGCTGGACACTGATGACTGTGATGGCTCTTTACTCTTTAACACAGAACTTAAACTTTAGATAAGCAAATTAAGGACCGTTTAATTATGGTAAGTTTCTATTTTCTTCATGTTTGCTTAGGCAGCTAAGCATGCAGATTCTAAATCAATCAGTCTAGGGTTCAATTCCGGCTTCATCATCCCTGTGATCCTCCCTCTTTTGTCTTTGAATTTGAGAGGCTCTTTAAAAACTACCATTTCTTAATCTTCTCAAAAAATGTGTCTTACTTAAGAATGTAATGCACATTTTAGTTGAAAGGCGGGGAGGTAACTGGTATTTCTTAAACCCTTCTCTCTCTTAATTCTTTAGTACGGAGGCTGATTTTACTCTTTTTTTTTTTTTTTTTTTTTTTTTTTTGAGACAGGGTCTTACTCTGTCACCCAGGCTGGAGTGCGGTGAGATCATGGCTCATTGCGGCCTTGACCTCCGGGGCTCAAGAGATCCTCCCAGCGTCCTGAGTAGCTGGGACCACAAGTGAGCACCATCATGCCTGGCTAATTTTTAATTTTATGTAGAGATGGGGTCTCCCTATGTTGCCCAATTTTTCTCTTTCTAATTGTGATGCTATTATAGTTAGGAATTGATATAGGATCATGAGAGAAATGCAAGTCAAAACCAAAATAGATACTTCTTCCCTTCCATTAGGATGACTATTATAGGAAAACACACACACATACACATGACAGAAAATAACAGGTGTTGGTGAGGATGTGGAGAAACTGGAACCCTTGTGCATTGCTGGTGGGAACGTAAAATGGTGTATCCCCTGTGAAAAACAGTATTTTGGGGATCTTCAAAAAATTAGGCCAGGCGCAGTGGCTCACACCTGTAATCCTAGCACTTTGGGAGGCCGAGGCGGGCGGATCACGAGGTCAAGAGATTGAGACCATCCTGGCCAACATGATGAAACCCCATCTCTACTAAAAATACAAAAATTAGCTGGGAGTGGTGGCACGTGCCTGTAGTCCCAGCTACTTGGGAGGCTGAGGCAGGAGAATTGCTTGAACCCAGGAGGCAGAGGTTGCAGTGAGCCAAGATCATGCCACTGCACTCCAGCCTGGAGACAGAGTGAGACTTTGTCTCAAAAAAATAAATAAATAAAAATTAGACATAGGCTGGGTACGGTGGCTCATGCCTGTTATCTGTAATCCCAGCACTTTGGGAGGCTGAGGTGGATGGATCACTTGAGGTCAGGAGTTTGAGACCAGCTTGACCAACATGGTGGAACCTCATCTCTACTAAAAATACAAAAATTAGCTGAGTGTGGTGGTGCATGCCTGTAATCTCAGCTACTTGGGAGGCTGAGGCAGGAGAATCACTTGAACCTGGGAGGCGGACATTGCAGTGAGCTGAGATAGCACCACTGCACTGCACTCTAGCCGGGGCAACAGAGTGAGACTCTTTCTCAAAAAAAAAAGTTAGACATAGAATTACCATATGTCTCAGCAATCTGAATACGTACCCTAAATAATCAAAAGCAGGGACTGGAAGAAATATTTATATACCCATGTCCATAAGCAGCATTATTCACAAGAGCCCGAAGATGGAGACAACTCAAGTGTCCATCAATAGATGAATAAGCAAAAATGATACATACGTGCCATGAAATATTATTCAGCCTTCAAAAGGGATGCAGTTCTAATAGATGCCATGACATGGATGAACTTTAAGAACATTATGCCAAGTGAAATAGCGGGTCACAAAAGGACAAATCGTATGATTCTACTTATGAGAGACACCTAAAATAGGCAAATTCATAGAGACAGAAAGTAGAGCAGAGGTGACCAGGGGTTGGGGGAAGGGTCAATGGACAGTCATCGTTTAATACACACAGAGTTCCAGTTACGGATAATGAAAAACTTCTGGAGATGGATGGTGGTGTTGGTCACACAACCGTGTAGATGTACACACATAATACCACTGAGTTGTGCACTTAAAAATGGTTAAAATGGCAAATTTCATATTATGTGTATTTTAACACAATTTAAAAAGGAATCAATGTAGGAAATTACTACATGCCAGGCACTATTCTAAGTACTCTATATGCATTAACTCTTTTAATTTTACAACATTCTAGGCAAATAATAATGAGCTGTAATAATTAGCATATTATTCCTGTGGTAATAATAATTGAACTATCTGGGCCATCTTAGGATAAATGCTATTTGGGCATAATACTCTATAATGTAATATACTCCTTTAATTCAGTTTTCTAAGACTTCATTTAGAATTTTCTTATCTCCAGCAGAGTGATATGTAAATGTGAGCAGGCTGGGCATGGTGGTTTGCCCCTGTAATCCCAGCACTTTGGGAGGCCAAGTGGGGAGGATTGCTTCAGGCTAGGAGTTCAAACCAGCCTGGGCAACATAGTGAGACCCCATCTCTACAGAATTTTTTTTTTTAATTAGCTGGGCATGGTGGCATGAGCCTGTAGTCCCAGCTACTCAAGAGGCTGAGGTGGCAAGATTGCTTGAGCAATGAGCTATGATGGCACCACTGTACTCCAGCCTAGATGACGGATAAAGACCCTGTCTCAAAAAAACAAAACAAAACATATGTGTGTGTGTGTGTGTGAGCAAATCACTTCAGGGCTGACATTTGTGTTGGTTCCTGAATTTCATCTGTACTGCATAAGCTGGAGTCTATTCTTTGAATCTCCTGGAATCTACTCTTTGAACTGCAATTAACTCTTCCTTTGACAACTATGTGCTTAAATCATACTAATTTTTTCTGGGTTCTCTGAGTACGTTATCTTCCTCCATACTAATGTGTTTTTGAAAAGGCTATTTTCTTTGCCTGAAAACCACCTTTGTCCTCAAGTCTTGCAAAAGTCTTGCTCATCCTTCAAGTTTCACCCAGAGGTCACCACCTTGTGTAGCCTTCCTTCTCCTCCCCAGCACAGCTCCTCGCTCCCTCTCTGTGCTCTTTTAACCTCCCAGGGACAGTACTTATCACATCGTGTGCAACGTGTTTGCTCCAGGTCTTTCTTATCCATTAACCCAGTGGCTTCCAAACTGGAGCTCGAGCTTACCAGGGTGTAAATGCAAGAGGATTCATAGTGGGGGGGATTTTATAAATTCTATTTATATTGTTTATCTCCTCCATTTCAATGCATTTTATTTTTATATTTGTATATTTTTATATTTGTATATTATGTAATACAAAAATATGTTAGTATACTTATATTTTATTATATATGTGTATATATACACACATATATACATGTATATATTAGATCACTATTATATATTATAGGCTTTATATATATGATTAATACATAAATAAATTTACATATAGAAGGATATCTGCTCAATTTTTTTTCACTGATGGGACAAATAATAAAAGTCATTGGAGACCATTGCACTAGACAAGGAGATTCTTGACAGTGAGGTCTTACTTTAGCCTCAATTTATATCCACCAATATTACTGTAGGTGAGGCAACATATATGCCCAATATATATTTGAAAGGTTAAATGAGAAAGTATGGAAAAGGTAGAACTCTTTAATACAAGAATAATAAATAGTGAATTATATAGTGATCCAACTCAAGTTGCGGTTACTAAGGTTGATTTTTATTTTGTTTTTTTAATATATAGGGTCTCACTCTGTCTCTCTGGCTGGAGTGCAGCGGCACGATCATGGCTTACTGCACTCTCAACCTCCTAGGCTCAGGTGACCCTTCCACCTCAGCCTCCCACCATGTAGTCCCACCAGTCTGTAGCTGGGACTACAGACGTATGCCACCATGTCTAGCTAATTTTTTGTATTTTTTGTAAAGATGGAGTTTCACTATGTTGCCCAGGCTGGTCTCGAACCCCTGGGCTCAAGTGACTCACCTATCTCGGCCTCCTCAAGTGTTGGGATTACAGGCGTGAGCCACCGCACCCAGCCAAGGCTGATTTTTTACAAGAATAAAAGTCTCCAAAGGGAGAGGAAATGAACCATTATGACCAAGTTCTTCTCCATATGGCTGAGTGTCCATTTAAGCATCCAGAGCCAGTTCCACAGCAGGCGACAGGTGATCCCAGGTAAGTGTCTCCGCACCAGGTCTGTGGGTTGGTGCCACATCCCTGGTTTCTCTATATTCTCCCTGCCCTGACCCCACCGTTCATTCCCCACTATCCTATCCCCAATTCAACCTTGATGGCCCCACTGGCTAAATAGTAGGGTTGCCAGGTAAAATACAAGATGTCCAGTGAAATTTGAATTTCAGGTGATCAGCGAATAATATTTTAGTATAAGTATGTCCCAAATATTGCATGGTTTTTATCTGAAATTCAGATTTCATTGGATTTCCTGCATTTTTATTTGGTAAATCTGGCAACCCTACTTAATAGACTCAGGGGCGTGCTCCAAAATAGTCAACAGTAGCTACTATTTGAGGCTTCCTCCCTGTGCCAGGTACAGTTGCTATGCACTTTGTGTACAGCATCTCTTTTAAGCCTTATATTAATGATCTGAGACAGGTATAATCATCTCTATTTTTACAGCCGAGGAGACTGACAACAGCCCAAGGTCACCCCGTAGGAAGTGGAGGAATAATAATTTGAACTGGGGAACTTGGGTCTGTCCAACTCCAAAGCCTATTTCTTGTAGGGATACAGATTTGAGTTAAACATGTAGGGCACTTTGGACCAGGTAAAAATGCCTGAAATAGGGTTTGGGCATCATGAATTGTGGTGAGTCTCCTAGCAGGGGCTGGAAGCAGGGATGTTGCTGGATTCTTTAGCTCCAGACATAAGATTTGGATCAATGTCTTCAGAAGCCTTTTATTTTCTGTTCAAGCTGAAAAACTCCTTGAACATTATTTAAGGAATTAAACATACATGTGTGTATTTTGCAATGGAAGTGGGAAAACAATTTTTTTTTTTTTGTTTTGAGACTGAATCTTGCTCTGTCTCCCAGGCTGGAGTGCAGTGGTGCAATCTTGGCTTACTGTAACATCTACCCCCCGGGGTTCAAGCGATTCTCCTGCCTCAGCCTCCCGAGTAGCTGGGATTACTGGCATGTGCCATCATGCCTGGCTAATTTTTGTATTTTTGTAAAGATGGGATTTCACCATGTTGGCCAGGCTGGTCTCAAACTTCTGATCTCAGGTGATCCACCCGCCTCAGCCTCCCAAAGTGCTGGGATTACAGGTGTGAGCCACCACGCCGGACCTGGTTTGTTCTTTTTTAGACACAGAGTCTCACTCTATCACCCAGGTGGAGTGCGGTGGCACAATCATAGATCACTGCAGCCTCAAGCTCTTGGGCTCAAGCGATTCTCCTTCCTCCGCCTCCTGGGGAGCTAGGACTACAGGCATGTGCCACCATGCCCACCTAATTAAAAAAAATTTCTCACCATATTGCCCAGACTAAGTGACTTATATATAACAGATTTATCATTAAGATTACATAAGCTTATATTAGACAGATAGTGACATTTGGGATCTCAGTGTTAAGTTCTGCTACCTAAAATGGCAACAAGAATTATTTAAGATCTTTATGCAGTGCTTTCTGCAATGAGGGATTTATTACTATGTTTTGATAGTGATTCATCAACAATTGCAGGAAATACCCAGCTGCTGAAACAGCATGTGCATATGAAATACAGCAGCTTAGACTGGTGCGTGGTGGCTCACGCCTGTAATCCCAGCACTTTGGGAGGCCAAGGTGGGCGGATCACAAGGTCAAGAGATCGAGACCATCCTGGCCAACATGGTGAAACCCTGTCTCTGCTAAAAATACAAAAATTAGCCGGGCGTGGTGGCAGGTGCCTGTAGTCCCAGCTACTTGGGAGGCTGAGGCAGGAGAATTGCTTGAACTCGGGAGGTGGAGGTTGCAGTGAGCTGAGATCACGCCACTGCACTCCAGCCTGGCAACAGAGCGAGACTCCATGTCAAAAAAATAAAGAAAAGAAAGAAAAGAAATACAGCAGCTTGTATAACAACAAGAACAATCTCTCCTGGGGATTATCTGTAGAATTACTGCAGAGGTGGAATCTCCCCAGAATTGTGTCCACATATTTTACAGCAGAAGCCCATGGGGCATGATGGTAGGGTGCAGAGGCCATGGGACTGGACAGACCTGAGACGTATCCCGGCTCCATCACTTACTAGCAGTTTGAACTTGAATAGAACACTTGACCTCTCTCAGCGTCAGTCTTCTTCATTTGTAAAAAGGGGATGATAAAACCTCCACCACTGGGCTGTAGTGAAGATTAATTGAGACAGAATGTGTGAAAACCGGCTGGGCGCGGTGGCTCTTGTGTGTTACCCCAGCACTTTTAGAGGCCAAGGTGGGTGGATTGCTTGAGGCCAGGAGTTTGAGACCAGCCTGTCCAACATGGCAAAACCCCGTCTCTACTAAAATACAAAAATTAGCTGGGCATGGTGGTGTGCCTGTAATCCCAGCTACTCGAGAGGCTGAGGCAGGAGAATCACTTGAACCTGGGAGGCAGAGGTTTGCAGTGAGCCGAGATCACGCCACTGCAATCCAGCCTGGGCTACAGAGTCAGACTCTGTTTCAAAAAAAAAAAAAAAAAAAAAAGGTGTGAAAAGCCCCTAATACATTGCCTAACACACAGTGGATAACATCAATCAGCAAGCAGCAAAAAGCCCAACACACACCAGCTTAAATAACAAGGGAATTGATTGCTTCATGCTGTTGGAAATCCAGAAGGCAGGCTTCAGGGCCGTTTTAACTTAGTTGCCCAATTACTGTACCAAGGCCCTTCGAGATGTTGACCACAGCTTCCCCTCCTTCTTGCGAGATGAATGCTTTTCCTGTGCAGGAAGATATGCATCCTCATCAATGTCAGGAAGAGAGGCTGTCTCTCCCTCCACCATGGATTGAAAATCCTGGGCTTCCTTCTGATTAGGCTCTACTTGGTCAGGTGCTGTCCTTCCTTGAACCAGTGGCTGTGAAATGTTAAGTGCTGATTGGCTAAGGTCTGCATTGGGTTCCTATCCTTGGACCAATCATTGTTGCCAAGCGTATGAAATAACTGATTTGCTTGGACCAATCAGGGTCCACACCTTGATCTAGGGGGCAGGTTAATCCTTTCCAAACTTCATGCCTAGAAGAGGGCATGTTACTGAGACAGCCACAGGCGTACTGCAGCAGGTGCCCGATAATTATTGTTATTGTTCTTATCAATAACAAAATTCCACATTGTGGATAATACATTTCCTTAGGGCTCATACTGAGTATTACCTCCCACTATGGTCTGAATGTTCGTGCCCTTTCACCCTCCAAATTCGTATGTTGGAATCTAACATCCAATGTGATAATCTTAAGAGATGGGGCCTTTGGGAAGTGAGTAAGTCATGGAGGCTCCACCCTCATGATTGGGGTTAGTGTCCTTCTAAAAGAGGTGGCAGGACCCTCCCTGCTCCCTTCCATCGTGTGAGGACACAGCAAAAAGTTGCCATGTGCAAAGCATGGAGCAAGCCCTTACCAGAAACTGAATCTGATGGTGCCCTGATTTCCCAGCCTCCGAACTCTGAGCAATAAAATTCTGTTGTTTCTAAGATATTTTAGCATAGCAGCCCAGATGAACTGACACTCCCTTTATTTTATTTATTTATTTATTTATTTTTAATCTTTTTGAGACTGTCGCCAAGGCTGGAGTGCAGTGACTCGATCTTGGCTCACTGCAACCTCCACCTCCTGGGTTCAAGGGATTCTCGTGCCTCAGTCTCCTGAGTAGCTGGAATTACAGCAGCCATCACTCCTGCTTAATTTTTGTATTTTTAGTAGAGACAGGGTTTCACCATGTTGGCCAGGCTGGTCTTGAACTCCTGACATCCAGTGATCCACCGAATACCTGGAATTATAGGTGCACGCCACCACGCCCACTTAATTTTTGTATTTTTAGTAGAGACGGGGCTTCACCATGTTGGCCAGGCTGGTCTCGAACTCTTGACCTCGAGTGATCCACCCGCCTCGGCCCCCCAAAGTGCTAGGATTACAGGTGTGAACCACCGCACCCAATCTCTGCATCCCCTCTTGTCTTTTGGGTTCTAAAAAATATTATATTGTTTTATTCAGCCCTATCCCCCAGTCATAGATCTACATTCTTCAAGTGCTTCTTCAATGAATTTTAAGTGAATTTTTAGGTTCATAGTTGACCTAGAGCCAAAGTGTTTTTTTTCTTTGAAGGTGATGATAGTGACGGTGGTATCCTCATTCGTCTGAAGCTAGAACAAGCTGGAAAAAATGTATAGGTCATTGGCTATTTGAACCTGCTACCTAGCCTGCAATTGGATCATTTATCACGTGGAGTTACACACTAGGGCTAACTCCACGAAGTGAACACATTACACACAGTAGATGAGAAGCATGTTTGGGGCTTTGAAAGAGGATGCACATGAAGCAAAACCACATGCAGACATTTCAGCATGAGTGACCTGTAGGTGGACAGGTGCTGTGGTTACAGCGGAACTCTGGGAATCAGGTAGGGAGGAGGAATGCCATGGAGGGCAACTTGTAAACTTCTTCTTCTTCTTCTTCTTTTTTTTTTTTTGAGACAGAGTCTCACTCTGTCTCCCAGGCTTGAGTGCAGTGGTGTGATCTTGGCTCACTGCAACCTCCACCTCCCAAGTTCAAGTGATGCTCCTGTCTTAGCCTCCCGAGTAGCTGGAACCACAGGTGCATGCCACCACGCCTGGCTAATTGTTGTATTTTTAGTAGAGACAGGGCTTCACCGTGTTAGTCAGTCTGGTCTTGAACTCCTGACCTCAGGTGATCCACCTGCGTTGGCTTCCCAAAGTGTTGGGATTACAGGCGTGAGCCACTGCGCCTGGCCAACTGGCAAACTTCTCAGTCTTGCAGCTCCCGCCCGAAGGTAACACCAGCAGTGGGGATTAAAAAAAAAAAAAAAGCCTGTTGGCTTTGACTTCTGTAGACCTTGCTCAGCATCTGTAAAGGGTAATGACTTCTTACATGTTCACAAGACTTTGGAGTCCTGTCTGTCATGTACATGTATCTAACAAGAGTGACAGCTCAGCATTTCTCTGGAGGGGTGTGTGTGACATGCTGGGTTGCTTTGCCATCGATGTTTTTACACCTCATGGGACAACACAACTTTGCCCCTTGTGGTTCATTTCTCCTCCCCTCAGGGATTTAGGAGACATGCAGGACTCAGCTGTGCTTCCTGAGAGTGAGCATTGGTGAGGCAGTTATCAGGGAATGCCATTTTCTGGAAGGAGCAGGACGTTCATGATGGGATTACTTTCTTATTGCTGCTGTAACAGATTTGAAACCACAAATTTGATGGTGTTAAAACCACACAAATTTATTATCTTACAATTCTGGAAGTTAGGAGTCCTAAAACCAAGGTGTGTGCAGGGATGCCTTCCTTCTGGAGGCTCCAGGGGAGAATCTGTTTCCTTGGCTTTTCTACTTCTAGAGGCACCTGCATTTCTGACTCTAGGACCACTACCTCTGTCTTCCAGGGCCACAGTGTAGCATCTTCAGCCTCTGTCTCTCTCTCTCTCTCTGACTCCTGCTTCCCATCATCATGCCTCTTTTTCTGACTCTGATCTCTAGCCTCACTCTCATAAGGACCCTTGTGATAATATCAGGTGGACACGCATACTCCAGGGTAGTCCCCTCACTTTAGGCTCCTTAGCCTTAATCACACCTGCAAAGTCCTTTTGCCAAGTAAGGTAACCTATTTACCAGCTTCAGGAGTCAGAATGTTGACATCATTGGGGGGCATTATTCTGCCTACCATAGTGATCTAGTTTCTCCTCTTGTACCTGATCTTTATATTTTTCCTTTTAAAATGGACTTATTTTAAAATTTCAAATAGAAAATATATTCATAGGGTTCTCAAAGAAAAACAAACCTAAGAAGATATACAGCCAACAAGTCCATGAAAAAAAATCTCAATATTATTAGTCATTAGGAAAATGCAAGTAAAGAAACCACAATTAGTGCTATGGTTTGAATATGCCCTCAAAAAGCATGTATTGCAAACTTAATCACCATCATAACAGTATTGGGAGGTGGGACCATTAAGAGGTGACTGGGCCATGAGGGCTCTGCCCTAATGAATTGATTAATGCCATTATCGTGGGAGTGGCTTCTTTCCTTTTTTTTTTTTGAGACAAGGTCTCTCTGTGTCACCCACACTGGAGTGCAGTGGCGTGATCACAGCTCACTGCAGCCTTGACCTACTGGGTTCAAGCAATCCTCCCACCTCAGCCTCCTGAGTAGCAGATGGGGTTTCACCATGTTGCCCAGGCTGGTCTTGAACTCCTGAGCTCAAGCAATCCTCCCACCTCAGCGTCCCAAAGTGCTGGGATTACAGGCATGAGCCACCATGCCCAGACTGGTGGGTTCCTTATAAGAGGATGAGTTTGGCCTCCTTTTCTCTTTCTCACCCTCTCTTTGCCCTTCCACCAGGAACCAGCATGAAGGCCCTTGCCAGATGAAGCATCCTTAGTCTTGGACTTCCCAGTCTCCAGAATTGTGAGAAATGAATTTCTGTTCAGTATAAATTACACAGTCTTAGGAATTCTGTTATAGAAGTGCAAAATGAACTAAGATGATGAGATAGCACCTCATACTTACTAGGATGACTATAATAAAAAATACAGAAAATAGCAAGTATTGGTGAGGATGTGGAGAAATTGGAACCCTAGTACATTGCTAGCTGGAATGTAAAATGGTGCAGCCACTGTGGAAAACAGAGAGGTGGTTCCTTGAAAAGTTAAATGTGGGATTACTATATGACCCAGTAATTCCACTCCCAGGTACATACCCCAAAGAATTGAAAGCAGGGACTCAAACAGGTACTTGTACACTAATGTTCATAGCAGCATTACTCATGATAGTCAGATGTGTATTAACTGATAAATAGGTATGTAAAATGTGGTATATCCGTACGATGGAACTTCAGCCATAAAAAGGAATGAAGTACTCCTACGTGCTGCAATGTGAGTGAACCTTGAAAACATTATGCAAAGTGAAAGATGCCAGCCACAAAGGGACAAATAGTGTTTGATTTCATTTATACGAAATATCCAGAATAGGTAAATTCATAGAGAAAGCAGATTGGTGTCGCCAGGGGCTGAAGGGAAAGAAAAATGAGGAATCACTGCTTAATGTGTAGAGTCTTCTCTTGTGGTATGAAATGTTTTGGAACTTGATAAAGTTGGTAATTGCACATGTTTTGAATGTATTAAATGCTACAGGCTTGTATACTTTAAAGTGGTTAATTTTATATTATGCAAATTTCACTTCAATTTTGTAAAAAAGGAAAACAATAAGCAAGGTATACATTGAAAAATCATGCTCCTACCTCTGTCCCTATCTGCCCCAGGTAATTACTTAATATTTAAATATTTTTAGAAACAGGGTCTCTGGAGTCTTACTATGTTGCCCAGGCTGGAATCAAACTCCTGGGCTCAATGAATCCTCCTGCCTCAGCCTCCCAAGTAGCTGGGATTAACAGGCTCATGCCACTATATCTGGCCTAATAATTACTTTTATTAGTTCATTGTGTATCCTTTCAGTGTTTCTTATATAGAAGCAAGCAGATGTGAATTATTCTGATTTTCTCACATCAAAGATAGCAAGCTATATGGGATTTTTACTGTTTTTCACCTAACAATACATTCAAGAGTTCTTTCTACATCTTCAATATTTTCATATCTGGATGATATTCCACAGTGTGGGTGTAACATAAGTTATTTAATACAAGCATTGATGCTATAAATTTAAGCAATGTTTTAGTTGCATTTCACAAATTTTGATATGCTGTATTTTTATTATCATGTAGTTCAGTATATTTTAAAATTTCCCCTGAGACTTTCTCTTTGATCAAATTGTTATATAGAATCATGTTGCTTAGGGGGCCGGCGTGGTGGCTCATGCCTGTAATCCCAGGACTTTGAGAGGCCAAGGCAGGTGAATCATTTGAGGTCAGGAGTTGGAGACCAGCCTGGCCAACATGGTGAAACTGTGTCTCTACTGAAAATATAAAAAATTAGCCAAGCGTGGTGGTGCACGCCTGGGATCCTAGCTACTGGGGAGGCTGAGGCAGGAGAATCGCTTGACTCTGGGAGATGGAGGTTGCAGTGAGCCGAGATCACAGCACTGCAATACATCTTGGGCTGTCACAAACAAACAAACAAACAAACAAACAAACAAACAAACAAACAAACAGGTATGTTGCTTAATTAAGTACTTGGATGTTCTTTCTGTTTTTTTTCCTTTGGTTATTGATTTCTTGTCTAATTCCATTATGATCATAGAACATACTTTGTATGAGTTTAATTCTTCCCATACTTTTCCTTTTATCCTTTTTTTCATTATTTAAAAAACCCCTTTTTATCTAGAGGTAATTGTATGTTTACAGGTAGTTGCGAGAGGCAGAGAAAAACCATGTATACCTCTTATGGGTTCAATTATTTCCCCTACAAAATTCATGTCAAAGTTCCAACTCTGGTGCTTCACAATGTGAGGACTTGGAGATACGATCTTTATAGAGGTAATGAAGTTAAAGTGAGGTCATTAGGGTGGGCCCTAATCCAAAATGACTGGAGTTCTTAAAAAGAGGAAGTGTAGACACAGAAGCACACATAGAGGGGGGTGATGTGAATAGACAGGGTGAAGATGGCCATCTACAAGCCAAGGAGAGAGGCATGGGACCGATTTTCCCTCATAGCCCTCCGAAGGAACTAAATCTGCTGCCACCTTGATTTTGGACTTCTGGCCTCCAGACCTAAGCCACACAGCGTGTGTTACTTTCTTACAGCAGCCCTAGCAACCAACACAATAGCTTTAACCCAGCCCCGCCCCCACCACCTCCCACCGATTGCAACATCTTGCATAATTACAGTACAATCACAACCAGAAAATTGACATTCATACAATCCACTGAGTTCCTTCAGATTTCACCGATATGACCTTACTTAGATGTATGTGTATTCATTTGTATGTGTATATATATGCATTTAGTTATGAGAAAATACATACATATGTATGTAGATGTATGTAGATATGTATGTACAAATGTAGATTTATGTGACCACCACTATAGTCAAGATACAGGCTGGGTGTGGTGGCTCACGCCTGTAATCCCAGCACTTTGGGAGGCTGAGGCAGGTGAATCACCTGAGGTCCGGAGTTTGAGACCAGCCTGACCAACATGGTGAAACCCCATCTCTACTAAAAATACAAAATTAGCTGGGTGTGGTGGTGGATGCCTATAATCCCAGCTACTTGAGGGGCTGAGGCTGGAGAATCGCTTGAACCTGGGAGGCAGAGGTTGTAGTGAGCTGAGATCGCGCCATTGCACTCCAGCTGTGGCAACAAGAACAAAACTCCATCTCAAAAAAAAAAAACCAAAAAACAAAAAACAAAATTGCTTCATCACAAAAATCCCTTGTGCTATCTTCTTATAGCCACAGCCACCCCTTTCCTTCCCCACTCCTTATTAACCCCTGAGTACTGCGAATCTGCCTCTGTCTCTATAATTTTGTTATTTCAAGAGTGCTATATAAATGGAATCCTGTAATATGTAACCTTTTGAGATTGGCCGTATTCACTCAGCATAATTCCCTTGAGATCCATTCAAGATGTTGGGTGTATGAATAGCTGGTTCCTTTTGTTTGCTGAGTATTCCAAGGTATAGGTGTACCGTAGCGTGTTTAACCATTCATTGGTTGAAAGACATTTGGATTGTTTTTAGTTTGGAGCGATCACAAATAATGCTGCTATAAACATTCATGTACAGGTTTTTGTGTGGATATAAGTTTTTATTTCTCTGGAATGTGCTACATCCTTTTACTTTCAACCTTCATATAAAATTTTAAGCTAGTTTTTTTGTAAAACAACGTATAGTTTGGTCATTTAAAAAGTCCATTCTGCCAATCTCTTTCAATTAATTTGTTCAGTCTATTTACATTTAATGTGATTATTTATATTTGGATTTAAGCCTACCAGTTTATTATTTGTTTTCTGTTTGTTTCCTCTGTTTTTTGTTCCTCAGTTTCCCATATAGTGCCTTCTTTATGGTCATTTGAATATTTTGTAGTATTCTATTTTATTTATTTTGTGTGTGTGTGTGTGTTTTACTATATCTCTTTGTATAATATTTTTAGTGATTGCTCTAGAGATTACAAAATACATCCTTACCTTTTCATGACATTTTTAAACTTTTATTGCCCCCAAGTAGAAGCTACCTTTTCATGACATTTTACCACTTTGAGTAGAATGCAGAAACTTTACCATCATATAGGTCCCTTCATTTTCCCCCCGGTTCATTTTGTCATTATCGTATGTGTTACACCTATATACATTGTACCAAATGATGTTACACTTTTGGTTTTCAACCATCAAGCCTTTATGTATATCTATATCTAATCTTTATCTATATGTATCTATCTATCTATATCTATATCTATATCTATATCTATATCTATATCTATATCTATATCTATATTTTGAGACAGGGTCTTGCTGTGTTGCCCAGGCTGGAATGCAGTGGCACAATCTCAGCTCACTGCAACCTCTGCCTCTTGGGCTCAAGTAATCTTCCCACCTCAGCCTCCTGAGTAGCTGGGACTACAGGTGTGCACTACCACGCCCAGCTAATTTTTGTATTTTTAGTAGAGATGGGGTTTCACTCTGTTGGGCAGGCTGGTCTCAACTCTTGGCCTCAAGTGATTTGCCTGCCTCAGCCTCCCAAAGTGCTGGGGTTACAGGCATGAGCCACCACACAAGGCCCATCAAGCATATTTTTAAGAACCTGAGAGAAGAAAAATAGTCTATTACATTCATCTATATTTACCACTTCTAGTGCTCTTCCTTTATTCCTGGTATTCCAAGTTCCTTCTGGTATAATTTCCCTTCTTTTTGAAGAATGTACTTTTAGAGCAGCTCTGCTGGCAACAAAATTCTATTTTCTTTGTTCTGAGATGGTCTTTACTTAACCTTGTATTCCTGAAGTATGTCTTCACTGAATATGAAATTCTGAGTTGATAGTTTTCTTTCAGCATTTAAAAAATGCTGTTCTGCTTTCTTCTGAACGCCATGATTTCTGTGGGATATCTCCAAGTTATTTGAGTTATTGTTCCCCTATAAATAAAATGTCATTTTTCTCTGGTTTCTTTTCTTTTCTTTCTTTTTTTTTTTTTTTTCGACGGAGTTTCACTCTGTCACCCAGCTGGAGTGCAGTGGCATGATCTCAGCTCACTGCAACCTCTGCCTCCCGGGTTCAAGCGATTCTTCTGCCTCAGCCTCCTGAATAGCTGGGACTACAGGCGCCCGCCACCATGCCCGGCTAATTTTTGTATTTTTAGTAGAGACGGGGTGTCACCATGTTGGCCAGGCTGGTCTTAAACTTCTGACCTCAAGCAATCCGCCAGACTCGGCCTCCCAAAGCGCTGGGAATTACAGGCGTTAGCTACCATGCCCAGCCCTCTGGTTTCCTTTGATATTTCAATTTTGTCTTTAGTTTTAAGTAGTTTGATTATAATATTGGGGGACATGGATTTTGGGGGGGTTTAGCCTCTTTGGGGCTTGCTGAGCTTCTCAAATCTGTAGGTTTCACGTGTTTCACCAAAGTTGAGAAGTTTCCAGTCATTATTTCTTCAATTTTTTTTCTGCACTGCACTCTTTCCTCACTCCTCTTAGCACTGTGAGGACACAAATGGTCAGCCTTTTGTTGTTGTCGCCCAGGTCCCTGAGGCTTATCTATTCTCTTCCTCACTTGTTCGTTCGTTCGTTCTTTCTTTCTTTCTTTCTTTCTTTCTTTCTTTCTTTCTTTCTTTCTTCTTTCTTTCTTTCTTTCTTTCTTTCTTTCTTTCTTTCTCTTTCTTTCTTTCTCTCTTTCTTTCTTTCTCTCTCTCTCTCTCTCTTTCTTTCTTTTTCGGTTGTTTGTTTATTTTCTTGTCTTTTTTTCCATAGAGTGAAGTTTGTGGTAAACCATCTTTATTTTTTCTGTTATTTAGATTGGGGAATTTTTATTGATCTGTCTTCAAGCTCGCTGACTCTTTCCTCTGTCATCTCCATTCTGCCATTCAGCCCCTCAGTGAGTTTTTACATTTCAGTTATTGTATTTTTCAGTTTGAACACTTCCATTTGGCTTTTCTTTATATTTTCTATTTCTTTGTTGGGACTATCTATTTTTCCATTTATTTAAAGGAAGTTAGCCCTTACTTGTTGGAGCATTTTTGTAATAGTTGCTTTTAAGTCTTTGTCAGCCACAGTAAAAAATGATAAGGGGAATATCACCACTGATCCCACAGAAATACAAACAACCATCACAGAATACTATAAATATATCTATGCAAATAAACTAGAAAATCTAGAAGAAATGAATAAATTCCCGAACATATACAACTTCCCAAGACTAAACCAGGGAGAAGCTGAATCCCTGAATAGACCAATAACAAGTTCTGAAATTGAGGCAGTAATAAATAGCCTACCAACCAAAAAAAGCCAGGACCAGATAGATTTACAGCTGAATTCTACCAGAGGTGCAAAGAGGAGCTGGTACCATTTCTTCTGAAATGATTCCAAACAATTGAAAAGGAGAGAGTTCTTCCTAATTCATTTTATGAGGCCAGCATCATCCTGATACCAAAACCTGGCAGGGATACAACAAAAAAAAGAAAACTTCAGGCCAATATCGCTGATGAACATTGATGTGAAAAGCCTCAATAAAATACTGGCAAACCAAATCCAGCAGCACATCAAAAAGTTTATCCACCACCATCAAGTTGACTTCTTTCCTGGGATGCAAGGCTGGATCAACATATGCAAATGAAAAAATATAATTCATCACATAAACAGAACTAAAGACAAAATTATATCTGTATTGAGGCATGATTATCTCAATAGACTCAGAAAAGGCCTTCGATAAAATTCAATATCCTTTCTTGTTGAAAACTCAATAAATTAGGTATAGGTGGAGCATATCTCAAAATAATAAGAGCCATTTATGACAAGCCCACAGCCAATATCATACTGAATGGCAAAAGCTAGAAGCAATCCCCTTGAAAACTGGCACAAGACAAGGATGCCCTCTCTTACCACTCCTATTCAAGATAGTATTGTAAGTTCTGGCCAGGGTGATCAGGCAAGAGAAAGAAATAAAGGGTACTCAAATAGGAAGAGAGGAAGTCAAACTGTCTCTGTTTGCAGACTACATGATCCTGTATTTAGAAAACCCCATCGCCTCAGCCCAAAAGCTCCTTAAGCTGATAAGCAACTTTAGCAAAGTCTCAGGATACAAAATCAATGTGCAAAAATCACAAGCATTCCTATACACTAACAACAGACAATCAGAGAGCCACATCATGAATGAACTTCCATTCACAACTGCTTCAAAAAAAAAAAAAAAACCTAGGAATACAGCTAACAAGGGAAGTGAAGGACCTCTTCAAGAACAATAAATCTTTGTTTAAGGAAATCAGAGAGGACACAAACAAATGGAAAATCATTTCATGCTCGTGGATAGGAAGAATCAATATTGTGATTCTTACTGCCCAAAGTAATTTATAGATTCAGTGCTATTCATATTAAACTACCATTGACATTCTTCACAGAATTAGTAAAAAAAAAAACTACTTTAAAATTTATATGAAACCAAAAAAGAGCCCATATAGCCAAGACAATCCTAATCAAAAAGAACAAAGTTGGAGGCATTACACTATCTGACTTCAAACTACACTACAAGGCTACAGTAACCAAAGCAGCATGGTACTGTTACAATAACAGACACACAGACCAATGAAACAGAATAGAGATCTCAGAAATAAGTCCACACATCTACAACCATCTGATCTTTGACAAACCTGACAAAAACAAGCAATGGGAAAAGGACTCCCTATTTAATAAACGGTGCTGGGAAAACTGGCTAGCCTTATTCAGAAAATTGAAACTGGACCCCTTCCTTATATCTTATACAAAAATTTAAACTCAAGATGGATTAAAGACTTAAATGTAAACCCAAAACTACAAAATCCCTAGAAGAAAATCTGGCCACTACCATTCAGGACATAGGCATGGGCAAAGATTTTATGACAAAACACCAAAAGCAATTGCAACAAAAGCAAAAATTGACAGATGGGACTTAATTAAACTAAAGAACTTTTGCATAGCAAAAGAAACTATCATCAGTGTGAATAGACAACCTACAGAATGGGAGAAAAGTTTTGCAATCTCTCCATTTGACAAAGGTCTAATATCCAGAATCTACAAGGAACTTAAACAAATTTACAAGAAAAAAAATTAAAACATGTGCAAAGGACATGAACAGACACTTCTCAAAAGAAGACATTTGTGTAGCCAACGTATGAAAAAAAGCTCAGCATCACTGATCATTAGAGAAATGCAAATCAAAACCACAGTGAGATACCATCTCACACCAGTCAGAATGGTGATTATTAAAAAGTCAAGCAACAACAGATGCTGGTGAGGCTGTGGAGAAGTAGGAACGCTTTTACACTGTTGGTGGAAATGTAAATTAGTTCAACCATTGTGGAAGACAGTGTGGCGATTCCTCAAAGATCTAGAACCAGAAATACCATTTGATCCAGCAATCCTATTACTGGGCATATACCCAAAGGAATATAAATCTATTATAAAGATACATGCACACATATGTTCATTGCAGCACTATTCACAATAGCAAAGACATGGAATCAACCCAAATGCCCATCAGTGATAGACTGGATAAAGAAAATATGGTACATATACATGATGGAATACTATGCAGCCATAAAAAAGAACTAGGTCATGTCCTTTGCAGGGACATGGATGGAGCTGGAAGCCATTATCCTCAGCAAATTAACACAGGAACAGAAAAGCAAATACCGCATATTGTCACTTACAAGTAGGAGCTGAACAATGAGAACACATGGACACAGGGAGGGAAACAACACACACTGGAGCCTGTTGGGGATAGGGGTGGGAAGAGGGAGAGCATCAGGATAAATAACTAATACATGCGGGGCTTAATACCTAGGTAATGATTTCATAGGTGCAGCAAACCACCGTGGCACATATTTACCTGTGTAACAAACCTGCATGTCTTGCACAGGTATCCCAGAACTTAAAATAAAATAAAAACAAAAACAAACAAACAAAAATAAAGTCTTTGTCAGCTAATTCCAATGTCTCTGTTACCTCAGCATGTTAGTTGAGATTTTCCTAGTTCTTCATAGGGTGAGAAATTTTGTATTGTATTCTGGACATTTTGTATGTTATGAGTCTCTGGGTCTTGTTTAAAATTCTGTGGAAAACATTTTATTCCGTTTTTTAACGTTAGTGGGTTATAGGTATGGTTGGGTTCAAGTTGTAAGTTCTGATCAGCCTTCAGTGGTGTGTGGTTTCGATGTTCCACTAACATGCACTGCTATTCAGAGCAGTCCTGCATGTGCGCCACCTGGTGGCCAGTCTAGGAGGTGGGACATGGTTCACCTCATAGTTTACAGTTGTATCTCAAAGCTTTTGATATAATGTTTAGGGTCAGATTCATGAATGTGCCACTTGTGGATAAACCCAGGGATTCTTAAACAACTTTATCAAGTCCCTTTCCCTAATACCTCCCTCTCTATAATGTTGCTAGTACTTTCTGAGTCCTGGGCTCCCCTTTTCAGTCCTCCAACCTGAAGAAAAACAAAAAAGAAGATGGGGGATTTCTCCCTCTCCTTTGAGCATTAGGAGACCACGCCCTTGAGCCAGAACCAGAGGGTTTCTCTTGGACTTCTCTCCATTCATGCAGACGCCCACGTCCAGGTTCCACACTACCTTATACCTAGTCTGGGCAACACTGAGGCTAAAAATACAGTAGACTCACCACCCATTCAGAGGTCCTTTAAAGTCTGGTCTTCCTTTCCAGTCTATCTGCTACTAGATGCTCACAGTGCCCAGGTCATTGTGCTGTGCATTCTGTCCAGGTTTATCGCTTCATCCGGTGGGGGGATAGGGTCATCACAACTACATGACTCAAAACTCAGCCCCATCTCACCTGAAACCTGGGGCTGAGTTTTGAATCATGCAGTTAATCTAATTAATACTGATTAATGGATACTTGGGCGATTCTTCCTGCCTTTTAAATTGTCGTGTTTCTGGAATCTGTTTTAATATTTTTATCTTATCCCTTCATAACACTGGTTCTCAACTTGGGTTTTCATTAGAATCACCTACACAGATTAAAAAAAAAAAAAAAGTTAATGTCCAGGCTACATCCCAGCCAAATTAAACCAGAATCTCTGGGAATAGGATCCAGGAATTAATACTTATATTTAAAAAGATGTATTTCGCACCCCTTACCCCATCCTCTAATCCTCCAAACCTGTTCTTCCTATAGTCTGCCTCATTTCACTTAATATTGTCACCATCCTCCAAACTCCCAAGTAAGACACCTTGGAGTTGGCCTGAACTCAGCTCCAGAATTTTTGCATTCAGGCTACCCTCTGCCCTGTCATTGCCAACTCAGAAATGTCTTCAAATGTGGCCCTCATCTCTATTCCTTTTTTTTTTTTTGTCACAAGATCTCACTCTGTCACCCAGGCTGGAGTGCAGTGGTACAATCACTGCTCACTGCAGCCTTGACCTCCTGGGCTCAAGTGATCTTCCTGCTTCAGCGTCCTGAGTAGCTGGGACCACAGGTGCATGCCATCATGTCTGACTAATTTTTTAATTTTCGGTAGAGACGGTGTCTCACTTTGTTGCCCAAGCTAGTTTCACACTCCTGGGCTCAAGTGATCCTCCTGCCTTGGCCTCCCAAAGTGCTGCAATGACAGGTGTTAGCCACCATGTCCAGCCATCTCTATTCTTTTAATCAAGCTCATGTGGCATAGCTGTGTCATTGGTTTCCCTGTCACTGGGCTGTCTTGGCAAACACTCTCACTGCTGCCAAAGGGATCTTCCTAAAAGAAGACTCTGTCAAGCCCCTTGTAAAACCTCCCTAGCACCTCCTGGCCCCCAGTCTAGAGTCTAAACTCCTGGGCAAGGCACACGAGGCTTGCCATACCAGGCCTAGACTTCTTCTCCTAACTCCTCCCTCATCACCCATACGTCTCTTTTCCCCACCTCCCAAAGACACACAGACATTCCCAAAATACCCCCGGCCCTGGAACACCTTATTGTTATCCTACTGAAATACTCACTTCCTACTTTGATGTCTGGCCATCTCCTTTTCAACCTTTAAAGAACCAACAGAAATGTGAACCACTTGCCAGTGCTTCCCAGCTGATGTCATTACTGATCCTCCAGCTTTGGCCATAGTGTATTGTCACAGTCACAGGCCAGGTGTGGTGGCTCATGACTGTAATCCCAGCACTTTGGGAGGCTGAAGTGGGTGGATCACCTGTAGTCAGGAGTTTGAAACCAGCCTGACCAACATAGTGAAACTCTGTCTCTACTAAAAATACAAAATTAGCTGGGCATGGTGGTGCATGCCTGTAATCCCAGCTACTTGGGAGGCTGAGGCAGGAGAATCGCTTGAACCCAGGAGGCTGAGGTTGCAGTGAGCTGAGATCGCGCCATTGCACTCCAGCCTGGGCAACAAGAGTGAAACTCGGTCTCAAAAGATAAATAAGTCATGGTCACAAAACTCCACTGAAACTGTTTGCATGACCGTCTCTCCTACTAGACTGGGGGCACCTTGAGGGTGGGTAGTTATTAACATTTGTCTTTCTGGGAAAGCACACAGTGCCTGACTCACAGCAGACCCGCAGTGGGCGTTCAAACAAATAAATGAATATAGAGCAGGCAGGGGCCCAGGAAGCAGCTCTGTGAGATTAGAGAAGTAAAAAGAAAGAGGATGAAATGTAGGTATTTAAACACAGCATGAATGTTTGCAAAATGGAACAAGATTGCCAAAGTTTCTAAGCTCAGACAAAGTAGTCATTTCTGGTTTAGGTCCAAGTATTGATACTATTTCAAAACCAGCCTGGGTGTTTTCTTAGCTGAAGGAAAAGGAGATGCCAGGGAAATACAATGAACTTGCGAAACAGGTATAAAGCCAGGCTCCAAGGAACTGAGGAAACGTCTCTGATGTGGAAAGCAGCATCACTTGTCAAACTTGAATTCAATTCCCAGCTCACTGCCTGCTGCTGGGGAAACATGGGCAAGTTAATTAACTTTGTTGAGCCTCAATTTTCTCATCTGTAAAATGGGTACAATATTTCCTACCTCATAGGATTGGGTTGAGGATTGAATGAGTTAATTCACATTTCTAGTATGTAGTTAAGAGCCTGATAAATAGTGTTATTTTTATTTTCTGGTGATTTAGGGAATGAGTTGGCAGAAGTAGATGAAAAGAGGCATATGTCTGTTTCAGTTGGGGTCTTTATTGTCTTCAGCTCCTTAGAGGAGAAAGCCTTTGAATTCCCATGTCCTCACGTCTAGGAATGGGCTGACAGCCCAGGTTCCTCCTTTGGCTTTTGGCCACCACTCTTGGGCCAGCTGGCCCACTTCCCCGCTCAGAGCCACGGAGCAACAAGGAGCCAGCACTGTCCCTTCATCCAGGGAAGTGCCTCATTCCTCATCCAAGTGTCCTTGACTCCTGAAATAACAGGGCAATATTTGAACATCCTATACCTGGACAGGCCCTATTTACCAAGGACATTCTAAAAATACACTGTTGGGATTAAAAAAAAAACCTTGCTGATTCTAAAGATCTCTGAAAATGGTACCTTCTAAATTCATGTGCACAGAAGTAGCCAGGCCTTGAGATGTCCATTCAAGGTATATGAGGGTGCAGTGGCACGTGTCCGGAATCCCAGTTACTTGGGAAGCTGAGACAGGAGGATCACTTGAGCTCAGGAGTTTGAGACCGGACTGGACAATATAGTGAGACTTTGTTTCTATAAAAAATATGTACATGACACATTCAGCCACAAACATCACTAGATTACCTTCGGGTGAGTAGCTCACTAAAACATTAAAAGCCAGGCAATCAGTGTTCCTGAAGATTGTAGCTGTCCATCTGTCATCTCTCCTCTTAGTGGGCACATGAATTCATGCCAGCATTGTGTGTGGAAAATACCTCAGTTTCAATAGGAGAGGAAAGAAGGACAGAAGGAAAGAAGGAAAACTGACATTGACCGAGAGTCTACCACGTGCAAGGCATTTTCTATATCTTCTCATTTAATCCTTGCAAAAATTATACAGGAAAACTTGTTCCCATTCTGACAGGTCAGGAAATGGAGACTCATATAGAAATGACTTGCCCAGGTTCACTCATGCAGCAAGCGGCAAAGCTGAGATTTGCATCGAAACCAGCCCACTCTAAAACCAACTTTCAGCCCAGCGCCCAGGCAGCAAGAGTTGTCAGCTGAAGCACATAGCAAATGAATTTTCACATACTTCTCATTTCCCCTTTCCAACCCTTTTCCACCTCCACCTTCCCCACTCCTTTCCCCCTTCTGCAAGCTTCTCTGTGATGTTCCGCTGTAGAGTGATCCTCCAACTACAATCAGCAATGTAGCCATAGGAATTACTGAAGGGCAGGCAGGGTTGGTAATACATGCAATCCATTTGTTGACTGCACTTGAATGTACCTGGAAGTATGCGAGTGCAGGGAGGGCCCCGGAGGGAGGCACACATCTATATTTCAGATTGGCAAGTCAGTCACAAGTTACAGCTCCATGCCAGGGGCATTTTTAGATAGCCAGATACACAGATAATGAAGGCACAGATTAACTGCGTCTGACTGTGCGTAACTTAAAGCTCTCAGCCTCTATGGCCAGTCCATGTGGTGAAACAAACATTCCTCCAGCATATGGTAAGTTTTAGTAGAAAGCTTGCAGTAAGAAGTGCGGGTCCCTATCAGACGGGTGAAAAACATGTGGTTGATATTAGCATGCATTCACCTCTCAGACCCACTGGATTTGGCCCATTCTCTCTCCTTTTCCCAGGGTCACTTCTTTTTTGGAAAATACGGACAAGATGTCACTGTGTTGCCCAGGCTGGTTTTGAACTCCTGGGCTCTTGAACTCCTGGCCTCTTGAAGTGTTAGGATTACAGGCATGAGCCACTATGCCTGGCCCAGGACAGGTACTTGACTGGCTTTTCTGCACTGAAAAAAAATAAAATCTCCACCCATGCAGTTCTGAGAATGTAACTATTTCTTAGAATTTTCAATAAATTAAACTATTGAGTTAAATAGTAGCAAAGTGCTCAAGATTGGGAACAAGGAGGCCAGATTCTCATCCCCTACCCACCTTAAATGGCCTTGGACAAGTCACAATGTTTTCGTCAAGAGTATGAAATATTTTCTTTTTTTGTTATTTTTAAAAAAGTCTTTTTCTTACTTAAAAGCAGTGGCTCACGCCTATAATCCCAGCACTTTAGGAGGCTGAGGTGGGTGGATTGCTTGAGCTCAGGAGTTCGAGACCAGTCTGGGCAACATGGTGAGACCCCCGTCTCTACCAAAATACAAAAAAATAGCCAGGCGTGGTGGCGTGTGCCTGTGGTCCCAGCTACTTGGAGGGCTGAACCTGGGTTGGGGGAACAGAGGTTGCAGTGAGCTGAGATGGTGTCACTGCACTCCAGCCTGACAGAACAAGACCCTGTCTCAAATAAATAAATAAATACATAACACATTGTTTGGTTGAAATTTTTTGACTTTAATTTTTTTTTTTTCAGATGGAGTCTTGCTCTGTCACCCAGGCTGGAGTGCAATGGCTCAATCTTAGCTCACTGCAACCTCCACCTCCTGAATTCAAGCGATTCTCCTGCCTCAGCCACCTGAGTAGCTGGGATTACAGGCACCTGTTACCATGCTTGGCTAATTTTTATACTTTTAGTAGAGATGGGGTTTCACGATGTTGGCCAGGCTGGTCTCAAACTCTTGACCTCAAGTCATCTGCCCTCCTTGGCCTCCCAAAGTGCTGGGATTACAGGTGTGAGCCACCATGCCCAGCTAACTTTAATTTTTTTTGAAATGAGTATTTTCTGAAAGATCACCTCCAGCTCTGGAATGCATTGATTCTAATCACTAGCATCAGAAAGAGCAAAGCTGCCAGGGTTGGACATGTGAATTCCAGGCTCTTCTAAGGAGACAGAGGCCATAGAGCAAACCCTTTTGACTTCATCACCTCTCCACCTGCCTTT
This sequence comes from Nomascus leucogenys, assembly GCF_006542625.1. NCBI lineage: Eukaryota > Metazoa > Chordata > Mammalia > Primates > Hylobatidae > Nomascus > Nomascus leucogenys. Next base: position 57,938,094 of record NC_044384.1, on the reverse strand, counting down.
CCTGTATCCCTTCTCCCATCCTTCTTTGAAATCTCTAACAGGCGTTCTCTATCCTCTCAAAAGCTGGTTCATATGCTAGAACGGGGCTCCTCAAACCACCCAGGGATCTTGTTAAAATGAAGATCCTGGTTCAGGTGATCTGGAGTGGGACCTGAGATTTTGCATTTGCAACAAGCTCCCAGGTGAGGCTGATGCTGCTAGCCCTGGGACCATACTTTGAGTAGTGTTTATTAGTCAGTGAGGGGCACCACAGCAAAATGCCACAGACTGGGTGGCTCAAACAATGAAAACTCGTTTTCTCACAGCTATGGAGTCTGGAAGTCCAAGATCAAGGTGTTGGCAGGGTTGATTTTTGGTGAAATCTTTCTCTTTACCTGTGGACAGCAGCCTTCTTGCTGTGTCCTGATGTGGCCTCTCCTCTGCATGGGCACCCCTAGTGTCTTTTCCTCTTCTTGTAGGGACATGAGTTCTCTCTAGTTAGGGTTCTATGACCTCAATGACCTTAAAGGCCCTGTCTCCAAGTACAGTCACATTGGGGGTTAGGACTTCAACACATGAATTTTAGTGGGACACAAGTCAGTCCATAGCAGGTAGCAAGGGTCTAAAGCAGGTCTGGACAAGTCACACATATAATTTAAAATTTTCCGAGAGCCACATTTTAAAAAAATAAAAAAGAAACAGACAATTGGTGACATAAAATTGTCACTAAAAAAAAGAAACAGGCAATATTAATTTTTATGATCTATTTTATTTTACCCAGTTGACCTAAAATGTTATCATTTTAGCATATAATAGATATAAAAATTATTGAGATACTTTATATTCTTTTTTACACAAAACCTGTGAAATCTGGTGTGAATTTCACTCTCAGACATTTCTCAATCTGGACTGGTCACATGTCCATGCTCGGATGGCCACATGTGGATGGTGGCTACTGTATTGGACGGCACAGGTCTTAATCTTTTCCTACCTCTTGATGCCATGATGTCCTTGGTATGGGGCCTAGGAGGAGATAAACCTGCCAGAGGTAGATCCTAAGAAAGGATATTTGCTGATTACAGAAGACCTACCTACACCAACATCATGGAGTGTTCACAGATCTGCCCCTGTTCGTCCCTGACCTCCTTCCTGTCCTACACCTTTTCCCTCTTACCCACTGCACACTGGACTGTTCCAACACACACCAGACCAGGGCCTCATTGCCTTTCCAATTCGCTTCAGGACTTTATTCAGATAGTAAAGAGGCTTTCTCTGGGCACTCTGGCTTAAATTTCAACTCCCACCCTCTGCTTTCTATTTCATTCCCATTTTTAATTTTATTCTCAGCACTCATCGCTAGCTAACATACCATGTATTTTACTAATTTATCTTATTTGTCATTTGTAAATCCCACCAGAATACACATCTTGTGAGGGCAGGGATCCACCTCTGTTTCGTTCACAGCTGTATCTCCCTTCAGTGCCTAGAATGATGTGTGGCACAGGAAATGTTTCTGACTGAGTGGATGAACATCAGAACCACGTCATGGGTCAAAGGACAGCTGGCGTTCAGGTCCTCTGCTCCTGCACTTGCCACCGTTTCTGGGGAAGTGCCTTAAGCCGTGTGTCATCAAGTGAAAAGGAGGGATTGTGCGTGGTCTCAGTCCTTATGGGAACCTGTGTAGAAGACAATATCTGAAAAATTAAGAACAGAAATGGCACCTACAAACAAGACACTGGGAAAGGTTCCAAGGTTTTAAAAAAGGAAGTAATGAGGCTGGGTGCAGTGGCTCATGCCTGTAATCCCAGCACTTTGGGAGGCCAAGGCAGGTGGATCACTTGAGGTCAGGATTTCGAGACCAGCCTGGCCGACATGGTAGAACCCCATCTCTGCTAAAAAATACAAAAATTAGCTGGATATGGTGGTGCATGCCTGTAGTCCCAGCTACTCGGGAGGCTGAGGCAGGAGAGTCATTTGAACCCAGGAAATGGAGGTTGCAGTGAGCCGAGATCACACCACTCCACTCCAGCCTGGGTGACAGAGCGAGGCCCTGTCCCTGCCTCCACAAAAAAGGAAGTGATGTATTGAAAAAGGCTACCATATAAACCTCTAGAAAATATATTAAGTAAAATGCTTATTGATCTCAACAGTTGACTTCAAAGATGCTGCTGATATTTTACGTGTCTACTTGGCTAGGGTATGGTACCCAGTTGTTTGGTTAACAACCAGTCTAGATGTTGCCATGATACATATTTTTAAATGTGATTAACGATGAAATCAGTAGACTTTGAGTAAAGCAGATTAATCTCCATAATGTGGATGGGCTTCATTCAATCAGTAGAAGCCCTTAGAAAATTGAAGTCTACGGAATAAAGAATTCTGGGCCAGTCACCATGGCTCATGCCTATAATCCCAACACTTTGGGAGGCTGACGTGGGAGGATCGCCTGAGCCCAGGAGTTTGAGACCAGCCTGGGCAACATGGCAAGATCCTGTCTTAAAAAAGTAATAATAAAAAAAGAGAAATAATTCTGTCTCTAGCTGGGTGTGGTGGCTCATGCCTGTAATCCCAGCACTTTGGGAGGCAGAGGCGGGAGAGTAGCTTGAGGCCAGAAGTTCGGGACCAGCCTGGGCAACATAGTGAGACCCTGTCTCTACAAAAAATTAGCCATGTACAGTGGCATATGTCTGTAGTCCCACCTACTTGGAAGGCTGAATTTGGAGGATCACTTGAATGCAGGAGTTGGAGGTTAGAGTAAGCCATGATCACTCTAATGCACTCCAGCCTGGGTGACGGAGAGAAACCTTGTCTCAATACCCACCCCCACCCCTCCCCCCTAAAAAAATTCTGTCTCCAGACTGCCCTCGAACTCAAGACTGCAACGTCAACTCTTGCTGGAGTTTCCTGCCTGTTTCCAGCCTGCTCTTCTGTCCTGCAGGTTTTAGATTTGCCAGCTTCCATCATCACATGAGCCAATTCCTTAAAATCGATCCCTCTCCCTATACACATATCCTATTAGTTCTGTTTCTCTGGAGGATCCTGACTCATACAAGCAGTGCTTCTCAAACTTTAGTGTAACTATGAATCACCTGGAGATTTTGTTAAGTCACAGATTCTGATGTAGTTCTGGGGTGGGACCTGAGATTCTGCATTTCTGGGTTATCAGAGGATACCAATGATATGGGTCTATGGGTGACACTTTGAGTAGCAAGAGCATCTTCCCTGGGTTCTCAGAGCATCTGGGCTTCTTGAAAGGAGTAGGGACAAGTCCTCTCAGAATCTTCAGAAATTTAAGGAGTCTGTAGTTAGTTCCTTCCTCTAAAGCAGGGGTTATAGCCAGGCGTGGTGGCATGTACCTGTGGTCCCAGCTACTTGGGAGGCTGAGGTGTGAGAATCACTCAATCCCAGGAGGCTGAGGCTGTAGTGAGCTGTGATTGCACCACAGCACTCCAGCCTGGGTGACAGAGTGAGACCCTGTCTCAAAATAATAAATTAATTAATTAATAAAAAAATGAAAAGCAGGTGCCAGCAAACATTTTCTGTAAAGCGCTAAATAGTAAATATTTTAGGCTTATGGGTCATATGATTTTTTTCAAAGCTACTAAATTCTGCCATTATAGCATGAAATTAATTACAGACAATGCATAAACTAGGCTGGGCACAATGGCTTACACCTATAGTCTTAGCGCTTTGGGAGGTGGAGGCAGCAGAGTCACTTGAGGACAGGAGTTCAAGACCAGCTTGGGCAACACAGCAAGGCCCCATCTCTACAAAAAATTAAAAATCAGCCTGGTGTGGTGGGACACACCTGCAATCCCAGCTACTCAGGAAGCCGAGGCAGTAGGATCACTTGAACCCAGGGGTTTAAGGTTGATTACGCCACTGCACTTTAACTTGGGTGACAGAGTGAAACCCTGTCTCTTAAGAGAAAAACCAAAACAAAATGTGAACTAATGTGTATGGCCGTGTGCCAGTGAAACTTTATTTATTTATTGAGACATAGTCTTGCTCTGTTGCCCAGGCTGGAGTGCAGTGGTGCAATCTGGGCTCACTGCAACCTCCATTCCCTGGGGTTCAAGCGATTCTCGTGTCTCAGCCTCCCAAATAGCTGGGATTACAGGCGGCCGCCACCACGCCCAGCTAATTTTTGTATTTTTATTAGAGACAGGGTTTTGCCATGTTGGCCAGGCTGGTCTCAAACTCCTGACCTCAAGTCATCTGCCCTCCTCAGCCTCCCTAAGTGCTGGGATTACAGGCGTGAGCTGCCACGCCCAGCAAAACTTTATGAAAACAAGCTGTGACTGGATTTAGCCTGTGGGCCATAGTTTGCCAACCACTGTTTTATAGAATCACTTGACAGTGAGGTTCTCCAGGACAGGGTTCTTACTCATTTTGGCAGTTTCAGGGCCTCATGCATCAGAGGCATTTAATAGAGGCTTAATGGAAAAAAAAATGAATATATTGAATGAGGCCATTAAGATTTGGCTGCCTATAATCTGCAAAGCACAGATTCTCAGTTACCAAGTAACTATCCTTTTTTTTTTTTTTTCTGAGATTGAGTCTTGTTCTGTCGGCTAGGCTGGAGTGCAGTGCTGCGATCTCGACTCACTGCAACCTTTGCCTCCCGGGTTCAAGCGATTCTCCTGCCTCAGCCTCCCAAGTAGCTGGGACTACAGGTGCACGCTGCCACACCTGGCTAATTTTTTTATTTTAGTAGAGACGGGGTTTCATCGTGTTGCCCAGTCTGGTCTTGAACTCCTGAGCTCAGGCAATCCACCCGCCTCGGCCTCCCAAGTAACTATCTTTTATTGTCTTTTCAGTTTCTGTTTCAGATAATGAAATAAGGATGTGTCATAATTTTTGTATAAGTGAACTTTCTGGCTCCTGCTTGCTTCCTTCTGCCGTCCTATTCCTTAGGCCAGAGATATATAGATAGAATACATAAGAAGGTAGATAGGAGAATTCAGTATATGATACGGAAATGTGTAATGAGAATATCATGGTCAAAAAAAGGAAAAATAACAGTGCAAGTATAGCTAATGCATACAAACAAATTCTTAAATTTGTTGTGAAGTATTTTGCACATATAAAATGAATAACTATATATGTGGCATAAAAATTGGCATGCATCTGTAGTCCCCGCTACTCGAGGGACTGAGGTAGGAGGATCACTTGAGCCCAGGATTTCAAGGCCAGCTGGGCAACATAGTGAGACCCTGTATCACACACACACACACACACACACACACACACACGCAAATACAAATTTAATATAATGACTACCAATGCAAGTGATTTTTATGTGTTAAAAACAATATCAAGGCCTAGTGCGGTGGCTCACACCCATAATCCCAGCACTTTGGGAGGCTGAAGTGGGAGGATTGTTCGAGCCCAGGAGTTTGAGACCAGCCTGAGAAACATGGTGAGACCTTGTCTCTACAAAAATTAAAAGAATTAGCGGGGGGGCCGGGTGCAGTGGCTCAGACCTGTAATCCTAGCACTTTTGGAGGTTGATAATGGGCAAATCACATGAGGCCAGGAGTTTGAGACCCTCCTGGCCAACATGGTGAAACCTCCATCTCTACTAAAAATACAAAAATTAGCTGGGTGTGGTGGCGCATGCCTGTTATCCCAGCTACTCGGGAGGCTGAGGCAGGAGAATTGCTTGAATCCAGGAGGTGGAGGGTGCAGTGAGCTGAGATTGTGCCACTGCACTCCAGCATGGGCAACAGAGTGAGACTCCGTCTCAAAAAGAAAAAAAAAAAAATTAGCCGGGCATGGTGGTTCCAGCTGCTTGGGAGGCTGAGGTGGGAGAATGGCTTACGCCCAGGAGGTCAAGGCTGCAGTGAGCCATGTTTGTACTACTGCACTCTAGCCTGGGTGACACAGTGTGACCGTGTCTCAAAAAAAAAAAAATTCAAGAAAATGCATTTTATATTATATATATCACATGCTCATTTTAGAAAACAAAATTTAAAAAAATCTGTATAATTTCACACGCCAAGGATCAGTGAAAAGACTGTGAAAATTGAAACTTAGAGTGGAATTTGGAAGCCCCTATATTGACATTATTGGATGAGAGAATGTATTGGTAATTGAGGCAGGCTGCTCAGTGCTCAGTGGTTTTATATATATATACGTGTATATATATATATACGTGTATATATATATATATATATGTATGTCACCTGGGCCCACCTTTCTGAGATCAGCTATTACAGGTCATGCTCTTTACCCCACTGTCCTTATTGCTACAAGCTCTAAGCTCAAAGGAGAGTCGAGGAGGATGTGGGGTGGAGCCCGTGCAGGCCCATGGTCTTAATGCCAACCTTTTGGATGGCAGGTTCTTAACACCATGTTCAGGTGCAGTGGGCTACATGCCAGCCTCAGCACTATGGCTCCTCATGTAGAACAGCAAATTTAATTTTTACGCTTAGCTAAATGGAACCACTATTTCCCAAGAGCAAAGTAGGTTTGGCCTCTATGGTTGCATTCATATTTGCATATAAAATTGGCTCCCTCCCTGTCCAAATACTTCATTTCCACATACCAGGTGATGGTTATTGATGATGGAAAAGACCTATTAGTAAATGATTATAAAGTACTTGGCTAATCAAAATGAGAGTGAAATAGCCCTCTGATAAGGCAGGGCCATGGCAAGCATTGATAACCCGGATCTCACTGGCCCTGGAGTTCTTTGTGAGGTCTAGCCTTGGCAGGCCCCACATGATCCGTATTGCCTCTGAGTCCCAGCACTCCACGTGGATTGGGTGTGTCCTGGGAGCTGAGCACTGTGCAGACTGTGCAGAACCTGGACAGTGCGTGGTCCCTGTGTCCTAGCTTAAAACTGATCCCACTGTGATGGCATGACCTAGCCTGGGGGGGTCAGTTTTTACTAGCTTGTCACATAGGCTCAAGGCAGTTTGTACACTGCAGGAACACATAATTTTAAATGTTTGAAAACGCCGCTAGACAGATACTTGCACACCCATGTTCACAGCAGCATTATTCACAGTGGCCAAAAGATGGAAACCACACAAATGTCTATCGGTAGATGAATGGAGAAACAAGATGTGGTATGTACATACAATGGAGTCTTAGCCTTAAAAAGGAATGAAATTCTTTAAAAAAAAAATTTTTTTTTTATATTGGAGACAGGGTCTCACCATGTTGCCCAGGCTGGTCTCAAACTCTTGGGCTCAAGTGCTCCTCCCGCCTCAGCCTCCCAAAGTATTGGGATTTCAGGCATAAACCACCGTGCCTGGCCTTCTCCTCTTGAATATCAATATATTTTCTTAAAAGAACGGGCCCTGAGGCCGGGCGCAGTGGCTCATGCCTGTAATCCCAGCACTTTGGGAGGCCGAGGCAGGTGGATCACCTGAGGTCAGGAGTTTGAGACCTGCCTGGCCAATATGGTAAAACCCCAACTTTACTAAAAATACAGAAATTAGCTGAGCGTGGTGGTGGGTGCCTGTAATCTCAGCCTCTCAGGAGGCTGAGACAGAAGAATTGCTTGAACTCGGGAGGCAGAGGTTGTAGTGAACCCAGATTGTGCCACTGCACTCCAGCCTGGGCAACAGAGCGAGACTCTAAAAAAAAAAAAGAATGGGGCCTGCAGTTTCCTATGTATGTATGTATGCATTGGAAAATTTGTGCCTGCATTTGTTGTTCTTCCCTCACTATTCAGAAACCTCTGGAAATTCAATGTTTCCTAATAACTGGAGCTACAGTTACCACTTCAGTTGCAAAATGAATTGGGCAGGAATCTGAACTTGCTGTTCTGCTCTCACCGGAAGCAACACCAAGCATTTAGGTGCTGAGGGCTCCTGGCAGGGTGCTGTAGGAAGTGCAGGGAAGCCCCTGACACAGGACCCCAGGGATGTGCTGCTGCCATAGGGAGCAGGCAGGAAAGGGGAGGAATTGGACACAGCTGGTCTAACCTTCTAGCCTCCCCGCTGGCCCCACCTGCCTCCTCGAGTCTCTGACTGCTTAGGATTTCATGCTCGACCTTTGCTGAACTCCCTCTCTCCAAACCAGCCTCTTAGAATTTTGTCTGTTCCTTTGATAGGTAGAAATGGATTGCATTTTAAAATGTCTCCCTCCTCATTTATATAATGGCAAGTAAAAGAAAAAAAAAGTTTCCCCCTCAGCCAAGTGCAGTGGTGCACCTGCAGTCCCAGTGACTCGGGAGGCAGGAGAATCACTTAAACTCAGGAGTTCTGGGCTGTAGCGTGCTATGACTGTGCCTGTGAATAGCCACTACACTCTAGCCTGGACAACACAGCAAGACTCTGTCTCTAAAAAAAATCCAAAAACCAAAAGCAAATGGTTTCCCCTGGAACTTTCATTTCTGGTATCAGCAAGACTTGTTTAGCCAAAAACAACTTAAGAAAAAGACATGAGTAGGCATGTTGTAGAAAAGAAAATATATGTGATTATGATACATGTAAAGAGACACCCAGTTATCAGTAATCCACAAAATAAAAATCAAGGCAGTTGTTGGCATACCATTTTGCATCCTTTGATTGGCAAAAAGCAAAATGTCTGACGATACTAAATGTTGGAGATGATCATCTTACACATGCTAGTGGGAGTATAATTTGGTATAACCACGTTGAAAAGTTGATCGGCCTTAGTTCCTAAAGTGGAATATTTACATACCTTATGACTGAACAGTTCCACTCCATGGTATACACCAAAGAGTGATTTCTGCACCATCACAACAAAAACAACAACAATAATAACAATAAAAGGGGTATGTACAAGAATGATCAAACAGTACTGTTCACAATAGTGAAACACTGGAAACATCAGGAGAATGTGTGAGTAAGTATTATGTAGCAACTGAAATGTATGGACTAAGCAATATATAACAACGAGAATGAATTTTTGCATATGTTAAAAGTCTCAGAAGATTAGTGACAGCATGGTACCACTTTTTATAATTAAAAACAATGTTGATAATGGTATTCTTTAAAATATACATATAGACTCAATACAACTATTTACAAAGGAAAGCCAGGGCAGGATGAACAGGAGATTCAAGCAGCTATGAAGAAGGCTAGGATGGAGCCACATGGTTTGATGAGGGCTATTGCCCAGTTCCTTGCTTTTATTTTGGGTGGTGAGTTTGAGGGTGCTTATTGCATTATTAAAAAGAAGTAACTAAATAATGGCAGGTGCAGAAGTCAATGAAGATGGCCAGGTGTGGTGGCTCACACCTGTAGTACTAGCACTTTGGGAGAGGCTGAGGTGGGCAGACTGCTTGAGCTCAGAGGTTTGAGACCAGCCTGAGCAATGTGGTGAGACTCTGTCTCTACTAAACTACAACAACAATTACAACAACAACACAAAACCCAGGTGTGGTGGTGCCCGCCTGTGGTCCCAGCTACTCGGGAGGCTGAGGTGGAAGGATTGCTTGAGCCCAGTGGGTGGAGGTTGCAGTGAACCGTGATCATGTCACTGCACTCCAGCTGGGTGACAGAGGGAGACCCTGTCTCAAAAAAAGTCAATGAATAGAGTCCCATGAGCCAGGATGATGATTCAATCACAGTCTGACACTATGTTCCTGAGAGTCCCTTGTCCCTCTTCCCTGTCTCCCAAAAACAAACCAAAGAAGCTTAGTTAGCAGTCAGCAGAACAGCAGCTCCTTCCGCCTTGTGGTTTCTGCGTCATAGGGGAGCCTCTTATCCCCATTAAAGCCTCCCTTGTCCACCTGAGGATATCTGCAAATGCCACTCTTCCAGATTCATTTCTTTTTGCTTCAGTTCCCCTGCCTTCTCTAAAAAAGCATACAGTGTTACTGCAGGGTGGCAGAGTATGATTCATTAGTCATGAATGTGTATTTTTAGAACAATCTCAATGATCTTTTCATGCCTCTACACAGAGATTTATTTTAATATAGAGACGGGGGTCTCGCCATGTTGCCCAGACTGGTCTCGAATTCCTGGGCTCAAGTGATCCTCTTGGCCTCAGCCTCCCAAAGTGCTAGGATTGTAGGCGTGAGCCACTGCGCCTTTTAACAATGGCATAGATTGATCTGCCCCATCATTTATGTAACGACTCTTTTATTTGTGAGCATTTAGATTGTTTCTAGTTTTTAATTTCACACAGATGCTACAGTAAATAAAATTGCTGCAGGGAATATTCTTCTGCACTTGGGTGAGCATGCTGGTAGAGTGAATTTCTAGAAGCAGAATTGCTGAGTCAAAAGAAATACGTATATTTACATTTTGGTGGCCACTGCCAAATTGTCTCCAAAATGGTTCTACTTATTTCCAGACCCACCACCAACACGCCGTAGCAGCTATGTTAGGAAACCGTGTCTTTATGGTTTCTTTTGTTTTCCCTGAGCTGGCCTGGGAGTTGGGGTGGTTTTAGGACTAGGGACCAGGGAGACGCAGCGCTTACCTCCCCACCCTTAGCCTCTCCCCTCTGTGTCCTGGTTGCTGATGGGCAGCAACCAAGTTATTCTTCCCCTTGCCACTGGAAGGGCCACCGTGTCCTCTCTGCCTGTCGCTTTTCCCTTGCAGTCAGTGAACGGGTCGGCCTGGCCTGGCAGTGCCTGGGTTGCTAGAAAGTGGTGAGAGCACTTCTCCTCACCTGCCTGAGGGGGATGTGCTTAGGACTGGTGAAAAGTCCATTTGGGATGAAGGCGGCAAACATCTATATAAATCCAAACTTTAAAATAACGGGACTGGGGAAGTGTCAAAATATGTTACAAGATCAACAAAAGCCTGTTGTCACTCATTCAGAAACCTGACATCTCTTCTTTTGGATTCAGAATCCCAAGGTTTGGTTTCAAGGTGACTACAACTTTCCAACTAAGCCTCACATTTATTTGTTCTGCCATGTCTGCAGTATGTGGCAGAAAAGAAAAGAAAATCTTTACCTTTTGCTCTTCCTTTTATCATTTTCATCAAGGTCCATCTAGCATGCTTAGCATGCAGTTAAGTCTATTTTTAGGAGAATTTTTTTTTTTTTGAGATGGAGTCTTGCTCTGTCACCCAGGCTGGAATGCAATGGCGTGATCTCGGCTCACTGCAACCTCTGCCTCCCAGGTTGAAGCGATTCTCTTGCCTCAGCCTCCTGAGTACCTGGGATTACAGGTGCGTTGCCACAATACCTGGCTAATTTTTGTATTTTTACTAGAGACGGGGTTTTACCATGTTGCCCAGGCTGGTCTCGAACTCCGGACCTCAGGTGATCTGCCTGCCTTGGCTTCCCAAAGTGCTGGGATTACAGGCGTGAGTCACTGCGCCCAGCCGAGAATTTTTAAAAATTTATTTTTATTAATTTTTTTAAATAATTTTTTTTTGAGACAGGGTCTTGCTCTGTCTCCCAGGCTGGAGTGCAGTGGCATGATCTTGGCTCACTGCAACCTCCACCCCCCAACTCAAGTGATCCTCCCACCTCAGCCTCCCAAGTAGCTGGGACCATAGGCACATAACACCACACCAGGGTATTTTTTTTTTTTTTAGTAGAGATGGGGTCTCGCCATGTTGCCCAGGCTGATCTCTAACTCCTGAACTCAAGCAATCGCCCACTTTGGCCTCCCAAAGTGCTGGGATTACAGGCGTGAGCCACCACACTCACCTGGCCAAAAATTTTTTTATAATACAAATAAATAGATATAGGGGTCTTGCTCTATTGCTCAGGCTGGTCTCAAACTTCTGGTCTCAAGTAATCCTCCAGTCTTGGCCTCCCAAAGTGCTGGAATTACAGGCATGAGCCACTATGCCAACCCAGAATATGTAATTTATTTATTTGACTTTTATTTTAGATTCAGTGGATACATGTGCAGGTTTGTTACCGGGGTATATTGTGTGATGCTGAGCTTTGGGGTATGAATGATCCCATCACCTAGGTACTTAGCACAGTACCCAATAGTTAGTTTTTCAACCCTTGCTCCCCTTCCTCTCTCCCGCCAGGGGAATATTTTCACAAGACTTTGGGTCAAACTGCTATCCAGTATCCTCACTTCACTGAGTTCATATGACCCTTCATGAGGTTCTGAGTCCTTTGGTCCTGGAGGATGTGAGCCACAAGTGGGCTCTTTTAGAATTCAATTACAAACCAGAGCCAGGGTATGAGAACCACTTTTCTAAGCCTAGAGGCCTGTGGTGAAGATGGTGTGAGGTTAGGGTCTTGTCAAAGAAAACTCAAATTGTGGCCGGGTGCAGTGGGTCACACCTGTAATCTCAGCACTTTGGGAGGCTGAGGCTGGTAGATCACCTGAGGTCGGGAGTTTGAGACCAGCCTGGCCAACATGGTGAAACCCTGTCTCTAGTAAAAATACAAAAATTAGCTGGACGTGGTGGCTCACACCTGTAATCCTAGCTACTCGGGAGGCTGAGGCACGAGAATCACTTGAACCCAGGAGGCGGAGCTTGCAGTGAGCTGAGATCGCGCCATTGCACTCCAGCCTGGGCGACACAGCAAGACTCCGCCTCAGAAAAAAAGAAAAAAAAAAAGAAAAAGACCCAAATTCTGTCCCTAGCTGACTCAGACCTTTAGTTTCTTTAGCTATAAAATGGTGTCTAGAATTGTTCTGGTTTTGAGTATGATAAGGATTTGAATTAAAGAGATGGCATGCATGAGGACTTTGAGTGACATGGAAGAGCAGTGAGTATTCTTTGGTATTAAATGCCACCTTTCATTTGTGAGTGTAAAAGCCAAATGTGATGAGGGAATAATCCCTTAGAGTAGCACCAATTTAGGATAGTATTAAAAATGTTAGCTTGATGGCCGGGCAAGGTGGCTCAGGCCTGTAATCCCAGCACTTTGGGAGGCTGAGGCTGGTAGATCACCTGAGGTCAGGAGTTCCAGACCAGCCTGGCCAACATGGTGAAACCCCGTCTCTACTAAAAAATACAAAAATTAGCCAGGCATGGTGGCAGGCGCCTGTAATCCCAGCTACCTGGGAGCCTGAAGCAGGGAGAATTGCTTGAACCCGGGAGGCGGAAGTTACAGTGAGCTGAGATTGGGCCACTGCACTCCAGCCTGGGAGATACAGAAAGACTCCATCTCAGGAAAAAAAAAAAAAAAAGAATGTCAGCTTGATGATCTGATTAGTTTTTGCATTAAGTATACAACTGTATATATCATGCTATTTTAGTTTAAAGGTTTTAGTTTATAAGATATAAGTTACAAGCATATACAGTTCAGCCTTGAATAACGAAGGTTTGAACTTTGGGGGTCCACTTATTTGTGGATTTTTTTCTTCCTCTCCACCCATGAGACAGCAAGACCAACTCCTCCTCCTCCTCCTCAGCTTACTCAATGTGAAGATGATGAGGATGAAGACGTTTATGATGATCCACTTCCACTTAATGAATAGTAAATATATTTTCTATTCCTTATGATTTTTCTCAATAACATTTGCTTTTCTCTAGCTTACATTATTGTAAGAACATAGTATATAATATGTAAACATACAAAATATGTGTTCACTGACTTTTTTTTTTGGCAGAGTTTTTGAGGCAGAGTTTTGCTCTGTCGCCCAGGCTGGAGTGCAGTGGCACAATCTTGGCTCACTGCAGCCCCTGCCTCCCAGGTTCAAGTGATTCTCCTGCCTCAGCCTCCCAAGTAGCTGGGATTACAGGCATGTGCCACCACACCTGGGCTAATTTTTGAATGTTTAGTAGAGACAGGGTTTCACCATATTGGCCAGGCTGGTCTTAAACTCTGGACTTCAAGTGATCCACCCGTCGCGGCCTCCCAAAGTGCTTTGGTTACAGGCGTGAGCCACTGCACCAGGCCTCATTGACTGTTTATGTTATTGATAATGCTTTTGATCAAGAGTAGGCTGTTAGTAGTTAATTTGGGGGAGAGTCAAAGTTATACTCAGATTTTTGACTGAGGAGGAGTTGGCGCTCCTAATCCCATGTTTTTCCAAGGATTAACTGTACTATAATACTGAATGATTACTATACCTCTGGTACCAGAAAGGCTTATGGCTATTATTTAACTTAATCCACAAAAAGTCCTATGAGATAGTCAATAAAATTTATCCACTTTGGCTGGGCATGGTGGCTCATGCTTGTAATCCTAGCACTTTGGGAGGCCAATGTGGGAGAATCGCTTGAAGCCAGGAGTTCAAGCCCAGCCTGGGCAACATAGTGAGACCCTGTCCCTTCAACAAATTAAAATATTAGCCAGGTGTGGCAGTGTGTGCCTGTGGTCCCAGCTACTTGAGAGGCTAAGGCAGGAGGATGGCTTGAGCCTGGAAGGTCAAGGCTACAGTGAGTCGTGATTGCACTACTGCATTCCAGCCTGGGCAACAGAGTGAGACCCTGTCTCAAAAAAAAAATTACCCATCTTTATATATTATGCACATAGCAGAGGTCAATAAATATAAGTACAATAACAATAATAAATTACATGTATTATTTTTTATATTTAGGGAGCTAAGCTAAGCACCTTTACATTATTTCATTTATTCCTCCTAATCCTGTGAGGTAGAGAAGATTATCCCTGTGATCCATACAAGGAAAATAAGATAGAGGTTAAATAATGAATGTAACTAAAGCCAGTGAACTACTAAAAGGCTGGGGGCTGAGATTTGAAACATACAAATACACAGGGTAATGCAAAAGCCATTATGCAGTTAAAGCAGCAGGAAGCTTTATTCTTCTTTGAAGTAAAAGAAGGATAATTTTGTTTCCATTTCCATTGGATTCATAAATATATATGGCAAAAATACCATGCAGGTCAACATTTTATGTTGGAGGGAGCTACTCTATGTCATAAAGCAACCTATTGTAAAGTAAATCATATTTTCCCATAGGAGCAATGTTGTAATAAAGGGCCTTGTTCTTGGCTGAGAATTTCACATCCAATAAATCAAACCAATGACCAACAATATGGTGGAAAAGCAGAACCAAACAATAAAATTACACTTCAAAGTCCAAGGATTTCAGAACTCAAAGGGACCTCAGAGACGATGGAGTAAGTAGCTTTAAAACTTTCTAAAGCAGAGAAACCTCTTCTTCAGCAAAATCTTATTAGTCCATATATAAAACAGTTGAAAAAGAGGCCACAGCATTTGTACAAGAAGGGAGATTTTATATATATTTATGTTTGCGATGCCTTGGGAACCTGTCAGGGAATCCAGTAAAATGGTGATGAGGAAGCATTGTGGGGATCGTGGCCAGGTGTGAAGGGATCCTTATATGTCACTCTACTCCCTTAAATGGTTGATTTTTTTTTAATTATACTTTAAGTTTTAGGGTACATGTGCACAACGTGCAGGTTTGTTACATATGTATACATGTGCCATGTTGGTGTCCTGCACCCTTTTTTCTTTTTTTTTGAGACAGGGTCTCGTCTGTCGCCAAGCTGGAGTGCGAGTGGCGTGATCTCGGTTCACTGCAACCTCTGCCTCCCGGGTTCAAGCGATTCTCCTGCCTCAGCCTTCTGAGTAGCTGGGACTACAGGGACACGCCACCATGCCCAGCTAATCTTTGTATTTTTAGTAGAGATGGGGTTTCATCATGTTGGCCAGGATGGTCTCGATCTCTTGCCTCATGATCTGCCTGCCTTGGCCTCCCAAAGTGCTGGGATTACAGGCATGAGCCACCGCACCCAGCCTTTTTTTTTTTTTTTCGAGACAGGGTCTTGCTCTATTGCTCAGGCTGGAATGCAGTGGCGTGATCATGGCTCACTGCAGCCTCGACCTCCCTAGCTGAACCCATCCTCCCACCTCAGCTTCCCAAGTAGTTGGGACTACAGATGTGAACCCCCATGCCCGGCTAATTTTTGTATTTTTTGTAAAGACAGGGTTTCACCATGTTGCCCAGGCTTGTCTCCAATTCCTGGGCTCAAGCGATCCTTCTGCCTTGGCCTCCTGGCATCACACCTGTAATCCCAGGTGTGAGCCACCAAGCGTGGCCCCAGATGAAATTAATTTGACTAATATATTTTATTTAATCGAATGCATCCAATATACTATCATTTTAACGTGTAATCAATATAAAATTATTACTGAGATAGTTTACATTTTTTTCATACTAAATCATTGAAACCATTGGTGTGCATTACTCATAATAGCACATCTCAATTTGGGCCAGCCTCATTTCAAGTGCTCATAAACGCTGTGGCTGGTGGCTACAGTGCAGATGTGCAACACGCTAGGTGTACTGCCTGAATTTCAGTGCACACTTAATGAATGCTGGCTGTCATCAATTTTCTCCCTTTGCTCATGCTGTTACATCTCCTCCTCCTTCTCTGTTGAAGTCTTGCTCCTACCTCGAGATTTGGCCAACTGGCCACATCCCCAAAGCCTTCTCCACACATCGCGTCAGAACAGATCCCCTCCTCTTTTTCTGGTTCCCCAATGCCTATTTCTATTGTAGATATTTTGTCTACCTTCATAGAATTTAAGCTCCTAAAGAGTTATAACCCATTTTTGATTCTTTATACCCTGGGTCCTAACTCAGTGCCCGGCCCGTGGGAGGGGTGAAGTATGTGTCACGTGAATGCATAGAGAGATAGGAGAATTGCTTGGGTGGCAGGGGAGGCGGTTGTGGGCTGCTTGTTTGTTTCTCTTTTTGTTATTTAATTTTTACATACTGGTGGGCAGAGCCAGCTCCCTCTTTCCCTCTTCCAACTTCCTCTCAAGGTCATTTCCCCAAGCTGGGCCTTGCTACAGAAAAACCATGATAAGAAAAGCAAATGTCTTCGTTAAACAGCGGCCCCGAGGGAAATCACGAAATGTAAGCAGGGGCACCCAAAGGCACAAACAACACCTTTCACGCGCTCTCTTACTTAGATGTTCTAAACCTTTGTGAAGTGGAAAGAGAAACTGCCCAACCTCCACTTCTGACAGGAATTTGAGCCCGGGAGGAAGAAGGCCCAGCAGATGAGGGTGCCGGAGAAAGGGGCACGTTCTCTGTGAGGTTCTCTCCGTGGAGCAGCCTGTCTGCTCCGGGCGGGGTGGGGGGTCACCGGCACAGGAGGCGCCACGTCACAGGGCAGCTGGGGGTTCTGGAGCAGGGCCGCTGTGTCCGTGGCTCACATTCTTTTATCACTGCTCTTTAGCCCAATTCTCAGTATCTGTTTTCCTCCTGGTTTCTGCCCCTGAGAGTGAAGTTGGGGGCAGGGAGGGATACTGAGGCATTTTAAAACCCAGGGCTCATCTTTCACCTTTGTCAAAGCTGTGCATCAAGTTTGGTGGGCCCCAGCCCTAGTGCATCCCTGTCTCCTGTAACTTTAAGGAACTGCGGAGTTGCTGCGTTTGATGTGTCTTAACTTTTAACACAAAGCACACCAGGGCTGGTTAATGATCATGAACTGTCATGGCAGCCACTCTGCAAAGGTGACATTGATGGATGGAGCCTGCAGCTTTGAGGGAGGTGGGTGGGTGCAGGGGCAGAAGGTTTATTTAAGCCAAGGCTGATAATAGAGGGGCCTTGTGAGTCACTGACCAGCAGGACTTTAATGGGATAAAGAGAAGGGGAGAGTCCCCTTTCTGCACTGCCCTCTGAAGGGGTAGTTCTCATTCTCCTCATCTTGTCTACCAAATAAAAGCATTCCTTGAAGTTTCAGATCTATTTAAAATCTTCTGCTAAGAGGAGGAAAAAAAGCCCACCTCTGTAATCAACCTTGTCATCTTTCTTGGTTTGGCCTCATTTATTTAGAAGTTCATGTTTACCTTACTTAGCCATTTGAAAAAGGCATTCTTAAAGACATTGTGTAGGGAGGGTCTAAGTAAGAATGAATTCAATCTTCCAACTAGCCATAATCCCCTTGGGATTACTGATGAAATGTGAATAGGAGTAAAATTGGGGTTCCTTAAGTGATTGTATTTTTCAAAAAAAAAAAAAATTCAGGCTGCATGTGGTGGCTCACACTTATAATCCAAACACTTTGGGAGGCTGAGGTGGGAGGATCACTTGAGGCCAGAAGTTCGAGACCAGAAGTTGGGCAATTTAGTGAGACCTTGTCTCTACAAAAAATTATCCGGGATTAGTGGCACATGGCTGTAGTCCTACCTTCTCAGGAGGCTGAAGCAGGAGGATTCCTTGAGCCCAGGGGTTCGAGGCTGCAGTAAGCTATGACTGTGCCACAGAATTCCAGCCTGGGCGAAGAGGAAAAAAAAAGTAAAAATTTGATTTCCATTTTGCTCTGAATTTGTTGATCATCACTCCTTCCAGTGCCACAACTTAGGAAGCATCTGTCTCTCTTTAGGTAAATATCAGGATGTCACTCTCATTTGTAAACAGTGCCCATGGCACTGTCAGACAAGCTGCTTTTCATCATGCACTCAGGGTTAGAAGCTAAAGCTTCTTTCTCGCCTTAGATATAGCTGTGCCATGTAAGTTTCATAAAAATAAGCTCTTGGTTAGCCGGGTGTGGTGGCGTGTGCCTGTAATCCCAGCTCCTTGGGAGGCTGAGGCAGGAGAATTACTTGAACCCAGGAGGCGGAGGTTGCAGTAGGCTGAGATCACACCACTGCACTCCAGCCTGGGCGACAGAGTGAGACTCCGTCTCAAAAAACAAACTAACTAACTAACAAAAAAGCTCTCAGGAAAATGGCCTGAACACAAATCTCTCCTTTGGATGGAGATGCCAAATTTGGATCTCCAGGGGACCTCTAATTCCTGAGGGTGGAGGCAGAGAGGCACACTATTGGGGTCCCCTGATAATTTTGTGGGCATGAGGGCTGATGCCCACTGGAGACGTCTAGTTGGCTCCTTGCTTACTAAATTCAGCAGCTGATGGCCCGTAGTCATTGCTGGACAGCATAAACATCAGGTTCTGGTAAATAAACTCAAGCTATCATGCAACTGCACAACATGCACTTAAGCTGTGACTGACAGTTTGCTGGGGGTGGACTTAGAGTCTAGAGCCAAAGCTTTTGGGTGCAGAGCCTCCAAGGTTCCAAGATAAACAAATCTGTCGGTGAGAGTGACCAGAGTGTTAGGTCAGTCCAAGGGTCACTTATAGGTCATCCTGCTGGGAGCTTGGTCTCTGCTTTGTGTTTATGCTGGGGAGAAAAGCAGGAGGGGCCAGAGGGTTGGGTCTCCGCTGGGAAAACATCCCTGGCCTGCTCATCAGAGCCTCTGGAAGTGGATTGGTATCCCCCCTGCTCCCAGGAATCCAGTAAAGGGTATGGGTGCAGGCTTGTATTTTTTACAGGAGTTGATGAACAAGTTATTTTGGAAATATAGACTGCAAGATGTATGGGGCCAGCTCACCTGGGCTGCAGAATGAAGCAAGGGTGTTCCAGGGCCTAGAGTGAGGTAGTAGATCACTGTGGGGAACTGTCAGCAGTCAGCATTGGAAAAGACAATTGAAGAAATGGAAAACTTTCCCTGTCCCTCTCCCTCTTATGGATCTTACAAATTTTCCTGGAAAATATTTTGCCAGTTTTACATTCCTTACCAGCTAGGGGCTTTTTTAGAGAGTGATCCTAATCTTGCTTTTTTCTTGTGCTTGGCTCTCTAAGATTGATAGAGAGGGGAAAGCAGGGGTATGTTTTATAGCCTCCTTAGTTGACTTTTAGCAAAGTGAAGATTGTCCTCCCCCGTGGACCCCTTGGCTTAGCCATCTCCCAATTCTCTCTCATTTGAGGACAGTGTGGGGCAGAAAAAAGATGCAACATCAAAAGAAGAGCTGGGCCGGGCATGGTGTCTCACGCCTGTAATCCCAGCACTTTGGGAGGCCGAAGTGGGCGGATCGCAAGGACAAGAGATTGAGACCATCCTGGCCAACATGGTGAAACCCCGTCTCTATTGAAAATACAAAAATTAGCTGGGCGTGGTGGTGCGCACCTATAGTCCCAGCTACTTGGGAGGTTGAGGCAGGAGAATTGCTTGAACCTGGGAGGTGGAGGTTGCAGTGAGCCGAGATCATGCCACTGCACTCCAGCCTGGGTGACAGAGTGAGACTCCATTTCAAAAAAAAAAAAAGAGCTTATGGCATTTAAAATTTCATTATTGCAGATGAAAAAGACTTTTTAATCTAAAACTCAGTTGCTTGCTATGGAAAATAGCCCAATTTAATAAAAGGTCTAAAGGAGCTAATGTCTTCAGATAAGCCAGAAGCTGGAGGTACTCACAAACAAGCCCTTGGGGTTACTGGTAGGCCACATTGAAATAAACCCAATTTACAAAATATATAATACATTAAAGATGCATTTAAAGATATGTGTAAAGATGCATCATTAATGGGCCGGGTGCAGTGGCTCACGCCTGTAATCCCAGCATTTCGGGAGGCCGAGGCAGGCGGATCACAAGGTCAGGAGATTGAGACCATCCTGGCTAACACAGCGAAACCCTGTCTCTACCAAAAATCCAAAAAATTAGCCAGGCATGGTGGCACGTGCTGTAGTCCCAGCTACTTGGGAGGCTGAGGCAGGAGAATTGCTTGGACCCGGGAGGCGGAGGTTGCAGTGAGCCAAGATCGAGCCACTACACTATAGCCTGGGCAACAGTGAGACTCTGTCTCAAAAAAAAAAAAAAAAGATGCATTAATGATATATGTAAAGATACATATAAAGATATGATTAAAAGAATTGAAATTATACTGAGGGCATGGTGGCATGCACCTGTATTCCCAGCTACTTGGGAGGATCGCTTGAGGCCACAGTAATGTGAGGCTGTAGTACGCTATGATCACACCTGTGAATAGCCTCTACACTCCGGCCTGGGTGATACAGCAAGATCTGATTTCTAAAAAAAATAAAATTAAATTAAAGAAAAGAAAGTCGAAATCATACCGAGTGTTTATGACCACAATGGAATCAAACTAGGAATCAATACCAGAAAGGTTAACAGGAGAATCTCCAAACCCTTGGAAACTAAACATAAAGAGGAAAGTCTTTTTTTGGAAGTATCAAGGGAAATTAAAAAAACATATTGAACTGAATGAAAATGAAAATAAAATATACCAAGATTTGTGGGATACAGCTAAGGCAGTGCTGAGAGGAAAATTTATATCATTAAAGGCTTACACTAGCCGGGCACAGTGGCTCATGCCTGTAATCCCAGCACTTTGGGAGGCCGAGGCGGGCGGATCACGAGGTCAGGAGATCGAGACCATCCTGGCCAACACGGTGAAACCCTGTCTCTACTAAAAATACAAAAAAAAGTAGCCGGGCGTGGTGGTGGGCGCCTGTTGTCCCAGTTGCTGGGGAGGCTGTGGCAGGAGAATGGCGTGAACCCGGGAGATGGAGCTCTCAGTGAGCCGAGATCGTGCCACTGCACTCCAGCCTGGGTGACAGAGCAAGACTCCATCTCAAAAAAAAAAAAAAAAAAAAAGCTTACACTAGAAAAGAGGGGAAAAAACCTATGCCAATCAGAGGGAAGGAAGCAATAAAGATAAAAGTAGAAATCAGTGAAATTGAAAACAGAAAAACAATTAAGAAAATCAATGAAACAATGGTTGGTCTTTAAAAAGATCAATAAAATTGACAAACCTCTAGAAGGAGAGACAAACCAAGGAAGAGAAAAGACACAAATTACAACTATCAGAAGTGAAACAGGGGCTTTCACTACGTGTCTTGAAAACATCAAAAGGACAATAAGGGAATACTGCAAACAACTCTGCATCCATAAATTTAGATCTGAGATGACTTAGATAAAATGTACTGATTCCTCAAAAAACACAAACTACAGGCTGGGTGTGGTGGCTCATGCCTGTAATCCCAGCACTTTGGGAGGCCGAGGCAGGCAGATGACGAGGTCAAGAGATAGAGACCATCCTGGCCAACATGGTGAAACCCCGTCTCTACTAAAAATACAGAAATTAGCTGGGCTTAGTGGCATGTGCCTGTAGTCCCAGCTACTCGGGAGGCTGAGGCAGGAGAATCGCTTGAATCCGGGAGGCACAGGTTGCAGTGAGCCAAGATCACACCACTGCACTCCAGCCTGGAGACAGAGCGAGACTCCATCTCAGAACACACACACACACACACACACACACACACACACACACACACACACTACTTCAACTCATCTAAGTTGGAATAGATAATTTCACTAGCTCTATAGTTATTAAGGACGTTTAATTCATAATGAACGCCCCCTGCACGCGCACACACACACACACACACACACACAAATCTTTAGACCTAAATAGTTTTGCCAGAGCATTCTATCAAATGTTTAAACAAGAATTAGGCTGGGTGTGGTGGCTCACACCTATAATCCCAGCACTTTGGGAGGCCAAGGTGGGAGGATCACTTGAGCCCAGGAGTTCAAGAGCAGCCTGGGCAACATAAGGAGACCCCCATCTCTACAAAAAAGAAAAAAAAAATTAGCCAGATGTGGTGACACACACCTGTGGTCTCAGCTACTCAGGAGGCTGAGGTGGGAGGATTACTTGAGCCTGTGAGGTCGAGGCTGCAATGAGCCATGATTGTGCCACTGCACTCTAGTCTGGGCAACAGAGTGAGACCCTGTCACACACACACAAATTTTAAAAAAAAAGAAAAAAGAAGTAACACCAATTCCACACAATATTTTTTCCAGAAAATAGAAGAGGGAACACTTTGTGATACATTTGATGAAGCTAGTATAATCTTGATAACAAAACCAGAAAAAGACTGACAAAAAAGAAAACTACATAACAATATCGTTTGGGAATACAAATTCAAAAATCTTTTTTTTTTTTTTTTTTTTTTTTGAGAAAGGGTCTTGCTCTGTCAACCAAGCTGGAGTGCAGTGGCACTATCATGGCTCACTGCAGCCTCAATCTCCCAGGCTCAAGTAACCCTCCCACCTCAGCATCCCGAGTTGCTGGGACTGCAGGTGCATGCCATCACACTTGGCTAGTTTTTGTATTGTTTGTAGAGACGGGGTTTCGCCATGTTGCTCGGGCTGGTCTCAAACTCCTGGATGCAAGTGATCCTCCTGCCTTGGCCTCACAAAGTGCTGGGATTACACGCAGGAGCCACTGCACCTGGCCTCAAAAATTGTGGATAAAATAATAGCAGATAGAATTCAGCAATATATGAAAATAATTAAACAGCAAGACCAAGTGGTATTTATTGTAGGATGCAAGACTGGTTCAAACTTTGTAAAATGAACCAATCAATGTAATCCACCATATTAATAGGCCATAGAAGAAAAATAACTTGATTATATTAACCCATTTATCATTAAATGCATTTGACAAATTTTGTACCTATTCCTGATAAAAAAAACTTTCAGAAAAATAGGAAGAGATGAGAAATTCCTCAATTTGATAAAGAACATCTATAAAATATCCACCACTAACATTATACTTAACAATCAAAGACTAACACTGGGGAGAAGGTAAGGATGTGTGCTGTCACTGCTCACATTGAACATAGTTTTGGAAGTTCTACTCAGTGCAACAGGGCAGGTGAAGGAAATAAAAGACATACAGGTTAAAAAGAAAAAATGGAAACTGTCTTTATTTGCAGGTAACATAATTGTCTACATAGAAAATCCCAAAGAATTAAAAAACAAAAACAAAACAAAAACCTCTAGAACTAAAACAAATTAGTTCAGCAAAGTCATGGGCTACAGGATAGACACATGAAAATCAGTTGTATTTTTATATACTAGCAATGGAAACGACAACAACAAAATACTACACCATTTATAATCACTCAAAAAAAAGAAATAGGCTGGACGCGGTGGCTCACACCTGTAATCCCAGCACTTAGGGAGGCCAAGATGGGCGGATCACAAGGTCAGGAGTTCGAGACCAGCCTGGCCAACATAGTGAAACCCCGTCTTGATTAAAAATACGAAAATTAGCCAGGCGTGGTGGCGTGCGCCTGTAGTCCCAGCTACTCAGGGGGCTGAGGCAGGAGAATCACTTGAACCCAGGAGGTGGAGGTTGCAGTGAGCTGAGATCGTGTCACTGCACTTCAGCCTGGGCAACAGAGCGAGACTCTGGCTGAAAAAAAAAAAAAAAAAAAAGAGAAAAATATTTAGGAAGTCTGAAAAAAACATGTATAGGATTTGTATATTGACAGCTACAAAATGCTAATGAGGGAAATTAGACAACATCTAAACAAATGGAGAGAAATACCACACTCATGGACTAGAAGACTCATTTATAGTAAATGTCAATTTTCCTCAAATTGAAGTACAGTATTTTTTTTTTTTTTGAGATGGAGTCTTGCTTTGTCACCCAGGCTGGAGTGCAGTGGCATGATCTCGGCTCACTGCAACCTCCACCTCCCGGGTTCAAGTGATTCTCCTGCCTCAGCCTCCCAAGTAGCTGGGACTACAGACCCGTGCTACCGTGCCTGGTTAATTTTTTGTATTTTTAGTAGAGACGGAGTTTCACTGTGTTAGCCAGGATGGTCTCAATCTCCTGACCTCATGATCTGCCTGCCTTGGCCTCCCAAAGTGCTGGGATTACAGATGTGAGCCACCGCACCTGGCCTGAAGTACAGCTTTAATGTAATTCCTGTCAAAATTCCAGCAGGATTTTGATTATTTTAAAACTTATATGGAAAGACAAAGGACCTAGAATAGTTAAAACAATTCTGAAAAAGAATAAATTGGGAAGAATCAACCTACCTGATTTTAATTTTATTTATTTTTTATTTAAAAAAAATAAGCCAGACATGGTGGCTCATGCCAGTAATCCCAACACTTTGGGAGGCTGAGTCTGGCAGATCCCTTGAGGTCAGGAGTTCGAGACCAGCCTGGCCAACATGGTGAAATCCCATCTCTACTAAAAATACAAAAATTAGCCAGGCGTGGTGGCATGCACCTATAATCCCAGCAACTAGGAAGGCTGAGGTAGGAGAATCACTTGAACCCCGGAGATGGAGGTTGCAGTGAGCCAAGATTGTGCCACTACACTCCAGCCTGGGCAACAGAGCAAGACTCTGTCTCAAAAAATAAAAAGTAAAAATAAAAAGAGAAAAAAATAGAGATGAGGTCTTGCTATATTGCCTAGGCTGGTTTTGAACTCCTGGGCTCAAGTGATCCTCTTGCCTCAGCCTCCCAAAGTGCTAGGATTACAGGTGTGAGCCACTGCGCTGGGATCAACCTACCTGATCTTAGGACTTAATATACATAGTAATCAACATTGTGTATTGATTGAGTATTGAGTATTGGCAGAGACATACGTACATAGATCAACGGAACAGAGAACCCAGAAATAGACTCACACAAATATACAAAACTAATTTTTAACAAATGTACAAAAGCAATTCAATGAAAGATAGCCTTTTATAAACAGTGCTGGAGCAATTGGACATCCATAGGCAAAAAACAAAACAAAAGAAAACAAAAAGAACCTCAAGTCTCACACCTTATATAAAAATCAAAATTATAGGAAAAAATAAAAAGTTGTAGAAAAAAATTTTAAAATTAAAAATAAAAAATTGTTTTTTTAAATTCTAAAAAATATACCCAACTACTTTAAAAAATTAGTTGGGTATATTTTTTTAACTTGATAAACTGTACTTCATTAGAATTGAAAACTTTTACTCTATAAAAGACCACGTGAAGAGGATGAAAACACAAGCTAGAAGCTGGGACAGAATATTTGCAAACCACATATCTGGCAAAGGACTAGTATCTCGAATATATAAAGAACCCTCAAAACTCTACAGTAAAACCATCAAACAATCCAACTGAAAAATGGACAATCAGAAGAGACATTTCTCTAAAGAAGGCATACAGATGGCAAATAAACACATGAAAGGATGTTCAACACCATTAGCCATTATGAAAATACAAATTAAAACCAAAATGAGATATCACCATACACCTATCAGAATGTTTAAACAAAACGTTGTGATAACACTATTTCTGCAGGTGAAGATGTGCTGAAGACCAGCATGCTTTGCTGATGGGAATGTAAAATGCTTCAGCATCTCTGTAAAGCAGTTTGTCAGTTTCTTCAATAACTAAGTATGCAATTATGATGTGACTCAACAATTACACTCCTGGGCATTTATCCCAGGGAAATGAAAATTTATGTTCACACAAAAACTTGTACATGGATATTTGTAGCACCTTTATTCCTAATAGCAAAACTGAAACAACTCAGATGTCCTTCAACAGGTTACTGGTTAAACAGACTGCGGTTCATCAATACCATGAAATACCACTCAGCAATAAGAAGAAACAGAGGGTGGAGACACACAACAACTTGGATGGATCTCAAGGTATTGGGGAAAAAAGCAAATCTCAAAATGATTCCATTCATATGATATTCTTGAAATGAAAAAATTACGGAAATGAACGACAGATTAGTATTGCCAAACATTAAGGAAGTAGTAGGGGTGGAAGGGAAGGGCAGTATGAGTTATCCTTGTAGTGATGGAACCATTCTATTCTATGTCTTCTCTGTAATGCTGTCAATATTCTGGTTGAAATACTGTGCTGTAGTTTTGCAGGATGTTATCAGTGGGAGATATAGCATTTTGATTCTTCTAAAATATAGATGGAAAGGAAAAGGAACTAGAATAGCTAAAACAATCTTGAAAGAGAATAAAGTGGGAAGAATCAGTACCCAAAATACTGGCTAGAGAGTACCCAGGATCTCTTAGCATTATTTCTTACAACTGCATGTGAGTTTACACTTATATCAAAGGTTTAATTAAAAATATTTTTCAGCTGGGCATGGTGGCTCACGCCTATAATCCCAGCACTCTGGGAGGCTGAGGTGGGCGGATCACCTGAGGTCAGGAGTTCGAGACCAGACTGACCAACATGGTGAAACCCTGCCTCTACTAAAAATACAAAATTAGCCGCGTGTGGTGGCGCATGCCTGTAATCCCAGATACTCGGGGCGCTGAGGCAGGAGAATTGCTTGAACCCGGGAGGCAGAGGTTGTGGTGAGCCGAGAACACACCATTGCACTCCAGCCTGGGCAAAAAGAGTGAAACGCCATCTCAAAAAAAAAAAAAAATTTCAGATATATCAGGAATTGTAGTCGAATACCTTTAAATTATGAGCTTGTATATATTTTAGGTAGTTGCTCAAATTAATATTTAACACATCTGTTTTATTTACATACGCATCTGTTTGTTTCCACATCTGTTTTATTTATCCAGTATTCTGGAATGAGCTACAGTATAAAGTAACCTACATTTTTTTTTTTTTGAGACGGAGTTTCACTCTTGTTGTCCAGGCTGGAGTGCAACGGCGCAATCTCGGCTCACTGCAACCTCCGCCTCCTGGGTTCAAGTGATTCTCCTGCCTCAGCCTCCCGAGTAACTGGGATTATAGGCATGCGCCACCATGCCCGGCTAATTTTTTGTATTTTTAGTAGACACTTATTTTCTCCATGTTGGTCAGGCTGGTTTCAAACTCCTGACCTCAGGTGATCCACCTGCCTTGGTCTCCCAAAGTGCTGGGATTACAGGCATGAGCCATCGTGCCTGGCCAACCTACACTTTTACTCTCACCAAAACTCCATGTGTGTCTGTCCCATTTGTTCTGTCATAAAACTTCTCATCCACTCCCTCAATCAGTGATTTATTCATTCAAACATGTTTGGTGTGCAAAGGATGAGTGAGGCTCAGTGCCATCTTGGTGTCGCACCATTAAGCCAGACCTTTCTATCCATATTTGTGGCTCTCAGATATTGTAGAAGTGACATGCTGAAGTCTGATTTAGATTCCTTTGTGAAAACCACTTTTGGAGTGTCAGTTTTTGGGCTTTTGAAAAGCCTTCTTCAGAATTTGCAACCCAAAGAAGGTACAAAAGTTTTCTGGTTTCTCCCAAGATGTTGCTCATTAGATCAATGGACTTTTCAAATAACATGGAAAGTGAAGAAGCCCTTTCTTTTCTTCTTTAGGGTTTTGTAGACCAAATACATTAGTTAATTTAAAAAATATGAATAAAAGTGTAAAGAATGGGTAGATGGAAATTTTGTTTTTCTCTCAATTCTCCTGTCAGACCCTCAGCAGAAATGGGTCTGCCAACATTTGATCCCAAGAATTCTTAACCAGAAGTCCCTGGATAAGTCTGGGCACTGGCTGAAATGGCATGCCATATTTTGGGATATGTACATTCTTCTGGAGAGGGAATCCACAGCTTCCAAGGATTCCCTTGAAAGGGTCTGTGAACCAGAAAATGTAAGAATACCTGTTTTAATGGCTGAAGGATCCAGAGATGTAGAAAGAAGTAGAAATATGTGGGAAGAGCCTATCCATGGCCTGATGATGGAGCTGGCTTTCATCTTCACCCTTCCTACCGGTTCAAGGGCTGACTCAAACACCTCCTCCCTGTGAAGCTTTCTCTGATCAGCTCACCTCCTCTCAGCCAGAAGCCATCTCTTCTCTGAGCTTCCAGAGTCTTTGCTTGCTCTTCTTTTAAGACACTTACCGGCCAGATGTAGTGGCTCACGCCTGTAATCCCAGCACTTTGGGAGGCCAAGGTGGGAGGATCACTTGAGGCCAGGAGTTCGAGACCAGCCTGGACAACATAGGGAGACCCTGTCTCTACAAAACAAATAGATCAATAAATAAATAAATAAATAAGACACCACTTTCTATCACATGTGAATCTAGATATTGCCTCTATTCGCTGCCCCTGTACCATTATGGATTTGTTCTGAGTGGATGATCTAGACATATTTGTTGGGCGAGTGATGGTCCTTACAGGTTTGGTGGCAGCCCTTCAGAATTGGCCTGGAGATAAGAACGGTTGGTTCTTTTGCTTTTCAACAAAAAATGTAAGGCATTGGGCATTAACGGGCATTTTACATGACGTGAACTGCCCAGTGGGGAAGGTAGTCAGTTCTTCTGCAGGGACTGAATGCCTGCTCAGTGAGAAACTGTAAGCAACCCTTTCATCTTTTTTTTTTTTTTTTTTTTTTTTGAGATGGAGTCTCGCTCTGTCGCTCGGGCTGGAGTGCAGTGGTATGGTCTCAGCTCACTGCAAACTCCGCCTCCTGGGTTCACACCATTCTCCTGCCTCAGCCTCCCGAGTAGCTGGGACTACAGGTGCCCGCCACCACGCCTTGCATCTTCTAAATCCAGCTCAGCTGTGGCATTATAAATAGCACTCTGCCTTGTCGCAGCTGTCTTATTTGTGAAATACTTAGAAAAACTCCCCCAACCTCCTGACTTCACCTTTTCTTTAGGGTAAATCTATTATTTTAAGGGAGGGTGGGAGTGGAGAGAGGGACTCAAGTATTCCTTGTTCCAGTGGAATTTGTCCCAACCTCCCACAGCATTGCCTCCAGCCCCTGTCTTGCATTCTTGGCTTTTGAAGAGGCGGGGCAACCCCCTTCTTATCTGGGATTGCCTGCTTAAACAAACTCAGTGGTGTGGAGGTATTGTCCTTTGGAAACTTGGCCTGGGACACTTTACCAAGTGTCTGCAAACATTTAGACATGGAAAACTACCCACTGTTAAACCAGAGCCCATTGTCTCTTTTCAGGGCTGCTCTTCTCTGAAAGTGGCTTGTGGTTGGGGGTGGAGGTGGTGAGAGTTGGCCCAAGGGAATCCCTCAGTTGGGGCTCTGGGCTGGGGAATTGTGCTGCTGTTTGTTTAAACAACCTGAGTGTAATTGGATTGTTTGAGATGCCCAAGATGTTTGGGAAAGTGGGGGAAGGGAGGCAGCTTGCTGGGGGAGAGAGTCACCAGCAGGGACTTTGATAGGTGGCAGGCTGGGTGGTTGTCAGCCTCCAGATTGCAAAGCCAGTGGGAAGGATGGCCCTTCCGGCTTGTCCGTGGGCACATCAGGACCTGGGTCAATAGGTCGGACCACGTAGTCTATAAAATATTAAAGCTAGTACTCGAGGGGTGGATCAGGATATGAGGAATATTTAACTTAAAATCAATTATCCCTTTTTAACCATAACAATCTAAGGATAGCACAAATGCACGGTTACATGTTTGCTTGTTATTTAGATCTGATTTTTTAAAATCCCACAAAAATAGTTGTAATGACCAACTCAGGTTTCACTAGTAAGAATGCTGGGAAGGAATTCTTAAGGAGTTGCTACATCATTCCTTGGGACAGAACAGGGGTTATCGGGCAGTATTTGACAGGCCTAAGGAAAAAATAAGTCTGTGCTTTATTGTAGGGATCATACCCTTCCATTTGACCTAGGGAAAAGGGCAAAGAGTGTTAAAAAAAATGAGAAGAATTTGGGAATAATAGAAGGAATCTTTGCAATGCTGGGCCTGGCCAGCACCGCCCTGTGAGATCAGACCTCACGTGAACCATGTTCTTACATCACCTGAGGCATGCAGGTAGACTCCACAAACCAGGTGTGAATACTTATTAGGGATGCTTACCACGTAAGAAATAATTAGAAAAGGTAAGGGGCTCCTATTACATGGCAGGCTCCCAAATTTGTAATTTTACTTAAT
Source organism: Nomascus leucogenys (assembly GCF_006542625.1). Taxonomy (NCBI): domain Eukaryota; kingdom Metazoa; phylum Chordata; class Mammalia; order Primates; family Hylobatidae; genus Nomascus; species Nomascus leucogenys. The sequence goes on along the minus strand of NC_044384.1, from coordinate 57,907,841 downwards.
CACTGCTGGAACCTGTGACAGAGGTTAGTAGAAAAATAGACTGTGGCTCAGAGGGGTGAAATGAACTTGCCCAGACCACAAAGAGGGAAATGATTCAATCTGGATTTGCATTAAGATCCTTCTGTTTTCAAAATGCTTTCTCTTTCCAATACACTATATTCAAACTACTCCCTCCCCTGCAAAAAAAAGAATAAAAATGCAGAAGTAATCACCGTGCAGGTTCAAAAACAACCCTCTTTCGATATGCCAGTAGCATATCACACATATAGGCCTTCAGCGAAATAATCAATTAGGGAAAGGATAGAAATGTTAATATTGGTAAAACGTACTGATCTTCTGATTGGGAATACATTTTAGATTATTTGAGGATGGAGTGCTTGTCATCTTCATTTTAAGATGGCTATCAGTTTTTCAGGTTAGCCCTTAGTTAAAATAAAGTTATTGTCAAGTATCTTGTAACATTTAGTGGAACAATACCTGACAGGGTACATTTACCCTTTCACCTTTTTTTTTTTTGAGACAGAGTTTCACTCTGTGGCCCAGGCTGGAGTATAGTGGCATGATCTCAGCTCACTGCAACCTCCGCCTCCTGGGCTCAAGTGATTCTCCCACCTCAGCCTCCCAAGTAGCTGGGAAGCGCAAGCCACCACACCTAGCTAATTTTTGTGGGTTTTTTTTTTTTTTTTCTGTGGAGACAGCGTTTCGCCATGTTGCCCAGGCTGGTCTCAAACTCCTGGACTCAAGGGATCCACCTGCCTCAGCCTCCCAAAGTGCTGGGATTACAGGTGTGAGCCACTGTGCCTGGCCTAACCTTTGACTCTTAACATGATTATCTCTGTAACAGAAAAATAGCTTTGTAAAGGCGTTGTCTTTTTTTTTTTTTTTTTTTTTTTTTGAGACAGAGTCTTCCTTTGTCACCCAGGCTGGAGTGCAGTGGTGCACTAATAGCTCACTGCAGCCTTAAACTCCTAGGCTCAAGCAATCCTCCTGCCTCAGCCTCCTGAGTAGCTGGGACTATAGGTGTATGCCACCATGCCCAGCTCAAATTTTTTAACATTTATTTTTAATTTATTTGTTTTCACTGTGTTACCCAGGCTCATCTTGAACTCCTGGCCCCAGGTGATCCTCCCACTTCAGCCCCCCAAAGTGGGATCATAGCTGTGAGTCACCATGCCCAGCCAGCTTTGTAAAGTTTAAAAGATTCATAACAGTATTTTGACAAATACTTCAGAATATTGTTTTCAGAGAAAAGGGCTTTCTGTACTTCCTGAGCAGCTCAGTTTTGCACAGGCTCCAAGCAGCAGCTACTTCTGTTGCTTGGCTGGTGGGTGTCATTTCATGGGCATAGAGAACCACTGTGCAAACAGTGGTGTAACAGACAGCACAGAACAATTGCTGTTTCTATGCCATTTGGCAACTCCATTCTCCTAGACTCTGAGGGCTTCTTAAGGTAAGAGCCAAGGGGCTTTTCAAAATCACACCATGACCACACTGGTTTCGTGGGAGCCGATAGCTTCTTCTAGCACTCCAGGTCTTTGACACCAGAAGGCTGCCTGGCTCCAAATACTTAAAAATTGAAGGTGTTGGCTGGGCGTGGTGGCTCACGCTTGTAATCCCAGCACTTTGGGAGCCGAGGCGGGTGGATCGCAAGGTCAGGAGTTACAGAACAGCCTGGCCAACACAGTGAAACCCCGTCTCTACTAAAAATACAAAAATTAGCCAGGCATAGTGGCAGGTGCCTGTAATCCCAGCTACTGGAGAGGCTGAGGCAGGAGAATCGCTTGAACCTGGGAGGTGGAGGTTGCAGTGAGCCAAGATCGTGCCATAGCACCCCAGCCTAGGCGACAGAGCTAGACTCCGTCTCGGGGGGAAAAAAAGAAAAAAAGAAAAAAAATGAAGGTGTCAGCTAAGTAAAGGGAATATTGACAATATAAAGGAATGGAAGCGCAGCGAGGCTGGTGGTGCAGCACTGGAGGGTCAGACAGTGTCTTTTTATCCTTTGCAGTTTGCAGAGGATGCAGCAGGTGAGTCCTGTAGACATCAGAGGGGCTTCGACGCTGCACAGCTGCCACTCCGGGGGACACTGCTGGCCTTAATCACATCATGGAGACCACAAGGATGCTGGGAATGCACTTCCCATTGGCCGAGCTGAGGATATGAGCAGGCTATGGTGAGCCAGGGTTTCCATTTCTCTTCCCGCCATGAGAATTTCATGCCAGTCAATTTTAACATAATAATTTATTTTGCATTTTGCTGTCCTCACTAAGGTATGCATGGATTGTTAAAGATTGGGAAGTTTGTTCTTTGATTGGATTCTTTGATCGGATGGATAGGATCCTTCCATCTCTTTAAGAATGCCACCTCCTCCTCCAGCCCCAATCCTGGCTTCCCAAATTCCAAGCTCCCAACACTTGAAAGGCCCAAACCTTGTTAGGTTTGATGATAGCAATTTACAATTAACAAATACGTTGGTAATGAGTGTTCTTTTCTGTAGGTTTGTTTAAAAGTGAAAACAATGTGGCTAGTCATAAAAGTTTCTCTTTGTTTTAGGCTGGATGGCTCACGGGTTCAGAGGAGGGACAGCACTTGTTGCAGAGAATGAGATTCAGTGTGATGTGTATAAAGGTGTTTCATGGCTAAAGACCAAACAGAGACTAGTGTCTCCCACTCAGGAAGAATAATCACCATGCTAATGGATTCAAATTCTGTTACATAGAATAATCACAGGTTTAAATAAGACTCTGCCTGCTTTATAATTATCAGTATGTGAAAATACACTGAATCAAGGCTGGGTGTAGCAGCTCATGCCTGTAATCCCAGCACTTTGGGAGGCTGAGGTGGGAGGATCACTTGAGGGCAGGAGTTCAAGACCAGCTTGGCCAATCTGGTGAAACCCCATCTCTACTAAAATACAAAAATTAACTGGGTGTGGTGGGAGGCACCTGCAATCCCAGCTACTGGGGAGGCTGAGGCAGGAGAATCGCTTGACCCCAGGAGGTGGAGGTTGCAGTGAGCTGAGATTGTGCCACTGCACTCCAGCCTGGGTGACAGAGTGAGTCTCTGTCTCAAAAAAAAAAAGAAAAAAAATATATATACAAATCAAGATGACTCTTAAATATTTGGCTAGAGCCACTGGGTTGATGGGTGATGTTAGTTCTCAAGGAAAGGACCTGGGACAAGTTTATTTGTCACATTCTCTGTTTTGATTATTTCCAAAATGATCAAGACAGGAAATAGGGAGAATAGGTTGGGTGTGTACATATGTGTATTGAATCCGTGCTTAAATTCACATGCTCTGAAGTCAGAGTTCATGCGTCCAAATCCCAGTTTCACCACTACTTGGGTGATCTTGGGCAAGTGTGTTTATCTCTCTGTGTTTTCGGATCCTAATATAGAAAATAGGTATGACCTGGGAGCAGCGGCTCACGACTATAATCCCAGTACTTTGGGAGGCCAAGGCGGGCAGATCACTTGAGCTCAGGAATTTGAGACCAGCCTGGCCAACAGGGTGAAACCCCGTCTCTACTAAAATACAAAAATTAGCTGGGTATGGTGGCGTGAGCCTGTACTCCCAGCTACTCGGGAGGCTGAGGCAGGAGAATTGCTTGAACCCGGGAGGCAGAGGTTGCGGTGAGCTGAGATTGGGCCACTGTACTCCAGCCTGGGCAACAGAGTGAGACTGTCTCAAAAAAAAAAAAAAGGTATAATTATAGGGTTAAATAAGACCATATATTTATAAACTCATGTGCTGAGCACAACGTAGAAACTCAATATGTGAAGATCATTTATATTAGTAGTAGTGGTAGTAGCAGTAATATTTCTTCTGGGAATAGCACAGGAGCAGTCTAAGGAGGCAACAGTGGGTGCGTCATGATGGGCGAACAGTAGGAAGAAATGCCTGTGTTGGTACCATTTCCCAAACTGCGAAAACAGAGCCAAGAAAGCTTTGACTGACAAAACTCCCGGAAGCCTCAAGGCAGGCTCTTGCAGGGAAGAGGTCATTGTGGCATCTTGGATAAAAACAGTGGGCTGGGAAGGAATGAGACCAAGGATTGAATGCTGGAGCTGTGGCTTACCAGCTCTGAAACTTGGATCAAATTCTCTGAGCTTAATGTCTTCATTTGTAAATTGTGGATTAAAAATACCTAAATGACAGGGCTGTTGTGATGATAGATAGTGTTCTTATGTTAAAGTGTCCCACTTGGGTGGATATGCAGGAAATGTTTGTTTTCCAAATAGCATCTGACTTCTTACTGAATAATGAATCCTTGAAGGCACACAGTCCTCTGAGCTGGAGGCCAGGAGTACCTTTTGAAATCACGCCGGAAGGGGCGGCCCTGAGCAGCTGCGGGTCCCTCCCAGGCCGACTCAGACCTTTCACCCAGGCGGCCTTTGGGCCTCGTGCTTTGGGAGTCAGGAACCCCAGACTCAAGTCCTTTCTGGCCCAGCCCTTTCTTGGGCTCATTGTTCTGGGAGGCCTTGCACTATTTGTTCATCTAATCTGTTAGCGAAAAGGCAAACTAAATATCCTTCATTTGGACCTTTGGCTCATAGCCCACAAAGGACAGAAGTGTCCTACCCGGGGTGGCTAGTGGCACCCCTGTCTTTGTTCCTGTCTGGCCTCCCTAAAAGGCCCTGGGCAGAGAGCTATGACAGGTGCTTGGGAAAGGGCCTGGTGTCTCTGCCTCTCCGGGCCTGTTTGGACTTGATTCCTATTCTCTGATGCCAGGAGGGGCCCTAGAAAAGCCCTGGGACAATACCTATCAAGCCCAAGTAACAAACAGAGGTACCTAAAGTTCAAACAGGCGTGTCCCTTCCTATTTTGTACCTATTGCGGAGTGAAGCCAGGGTCCAAAGCCACTTTGCCTGGCTGTAGATGGCCTGTCTACTACTTACTCCCTGACCTGCTGTCTCCCTCAAGTCATTCTCCAACTGTGTGATGGACACACTCCCTGGCCAGGTAATCAACTCTCCACTAAGCAGGCCGCCCACCCAGATTTCTCTGCCCTGTCTCATGGGCAGGGATCCCTCCCACCTCCACTCCATCCTGAGAATAGCCTGGTTCACTCCCCTATCTCCTGGGACTCTGTCTGGGTGGCCTATGACTTCCACCTGGAATGCCATTATTTCCAAATCCCATTCTCCCTTAAAGTCCCAGCTGAAGTCCTGCCTCCTCACGATACCTTCCTGTCCATCCAGCTCCCGGGAGCACCTCCTTCAGCCTCCTATGGCGTCCACTCTCCCCTCACAGGAGAGCTGCCCAGTAATCATCTTTTGTGTGTTTGCTGCTTCATTTTGTGTGTTTTCTGTTTAATTTGTATCTTCCTGTTCCTCCTTCCGACCCTACACACATCTTTCAACTGGATTACAGGGCCCTGAAAAGGCAGCCAGTGTTGGACTGGCTCATGGCTGCCGCAGAGGAGCCACCCTCCTTGGAGAAGCAAGGTTGCATCCCCCTTTTTTTGCTGACTTAACAACATCCTGTTTCTACTTCGTGAGATGGCAGTGACTCACCACTAATGGTGGCTATTATTCACACCCTTACTTTCATAATTCAAACTAATTAGGAAACACGTATCTGTCAGGTTCTCTATGGGACTGGATTGCTAGAGGCAAAAAAAGTGCTAGAGTCAATAAGTTTAATCAGTAACAGAAGTAAAGTATAGAGTCCCAAAGGAAACCTTTAGGAAAGGTCTTCATGAGTCTGCTTATAAGTTAAGGAAGAGGCCTCCCAAGCAACAGGTCCCAGACATTCCTACTCCACCTACGGACTGAATGCTTATTAAGTTCTGACAACATGCGGGACTGAAAATTTCTCCAGGCATTTATGAGGGTCATGCTGTTAAAATGAGATAAAGAATGAAATATGTTTGATATCATTATGCAGACGTATACATAACTGTGTGTGTGTGTGTATATATGTGTGTGTGTGTGTGTGTGTACTCTTTTTTGTTTTCTTTTGTTTTCTATTTTGTTGTATGGAGTCAGAAAGATCTAGCTGGGTTCAGATCCCAGCTTTGCTACCCACCGGCTCTGGGACCTTGGATACATCTCTTAACCTCTCTTGCCCATTGATCATTTATAAAATGTGAGCAATATTCCTTCCCTGAAGGGGTGTTGAGAGCTATAACTGAGATAAGGGTGTGGTCTGGGACTAGCAGCATCCAGGGAGCTGTCAAAATGCAGAACCTCAGGCCCCACCCCAGAGTAACCTAAGCAGAATCTGCATTTAATGAGATCCCTCAGTAATTTGCATGTATGTTAACATTTAAAATTCCTGTCCTCGAGGAACAAGTGATCAGAAACGGATCTATATGGAGAGGATAATAGCAGCAGCTTACGTTTGTAGAGTTCTCCGGCCTTTCTGAAGTGACTTTGGACTCCAAGTGAGGGGTGTTGCTGGTCGGATTTGGGTCTTGATAATGTTGACAGAAATAGCCTTGAGGACTTGGCGGCAGATGGAATGCGCCGCGGGTCTGGGTGTAGGGATGGCAGGGGGAGGAGGGGAGGTGTGGACACTGTTGGCAGGAGGGGGAAGTTAGGAAGGCTGGGAGCATGTAAGAAGGAGATAGCGTGCTGGACATGGAGGAAAAGTTCTTTCAAGGCTTTGGGAGCATGGAGCCAAGAGACACTGAAAGAAATCAGCCTATTTACATAGAATTTGCTAGAGCCAAGTCTTTTATAAAAGTCACAATAGCTTTCTTTATACATTAGACTCCATCCAAATAGAATAAATTCACATATACGGCAGATAGTAATAAAGCAAAACTATTACTAATTTAAAATAATAGATGATGGTGCTGGGTGGGAATCTTGGAGATCATTTTCAGTCTAATCCTTTCAGCCCCTGAGGCTCAGCTAGTTTAGGGATTTCTCTCATCTGCCACTTCCAGTGTGACCTCCTCTCACTAAACCTTTTTTCTTGGCTGTGAAATGGGACAATAAATAACTGAGTTTACAGGTTGCTATGCGGATTCAATGAGATAATTCATGGAAAGCACTTAGCACAATGCCTGACTCTAATTAAGTAATAACATATAATATTATCAAATTGCTACTGACCCATAGGAGGTAGAGAGGGACACATTTTTTATCAAGACTACTACAATTATTAGTAAAGATTATGGAAGTATATTTGAGATTCAAGGAGCTAAACCAATTTTTTGTTGCTCCCAGTATGAATAACGATGATACCGTATTACAATAATAGTAAAACCAACAATAACCACAACAATGATTATACTAAACACTAACCATAGCTAACATTCCTTGGATGCTTATCATTAGGTTGGTGTGAAAGCCATTGTTTTTGCCGTTAAAAGTAATTGCAAAAAGAGCAATCACTTTTACACCAACCTAATATATGCCAAGCACTAAATAAAGCACTTCACTTGGATTATCTCATTTGATTCTTCAAACGTGTATGATGTGTATAATACTATCACCAGTTTATAGATGAAGCAACTGAGGCCTAGTGAGATTAGGTATTGGGCCCAAGGCCTGGAGCTTGTATGTGGAACTCACATTGGAATCCAGACTGCCTGGCTGTCTAAATTGCTCTCCTAACCACTACACTAGCTCTCACATGAATACACCAGTGAACAAAATGCTCTTTCCATTGGTGGCAAATTAGGTGCTATTTGTTTTCTGGCCTGATGCTGTGATAGATTTTAAAGAAAATACACAGTGCAGGATGAAAAAGAGAGAGTAGCTTGAAAACAAAAGAACGGAGGATTGGAAAATCTGTTAACCCCCTGTGTGCTGTGCCAGGGACCATCGCATGCATGAACTCAATAACCCTTTGTGGATATGACCTGCATAGTCATGGAGAGCAAACCTTAGCCTCAGAGAAGTTAAGTCATGTGCCCAGGATACAAGCTAGTAAGTGAAGGGGCTGGGATTTGAGCCTGAGCCCAAAGCCCAAGCTAGCTCAAAAAAGATGTGGAGACATGACTTGTATTTTGATCCAAAGGAAAATTAGATCTCTCCCAATTTCCCAAAGTCCCTAAAACCTGATACCACTGACAAATTCCTCCGCCAAATTCATCATAGTCTTAACACTGTTTGCAGGACTTCCTGTAGAACTGTTTGAAATTCTGTCCTAGAAGGGCATGTAAAGCTCCTTTCTAGAAGTATTTTACTTTGGACTTATGGCTCACCCCTTTCCAGTATGAATTATAAGCAGCTCACAACTACACAACTGTACCACAAGAAAACAGAAAATTTAGGTAGGAAGGAGAAATTTAGGCTAGGAATAAGGTTAATTTCCGAAATATATGCCAACAGCCCTGAATCACGTCAGGTAGGCTGTGCGGCATTTTTAATTGGAGTAAAATACTGCATTTACTCCCAGAGGGACTATAGGCAGCAAAATCCAAGTAACTTCCTCATGAGTCCCTGGGTCAGGTGAATTACTATAGAAAATGGGAGATACTTCAAGGCATGGTCTGGCCTTAGAGCTAAAGTTCTGCTTGAGGAACAGGCCCTTCCTTAGTCTGTCTTTTAGGCCCCAGGGTGAGACAAGCGTTTGGCTTGTCTCACCATAGGCCCCCTCTCTGCAGCAGTTCTCAAGTTCTTAGTGCCTTTTCTCCGTGGTACTGTTGCATGTGATATTTCACTAAGACCCCTTTCCTTTTCTTTCTTTTTTTTTTTTGGAGACGGAGTCTCGCTCTGTTGCCCAGGCTGGAGTGCAGTGGTGCGATCTCAGCTCACTGCAAGCTCCGCCTCCCGGGTTCACGCCATTCTCCTGCCTCAGCCTCCCGAGTAGCTGGGACTAGAGGTGCCCAACCCCACACCTGGCTAATTTTTTTGTATTTTTAGTAGAGACGTGGTTTCACCATGTTAGCCAGGATGGTCTCAATCTCCTGACCTCATGATCCGCCCACCTTAGCCTCCTAAAGTGCTGGGATTACAGGCGTGAGCCACCGCGCCCGGCTTTTTTTTTTTTTTGGGAGACCCAGTCTCTCTGTTGCCCAGGATGCAGTGTAGTGGCATGATCTCAGCTCACTGCAACCTCTGCCTCCCGGGTTCAAGCGATTCTCTTGACCCAGCCTCTGAGTAGCTGGGATTACAGGTGTGCACCACTACGCCTGGCTAATTTTTGTATTTTTAGTAGAGACAGGGTTTCACCATGTTTGCCAGGCTGGTATCGAACTCCTGACGTCAGGCTATCCACCCACCTCGGCCTCCCAAAGTGCTGGGATTACAGGCGTGAGCCACCACTGCCTGCCTCTTTTTTTTTCTTTAAGCAGAGTCTCCCTCTGTTGCACTGCAATCTCTGCCTCCCAGGATCACGCGATTTTCATGTCTCAGCCTCCGGAGTAGCTGGGACTACCGGCACACGCCATCACGCCTGGCTAATTTTTGTATTTTTGGTAGAGACGGGGTTTCACCACGTTGGCCAGGCTGGTCTCAAACTCCTGACCTCAAGTGATCCGCCCGCCTAGGCCTCCCAAAGTGCTGGGATTACAGGCGTGAGCCACCGTGCCCCACCAAAACCCCTTTTCTTTGACGTGCTCTCGTTCCACTGAAGGGGAAAGCTCAGCTCTTCCCAGGATGCAAAGAGCCTCCTTCCCCAGCAAGATGGAACTCCCAAGCTCCGGGCAAAGGGGCCTGTAGAATTTCTCTCATTTATGGCTATCAGAAAAATAGGGCGGGAATCAGCCTCCATTACCCGGACCCAACCTTGTGTCAACAGCCCTCACAAACAGAGGGGCCCAGCAACCACCTTTTACACCGCCTGGTACTGTACACGGGCACCAGCTCACACGCTCAGCGAAAGGAAAACAAGCCGTGGCCCCGTCCCGCCGATAACGCCCGACCCAGCGGCAGGGGCCCTTGTTCTCTCCCTGCGCCTTCCCGCGCCCTGCGGGCAGCCCTGATAAGTCTGCGTGGTGGGCAGGCTTGTGTTTGAGTTGGGGTTGTCAGACCCATTACTCAAAGGGAGGACGTGGACTTGCTTTGAGAAGGACGAACTCTAGTCTTAAGGACTGGGCGAGGACAACCATGATTTATGATTAACCCAGTGACTCCACGGTTAAGCGTGGTCTCAGTGACCGCCGTTTGAGTCATGACTTTTTTGTGCAGTTGCTGTGCCTCCATCCAGGTGTGAGTTGAGGGTGACCACAAAGAAGGTCGAGAGAGCAAGAAATGAGCACGTTGTGGACAGTAGGCAGGCCTGCATGTTGCCACCTGCTGAAGGAAGAGGGACTCTTTGATTTTCCATGAACCAGCTAAGCACAAGTAATACCTGGATGGGTACACCTGGGTTAGATCCTGTGCCTGTCACTGGCAATGTAGGGAAATTTATTGATTTTTCTTTAAAAAAAAAAATAGAGATAGGGTCTCGCTATGTTGTGCAGGCTGGTCTCGAGCTCCTGGCCACAAGTGATCCTCTTGCCTTGGCCTCCCAAAGTGCTGGGATAACGGGCATGAGCCACCTCGCCTGGCCAAGGGAAACATTTGTGAAAGTGAGTGAGAATAACATTCCTCTTAACTCTCTCCACAATCAAAACTTGGGGCTTCTTTATGCACTTCAGCGAATTATTGAAGAAGAAACAAGAAGTACAGTGTTTTTCCCAGTTATTTTTCCAGCTGGTTGTTAGGCCAAGAGATGGGGGCAGGCAGTGGTGTGTTGGGTGGGTACAGGACTTGCCAATTACTCTGGGGCTGTTACTTATTTCCTTCTGTTTTGGCCCCTTGGAGGATGTTAAAGTCTAAATAGTTAGGTTTTTTTTTCTCCCTAAATTGGCAACAGAATAAAATGTGTGAATGTATTTAAAAAACTAAAGTATTACAGAAAAGGAAGGCGGTATTATTAGTTCATTTAGAGCTCACCATGACTCTATAAGGTTGACTTATTAGAGATCACCGTCCTCATTTTTAATTTGATTGGGTTAAGGAGTAGGTAAATGAGGTTGCCAGGTCCAAAGTCACCCAGTTGGTAAGGACAAGCCAGGAGCGGGACCAGTGTGCTCTGTTGCGTCTTGGAAGAAAGGGCCAGCCCAGCCGGCTGGTGTGGGAACCGTACAAGATTAAAGCCTTAGGAGGAAATGTATTAGGAAAGATATAAATTTGACTTAAAACTTTCTTTACCATTTAAGAAATTAAATAGGCTTTTTTTTCCAAATTAAAAATCTCTGATCTAGAAATATCCTAGAAATATCTTACACATGAGAACCACCAGCCTTGTTCTCCTACTAGCACCCCCCCGAAAAAAAATTATCCCCGAATGGACATGTTCTGCTGCTTGGGGTGTGTGTATATGTGTTTTGTGTGTGACTTTCTCCCAAGTTCCAAGTTCCATCTCCAAGTGAGATGGAATTCAGAACCCCTTTTGCCTTGAAGACACTATCATAAGTTGATTTCCCACGATAGCCTTTGTAATTTTACTTCAAGCATAAGCCACAAGTAAAACATAATTTGGGACAGACGCGGTGGCTCACGCCTGTAATCCCCGCACTTTGGAAGGCTGAGGCGGGCAGATCACAAGGTCAAGAGTTCAAGACCAGCCTGACCAACATGGTGAAACCCCGTCTCTACTAAAAATACAAAAAAATTTAGCCGGGCGTGGTGGTACGTGCCTGTAATCCCAGCCACTCAGGAGGCTGAGGCAGGAGAATCACTTGAACCCTGTAGGTGGAGGTTGCAGTGAGCAGAGATCATACCACTGCACTCCAGCCTGGGCAATAGAGGAGACTCCATCTCAAAAAATATAAAATTAAAAAAAATTTTGACAAAAAGTTATTTCCAATATTATAGATTTTCCTTGCAAATGCACACACGATATTTAGGAACTTTATTAAATAGACTTTGTGAACTAGCACAGGGACTTAATCTCCACTTGTAACACCATTTCTTTTTCTTTTTCCTTTATTTTTTTTTTTTTTAGAAGGAGTCTTGCTCTGTCACCCAGGTTGGAGTGCAATGGCGCAATCTTGGTTCACTGCAACCTCCATCTCCCAGATTCAAGCGATTCTCCTGCCTCAGCCTCCTGAGTAGCTGGGATTACAGGTGCGTGCCACCATGCCTGGCTAATTTTTGTATTTTTAGTAGAGGTGGGGTTTCACCATCTTGGCCAGGCTGGTCTCGAACTCCTGACCTCAGGTGATCTGCCCACATCGGCCTCCGAAAGTGTGGGATTACAGGCGTGAGCCACCATGCCTGGCTAACACTGTTTCTATCACAAAAGGTGTTATTGGCCGGGTGCAGTGGCTCACACCTGTAATCCCAGCACTTTGAGAGGCCGAGGTGGGTGGGTTACTTGAGGTCAGGAGTTTGAGACCAGTCTGGCCTACATGGTGAAACGCTGTCTCTACTAAAAATACAAAAAGTAGCCAGGCGTGGTGGTGCACGCCTGTAATCCCAGCTACTCAGGAGGCTGAGGCAGGAGAATTGCATGAACCTAAGAGGCGGAGGTTGCAGTGAGCCAAGATCACACCACTGCACTCCAGCCTGGGCAACAGAGTGAGGCTGTGTCTCAAAAGAAAAAAAAATAAAGATGTTGTTGGTTCCAAAACTCCAACTCACACATTTGAAGAATGCTGACCAATTGTCGATGGGAAGTCTGTCATTGACTGTCCTGATAACTGGTCTCCGACAACTGATGTTCCTTATTACAAATTTCTCTAGTATGTGAAGACATGATCAGGCTAGAGTGTGCCAGAAAATTTATGCCAAAAGATGGGCAACAGGAAGGCACATCAAATGTAAAAACAAATGGAAGATTCCAAACGTTCTGAAGTCGTGTTCCTGATTATTCTAAAGGAGTCTCTTGTTTTCTGTGCTCCTGGCACCCTTTTCTAATCTGCCAGCACTTTAGACAGCAACCCCAAGCCCTGTCTGGACTGTGGTCCTGAATCCTCTGCAAGTGAGGAGAAGAAAGAGTTCCCAGAAGGCATATCCATTTAGGAATCTCAGAGTGACACTCAGAAGCCAGATTGTCAGGGCAGTCTCCTCACTTCTCCATCTCTGTCTGGTTCCCCTGCAACTTCCCACCTCGGGGTGAACTCTCCCAGACCTTAGCACTAGCTGTGCCTCAAGCTGGCATGAGCAAAATATTAACGGGTGGAGATTTGTCTGTATTTTTGAAACCTATCAACGCAGTTGCTTTCTCAGATTTTGCTGTGTAGGCTGAATTACAAAACCAGGAATCAAATTTATGTAGTTGTTCACATCTGACTTGAACAAATAAACACAGATTTGAGTTATGGCTCAGCTAGCTAACTTGAGACCTGGATTCATCTTCCCATCATAATTTTCCCTTCTGCTTTCTTTTTGAGCCCCCTCCCCCTTTGTCTTCCTTTCATTGTTGCAAACATTTTTTTACTCTTACTTGTGAGCCAAGAGCCTATTAATTAGGAGCTGGTCTGTAGGCCCCAGCGGGAGCTTGTTTGGACTCAGCTCATGAAGCATTCTCACTGTACTTGATTCATGATGGGGCTGGAGGCCAATGGCTCAGTTTTGTTGTAGCCTTTCTGTGAAGGAGACCAGGCCTGGGAATGGGGAACACGCCTGGCTTTTGGCTCTGCTGAGACTTCCTCATGAGTTTGTAAATCTTTTGAGCCCTGTAAGTAGCCATGCTTGCTAGATAGCTGAAGCATAGACCTGGAAATCGGCCACTCTCCAGCCCTAATTTTAATATTTCTCATCCAGGCTTGCGTGTGCCCATTTATAAAATGGCTATTAAGATTACTTCCTCTCCAAGGTCCCTGATTAGGTATTTTCATATGGAATCACTCTTTGGGACCAATCCTCTTGTGGAATAACTTTACTTGATTCTCACAAATCTGGCATTTCAGGGTCTTCCCAGTCTGAGTCCAACTCATTTATCCTGTTTTCATGCCTTTATATTTTGTGCTGGCCAAAAGAGACTTTACATGATTCCTTGAGGCTGCTCTTTTCTGGCTCAAAATCTTGACTCTCTGGGATCTGGACCTTTTGACTTAGTGTCTAGTAAGTGCCTTCTAGAGCCACAGGCTGTTAGAGATGGCAGGGACCTGGAAGGCCAGAAAAAGCTCTGGGAGTCTGGGTGGAAGGCTCAGAGGTCATGCTTTTCAGATCTCTTTCTGCTCTTCGAGGGCTTTTCTTAGGCCAGTACCACAAACTGCTTTGGGGTGTACTATTATGAGTGGCTCTGTTTTTGTCTTTTGGGAACGTGTCTTGTCTCTCTGCCACTATGCTATAAGAATCAAGACATGTTATGTTTATATTTTAAAGCCATGACTTCTAAAACGAAAATATTTTCTCTCCAGAGAGGTCTAAATCTTTAAAAGTATGAATGAAGTAAATGTGATATTTATAAAACCCTTTGGGATGAAGGGCCTTTCAGCAAACACTCAATAATGGAAAAATCAATGAAAATGTTCGTATGAAAAGAAACTGGCCAATCTGTCTTTGTGAGCGTCACATTTCTTTGCTCAAACAGCTTGTCTTCCATCTGATAGTTGCAAGGTCCACTGTTGGCAAAGGTAACATTAAGATGGCAGAACAGTTAAGGGTTTTTCAGCTTTGTCAATCACTCGTTTTATCTGTCAATAGATTTCCATGTTACTGTGTTTTTGATGATTACATCTGTATCATTAAGTAAATTTTTGCTGATGAGGAATTTTAGAGCGTGATCCCATAAATATTAAATTGCTTGTTAGTTACTATTCATTGGGAAGATTACTTTACCAGGCTGCTGCAAAACAATCTCAGTCGCAGCCCATGACCAAGTCAAAGACAGAAAAAGGTGCAGGTCCACAGAAGGTGTAAAATGAATTTATAAATGGTGTCCATTAAAGTGAATTGAGTGTCTGAGAGCAACTTTATTGCATCTGCAGCCCACGCACACTGATTGGCACCATCAGTCTCTCACTCTGGCCTCAATTTTGGTTGATATCATGCCAAATTGACAATACGCATCAATTATAAAAACATTTACTCTTGTGCAAGTCCATTTTTGTAGGATTGTATAACATAGCAAACTTTCAAAATAATCTAAATGTTCATCAATAAGGGTCTAATTAAACAGACAATAATATAGCCACACAGTGGGATACTATGCAGCTATTAAAGAAAAAAAAAAGGCTGTCAGGCGTGGTGGCTCACGCCTGTAATCCCAGCACTTTGGGAGGCTAAGTTGGGCGGATCACAAGGTCAGGAGATCCAGACATACTGGCTAACACGGTGAAACCCTGTCTCTACTAAAAATACAAAAAAATTAGCCGGGCACAGTGGTGGGCACCTGTAGTCCCAGCTACTCGGGAGGCTGAGGCAGGAGAATGGTGTGAACCCAGGAGGCAGAGCTTGCAGTGAGCTGAGATCGCACCACTGCACTCCAGCCTGGGTGACAGAGGGAGACTCTGTCTCAAAAAAAAAAAAAAAAAAGAGGCACACTTTGGGAGGCCAAAGCGAGAGGATTATTTGAAGCCAGGAGTTCAAGACCATCCTGGGTGACATAGCAAGACTCTGTCTCTATTTTATCAAAATTTATAAAATATAACAACCCCAAAATGCAAATCTTTATATATTCATATGGAAACTTTTCCAGGATATATTGTGTAGTTAAAAAAAAAAAAGCAAGATGTTGATCAGTGCGTATAGTGCGTGATCTGTTTTTTTTGTTTTGTTTTGTTTTGTTTTGTTTTTAGAGACAAGATCTTGCTCTGTCACCCAGGCTGGTGTGCAGTGGTGCAGTCATAACTCACTGAAGCCTTGATCTCCTGGGCTCAAGCAATCTTTGTGCCTCAGCCTCCTGAGTAATTGGGACTACAGGCATGTGTCACCATTCCCCACTAAAATTTTTAAAAATTTATTTATTTATTTTTGAGACAGAATCTCACTCTGTCGCCCCGGGTGGAGCGCAGTGGCATGATCTCGGCTCACTGCAACCTCCTGGGTTCAAGCAATTATCCTGCCTCAGCCTCCCGAGTAGCTGGGATTACAGGCTCCTGCCAGCACGCCTGGCTTATTTGTGTATTAGTAGTAGAGATAGCGTTCACCATGTTGGCCAGGCTGGTCTCGAACTCCTGACCTCAGGTGATCCTCCTGCCTCGGCCTCCCAAAGTGCTCGGATTACAGGCATGAGCCACCATGTCTGGCTTAAAATTTATTTTTAATTTATTTTTTCTATGTTGCCCAGGCTGGTCTTGAACTTCAGGGCTCAAGCGATCCCTCCACCTCAGCCTTCCAAGCATTGGGATTACACAGGCCTGAGCCACTGTTCCCAGCCATATGTGATCTTTAGTGTAAAATAAAACACATGCTGGATATTTGTATATATTTGTATTTGCATAGAATGTTTCACGGTGAAAACATAAGAAACTGATACTGATAACAGATTGTTTGAAGGCAGGGAAATGGAGAAACTAAGGTGGGAGGGAGACATTTTTCAGTGTGAACCTTTCTGAATGGATGGCAGCTTTGTAGTGTGTCACCTTGGCTAGGCTGAACTTCCCAGAATTCCCTCCTGTGTGCATCTCCAGTTAGTGTAGGCCCCCAAAGAGAGGACTGTGTGAACTGGGAGGGTGGAAGTGAAGCAAAGATGTTTTGTAGCTCACACAGATTGTCACTTACCTGCCTGCTGCCCTTGTTGGCGTGGGCAGCAGCCAGGCTTGCAATGGCTCCGCCTTCCCTTGGATCCTTTTTCAGCTTTACTAACTTCTGGGCCAACTCTGACTCCTGTGTTCAGTTGCATGGTGACAGCACCAGCTTCTCCTGCAGGACACTAATGTCAGAGGTGGCAAAAATCAACACATTTCAGTCCATCCTCCTGGATTCTAGTGGATACTTGTGGGTCCTGTCTTGTCCTTGCTCTTCCCTACTTTACATCCATCTTCCTGTGGACTTGAAATTCTAGCATTAGATAGTAAAACAATAGCCTTATGGAGACTGATTAACTAGCTCCTGCAATTGCATAATTGCATTTAACAAATCTCTTATTGTGTGTGTTTGTATGTGTGTGTGTGTGTTATATATGTAATAACCTACTAATGGTTCTTCTTTTCTGAGTGAACCCTAATACAAAATTGTTAGATTTTTAAAAACATATTCAAGGCATGCTGTTTTGCCCTTGTGACAGCCAGATCATCCCATTTGTATCAGTTAACCACTGTGGTAGAAACAACCAGCAAAATTTATTGGCTTAAAATAACAACCATTGTATTTGCTGATAATTCTGTGCATCAGTAATTTTGGCTGGGCTCAACAGGACGGTTCTTCTGCTGGTCTCACCTAGACTCACTCAACAGTGTGGCTAGAGCCACATGGTCTAAGATAGCCTCACTCACATATCTGCTGATTAGTGCTGGTTGTTGTTTGGGTCATGTAACTCTAGAAGATTAGCCTGGCCTTATTCATATGATATTGTGTTCCAAAGGCAGCGAAAGAGAGAGAGACCAAGCCTCAATGCACAAGCAAGCACCTTTCAAGCCTCTGCTTGTATTATGTTTACCAGTGTCCCATTGGCCAAAGCAAAGCACATGTTCAAGCATATAGAGTCAATGTAGGAGGGGATTACCCAAGTGTATGGATATAGGGATGCATGATTCTTTAGAGCCTATCCTATAACAATTCACTGCATCATCCAATGGCTGGTAAAAGAGTTTATCGTACTTTGTATCACTGAAGGAAAATGTAAATGAGTGAGATTGATGGTAAGCTTCTTTAACTTGTTTTATACTTTGTGTCCCCCATGTAATGTTTAGCCCAGGTCCTTGCATAAAATGGGTATTCAAAAACTATTTGTTACTTTAATATCTGTAAGTCTCAACCACCACTAGAGTAGCAGAAGGCTTAAGTGAGACCACCTGTGATTACAGTCTGACACCCACTGATTTCCAGATGGCATAAGTAACTGGAGAAGAAACACTCTTGGGTTTGGTTTTTGGGTTTATGTGCTTTTGTTGAGGTCATTATGTTAGCCTGTACCTCGACCTCTCTACCTAGAAATTATGAGCAAATAATATCACACTTACAATTAATTTGCCTTTCTGGGTAGAGTGTCTTTTTTCCCTTGTTTTTGTACCTCATCCCTTTTTTTTTTTTTTTAAAGACAGGGTCTCACCTCGTTACCCAGGCTGGAGTGCAGTGGTGTGATCATATCTCACTGTACCTCTCCCACTCCTGGGCTCAAGAAATTCTCCTGCCTTAGCCTCCTGAGTAGGTAGGACTACAGGCATGTGCCACCACACCCAGGTTTCTTTCTTTTCTTTTCTTTTCTTTTCTTTTCTTTTTTTTTCCTTCCTTCCTTCCTTCCTTTCTTTCTTTCTTTCTTTCTTTCTTTCTTTCTTTCTTTCTTTCTTTCTTTCTTTCTTCTTTCTTTCTTTCTTTTTTGAGACAGGGTCTTCCTCTATCACCAGGCTGAAGTGCAGTGGCATGACCTTGGCTCATTGCAGCCTCGACTTCCCAGGCTTAAGCACTCCTCTCATCTCAGCCTCCTGAGTAGCTAGAACCACAGTCAAGCATCACTATGCTCAGTTAATTTTGTTTATTCTTTGTAGAGTTGAGGTCTCACTATGTTGCCCAGGCTGGTCTTGAACTCTTAGACTCAAGTGATCCTCCTACCTTGGCCTCCCAAAGTGTTGGAATTATAGGCATGAGTCACCGTGCCTGGCTTTATCCAGCTTAAAAAAAAAAAAAATGTAGGTGGGTGCGGTGCCTCACGCCTGTAGTCCCAGCACTTTGGGAGGTTAAGGTGGGAGGATCACTTGAGGTCAGGAGTTCCAGACCAGCCTGGCCAACACGGTGAAACCTGTCTCTACTAAAAATACAAAAATTAGCTGGGCCTGGTGGTGGGTACCTGTAATTCCAGCTACTCGGGAGGCAGGAGAATCACTTGAACCCAGGAGGCAGAGGCTGCAGTGAGCTGAGATTATGCCACTGCACTCCAGCCCGGGAGAAAGAGCAAAACTCCATCTCAAAACAAACAAACAAACAAACAAACAAACAAACACACAAACAAACAAACTTGTAGAGACAGGATCTTGCTCTGTTGCCCAGGCTGTTCTTGAACTCCTGGCCTCAAGCAGACTTCCTGCCTTGGCCTCCCCAAATGGTGGGATTACAGTCATAAGCCACCCCACCCAGACTCCTCACAGTTTTTAAATGCCTTGAAAAATGATAAAGGATAAGAGCCAGCTTATAAAGCACTCCCAGAACAATTCATTCAGTTTCTAAAAATGTATCTTTTAGCACATTACAAGCAAATGGTTTAAGATTACAAATAGTGCTAAAAAGGTTTACACGAAGAACCAATAGTTCCTCTTTTCCTCTGTCTTTTCTCAGAGGCAACCACTTTCTACTCTTTATGCTCATTCTTCTGGTAATTGCATCATATTTCTGTATTTTATATTTATCTAATAAACATTATACAATTGCTCTTTTTTTTTTATCCAGTTTGTTAATCTCTGCCTTTTAATCTATTTACATTTAATGTAATTATTGATTTGGTTGGCTTTAAAGCTAATGTTTTGCTATTTGTTTTCCATTATCCCATTTTAAAGAATTGTTTTCCTTCTGTCCTGACTTCTTCTGGAATAAATTATATTTTTAAGTCCCTTTTTTTTGTCTCCTCTATTGAATTTTTAGCTACATATCTTCGTTTTTTTTTTTTTTTTGGGTGGGGGCATCCTTAACTTGTCATACCTTGAATTAATACAGTATTAATACAGTACCACTTTATGTATAATGTAAGAATGTTTCAATAGTAGTAAACTTTCATGTGCCCATCTTTGCTATTTACTATACATTCACTGCATGTATTACACCTCCCATCTTTGCTAGTTACTATACGTTTACTACATGCAAAGACATGTTTTACTTCTATGTATGCTACAAACTCATAATTGATATTATTTTTGCATTAAATAGCCAATTGTATTTTAAGGAAATTTATTTTTTATTTTTTATTTTTATTTTTTTGAGACAGAGTCTTGCTCTGTCGCCCAGATTAAAGTGCAGTGGCATGATCTCAGCACACTGCAACCTCTGCATCCTGAGTTAAAGCAATTCTCCTGGCTCAGCTTCCTGAGTAGCTGGGACCACAGGCATGCGTCACCATGCCCAGCTAAGTTTTTGTAGTTTTAGTAGAGATGGGGTTTCACCGTGTTAGCCAGGATGGTCTTGATCTCCTGACCTCGTGATCCACCCACCTCAGCCTCCCAAAGTGCTGTGATTACAGGTGTGAGCCACCGTGCCTGGCCCCAAGAAATTTTAAAATAAGGAAAAATGTATTTTATATTTATTCACATAAGAGTCATATATTTACTATTGCCAGTGCCCTTTATTCCTCTGTCTAGATCTGTTTCCATCTGGATAACTTCCTTCCAATGTGAAGAACTTTGACATTTTGAGCTGGGTGATTAGAAAAAGAAAGAAAAACTAAATGTGAAGGACTTTCTGTATTTCTTGTAGTGTAAGTCTTCTGGTCATAAATTCTCTCAAATTTTGTTTGTCTGAAAATATTTTACCTATTTTTTAAAGGATATTTTCACTGGATATAAAATTCTAGGTTGTCAGGTTTTGTCTTTAAGTGCTTTATTCCATTCCATTGTCTTCTGAGTTATCTTATTGGTTATGATAAATTGTTTACCCTTTGTTATCATGTATCATCTTCCTCTCCCACTCTAGTTGCTTTTAAGATTTTTTTCTGTATCTTGAGTTCTTAGCAAATTGATCATGATGGACCTAGGTGTAATCTTCTTTGTTTTTATTCAGATTGGGGTTTATGGAGATTCTTAGATATCTAGGCTGACATTTTTCACTAAATTTAGAAAGTTTTGGCCATTCTATATTCAAAATTTTTTTCAGGCTGGGCATTGTGGCTCATGCCTATAATTCCAGCCCTTTGTGGGGGTGAGGTGGGAGGATTGCTTGAAGCCAGGAGTTCAAGACCAGCCTGGGCAACATGGCAAGAACCTGTTTCTACAAAAAAAATTAAAAAATTAGCTGGGCATGGTTGAGCACACCTATAGTCCTAGGTACTTGGGAGGCTGAGGCAAGAGGATTGGTTGAACCCAAGAGTTCGAGGCTGCAGTAATCTATGATTGCACCATTGTACTCCAGTCTGGGTGATATAGTGAGACCCCCATCTCTTAAAAAAATTATTTCTTGATCTTTCTTCTATAGCCAAGGCTCCAATTAGCTGTATGTTAGATCACTTGGTATTGCCCGCAGGTCATTAAAACTGTGTTCGTGTCTTTCAGTCTATTTTCCTCTGTTTTGTATTGATAGTTTCTATTGACCTATCATCCAGTCACTAATACCTTACTTTGTAGTTTCCAATATGCTGTTAAGCCCATCCAGTTGAATTTTCACTTCAGAATTGATATTAATTTCTTTTCAGTTCTAGAATTTCCACTTGGTTAACTTTTATAGTTTTCCTTTTTTATACTGTAATTTCACCCATCTGTTCGTTCATTGTGTCAATCTTTTTGTTTATAATCTTTAAACATATCTATAATAGCTATTTTAAAAAGATTTGCCTGCCATTTCCAACTGTGTCATCTCTGCATTTGTTTCTGTAGATTTTCCTCCCAGATTATGTGTCACACTTTCCTGTCTCTTAACATATCTCATAACTTGATGATTTATGGGTATTATGTACTGTATTTATTGATAATCTGGATTTGTTATTTTCTTTTAAAGTGCATTGAATTTTGTTCTGGAAAGAAGTTATTTTCTGGTGGATCAGTCTGATCATATTAAGGCTTACTTTAAGTTTTTGTTAGGATAATCTTAAGGCTAGAGTAACCATTTTTCCTATGGCTTTCTGGAGTCTCAACTGAATACTTGGGATTTAAGTGAAATACCTCCAGTCTGGTTGGTTAGAACTCTAATTCTTCCCACACTGTCCAGTTTCCAGAACTTCTCTGACTAGTTCACATATTCCCAGAACTGTTCTCTGCCATACTGGGCAAAATCTTTCCCTGTGCATGTATGACTTAATATTCAGCTGAAGATGAAAGGAGATTCCTATGCAGATTTATGGAGCTTCTCCTCTGCACAGTGGCTTCCTCTCTGTTAACCTTCCAAGCAAGTCCTAGTTGCTGCCTCAGCAGCCCTGTTCTCCAATCTGTTTCCTTCACCCAGAAAGATGGTTGCTTTCTATTTGGCTCTACTTCCCTTGGCCTTGGGTTGGGAAGTATTCCCAGGCAGAAAACTGGGATGAATGTGGAGCTTCCCTTGTGTATTTCCCTTCTCTCAAGGACCACATCCTTGTGATATTGTTTGTCTAATACCTAGAAAGAGTTACATCATATATTTTGTTTATTTTTATAGTTTTATAAGACTATAGAATAAGTCTAAAATTTTTTATTCTGTGTGACAGAACTGGAAGTCTGTTTTTTACATTCATATTTCTAAGTAATATGAATATCCTTAATTCATCAATTTTAAACATTAACTATTGGCTTCTTATGGAATAATAGCTCATTTAAACTCCTCTTTCCCTCTCTTTATTCTCATAATTACATTCCTATTCTGATAATATTCATTTTCAGATTTTTGTTTTTATGAATTTGTAAACCCTGTTCCCTGCTAAGCCAAATTGTGTACTCTGATCATGTTGCCTTTCCTGTCCAAATTTTTTTTTTCCTGGAGTTAATATCTGGTTGGTGTATTCTATCTGCCTAATTCTTAAAAAATGCCTAAATTGGCTGGGCGCAGTGGCTCACACCTCTAATCCCAGCACTTTGGGGGGCTGAGGTGGGCAGATCACCTGAAGTCGGAAGTTCAAGACCAACCTGAGCAAAATGGAGAAACCCTGCCTCTAGTAAAAATACAAAATTAGCCCGGCATGGTGGCGCATGCCTGTAATCCCAGCTATGCAGGAGGCTGAGGCAGGAGAATCACTTGAACCCAGGAGGCAGAGGTTTTGGTGAGCCAAGATCGTGCCATTACACTCCAGCCTGGGCAAAAAGAGTGAAACTCAGTCTCAAAAAACAACAAAAAAAAGAAGCCTAAGTTTTCTCTCATTCATTCACTTTTTTTTTCTCTCTTCATTTCATACATAGGAACCTTATTCTCTCTCTTCTAAGTGTGTCTCTTGATAATGTTTTCTATTAGAGCCTTTGACTTTCTTCTTCCATCTGCAATGATTACTCAGTTGGCCTGTGATTTTATAGCTGATGTCCTGGAGCTCCTCATGACTCTCATCCTGAGACTTTCCTTCCTCCTCTTCTCTGCTGGATTCCCTGCTTGTTGGTTCCATGTTTCACTTTATTTTGATGTACTTCTTCAGTTTTGTGGAACATAACACTCCAGTACCTTCCCAAGAAAGGGTACATAGGAAGTAGGTTTGTTTTTTAGTCTCCTTAAACATCTAAAATATGTCTTTATTTTACTCTTACACTTGATTAGTGGTTGGCTACATATAAAATTCTAGGTAGAAAATATACTCAGAATTGTGAGGTTATTACTTCACTATACTCCAGCATCCAATGATGCTATTGAAAATGTTGATTCCAGTCTCAGATGATTCCTTAAATATTACCTATATTTTCTCTTTCGAAGTTTTTAGAATCTTTTTTTCATTTATTAGTGAAATTTGATGATAATGTGTGCTGCTGTGCGTCCTTCTTCATTCTTTTTTCTTCTTCTTTTGTTTATTTATTTATTTTTAAACAGTAGAGATGGGGGCCAGGTGCGGTGGCCCATGCCTGTAATCCCAGCACTTTGGGAGGCTGAGGTGGGCAGATCACAAAGTCAGGAGTTTGAGACCAGCCTGGCCAACATGGTGAAACCCTGTCTCTACTAAAAACACAAAAATTAGCTGGGTGTGGTGGTGGGCAACTGTAGTCCCAGCTACTCGGGAAGCTAAGGCAGGAGAATTGCTTGAACCCAGGAGGCAGAGGTTGCAGTGAGCCAAGATTGCACTCCAGCCTGGGCGACAGAGCAAGACTCTGTCTAAAAAAAAAAAAAAAAAAAAGTAGAGATGGGGGTCTCTCTCTGGTGCTTAGGCCAGTCTTGAACTCCTGACCTCAAGTGATCCTCCTGCCCCAGCCTCCCAAAGTGCTGGGATTACTGGTGTGAGCCACCACACCAGGCCTTTCTGCCTTTCTTCATTCCTTGTTCTTTTTTTTTTTTTTGGAGTCTCACTCTGTCGCCAGGCTGGAGTGTGGTGGCGTGATCTCGGCTCACTGCAACCTCTGCCTCCTGGGTTCAAGCGATTCTCCTGTCTCAGCCTTCTGGGTAGCTGGGACTACAGGCGAGCATAACCATGCGCAGCTAATTTTTTTGTGTGTATTTTTAGCAGAGATGGGCTTTCACCACACTGGCTAGGAAGGTCTCGATCTCTTGACCGCATGATCTGCCTACCTTGGCCTCCCAAAGTGCTGGGATTTAGAGGTGTGAGCCACCGCACCCTGCTGGTACTGGATTTTTTAATCCAGAGACTCATGTCCTTCAAATTTTCTTGTATTATTTCTTTGATAATTTCCTCCTTTCCATTTTCTTTTTTAACTATCTCTGGACTTCCTTGTATTTGGAAGTAGAACTTCCTGGATAGAGCTTCTTGTGTTTGGTTTCTCCAGAAAAGAAATCTCTAGTTTCATCACGAAGAGTGATCAAGTAGAGGTATGGTGATGGTTTGCCTGACTGCAGCGTAGAGGTTGGGACTCGGCTATTTCTTACATAGCCTTCCAAACGTAGCACTATTCTCTTACACCTATCTCTTTTTTTTTTGAGACGGAGTTTCCCTCGTTGCCCAGGCTGGAGTGCAATGTCGTGATCTTGGCTCACTGCAACCTCCCAGGTTCAAGCAATTCTTCTGCTTCAGGCTCCCAAGTAGCTGAGATTACAGGCGCCTGCCACCACGCCCAGCTAATTTTTGTATTTTTAATAGAGACAGGGTTTCACCATGTTGGCCAGGCTGGTCTCAAACTCCTGACCTCAGGCAATCTACCCGCCTTGGCCTCCCAAAGTGCTGGGATTACAGGCATGAGCCACTGCACCTGGCTCTTACACCTATCTTCTGTATTAATTGCTGCCTATATTTGAGCATTTCAGGAATTTTGCAAAATAAATGGACTGTGTCTGATCCTATTTTCATACCCTACTAATAGTTAGGTTGACCTTCCTCCCTTGTTTTGAATCAGTTATCATTTCTCCATCAGTTTTAGTTCTTCCTACATTTGGGGAAGGGGTTTCAGATATTTTAGTTTCATTGAATTTCTAATTTTGTGTTAATTTCTTGTTTTCATTGTTTTGGAATTTTACTTATTTATATTTTGAGAAGAGCAGCAAATGGAAATGTCTTTACTCTGCCACCTTGGAATCCAATTCTTTTCTTTTCTTTTTTTTTTTTAGACAGAATCTCGCTCTGTTGCCCAGGCTGTCATGCAGTGGCATGATCTTGGCTCACTGCGACATCTGCCTCCTGGGTTCTAGCGATTCTCCTGCCTCAGCCTCCCGAGTAGCTGAGACTAGAGGCGCGTGCCACCATGCCCAGCTAATTTTTGTATTTTTTAGTAGAGATGGGGTTTCACCATATTGTCCAAGCTGGTCTTGAACTCCTGACCTTGTGATCCACCCGCCTTGGCCTCCCAAAGTGCTGAGATTACAGGCATGAGTCACCGCGCCCGGCTGGAATCCAATTCTTTAAAACTGGATTGTATGGATTTCAGCCAGATGTGGTGGCTCAAGCCTGTACTCTCAACACTTTGAAAGGCCGAGGTCACCTGAGGTCAGGAGTTCGAGACCAGTCTGGCCAACATGATGAAACCCCATCTCTACTAAAAATACAAAAATAATTAGCTGGGTGTGGGGGCATGCATCTGTAATCCCAGCTACTGGGGAGGCTGAGGCAGAAGAATCATTTGAACCCAGGAGGTGGAGGTTGCAGTGGATCCGAAATTGTGCCACTGCACTCCAGCCTGGGTGACAGAGCAAGACTCCATCTAGAAAAAAAAAAAATCTATGAATTTCTCCCCCTGCCTCCTTCCTGCTTCTTCCTTCCTCCCAGATCTCAAATCCTAGTGATCAAATTACTCATACCCCTCAGTTCTTCATTGTTTGTGTAAGGCCTCTGTCTTCACATTGGTCAAGCGTGATGGTGGAGACAGAAGAAACCAAACAAATTAACAAACAAGTCAATATCTCATTACAGAAACCAACACTATGAAACCAATGAACTTGATGCTGTGAAAAAGAGCAAAGGGGGCGGGTTGGGGAAGTATTTAGATAGGACAGCCAGGGAGGGCCTCTCTGAAGAAATACCATCGACCCTCAGACTTGAAAAGGAGTTGGCCCTTTGAAAGAGGAAGAAAGCATGTTTGAAGAACAGAGAGGAAGCCAGTGAGGCTGGAGTGTAGTCGACAGGGAAGAGTGTGGCTCCGACGAGCCTGTGGAGAGGTGGGCAGGGGCTCAGCTACACAGGGGCTTTTAAGGCCACTGAGAACTTGAGCTTTTATCTGAAGTGCAATGGAAAGCCACTGGCAGTGGTGGTGGGGTGGCGGGTGGGGTGGTTAAGTGGGGGAGTGACATTGCTTCTATAGTCATAGTTTTAAAAGTATCCCTGCTCATGAGGCATGCAAAGCACATTGCGGGGTGCAGATAAGAGTTGAAGTCAGGGAAACAGACAGGGGGATCTTGCAGCAGTTCAGGTGGGAGATGATGGTAGCTCTGACTGAGCAGGGGTGAAGCAGTGAAGATGGGGAGAAATGGATGCAGTCGGGATTTATTTTGTACTTTTTTTTTAATTTTTAATTTTATTAATTTATTTTCATTTGTAAAGATAGGGTCTCACTGTGTTGCCCAGGCTGCTCTTGAACTCCTGATCTCAAGTGATCCTCCCAAAGTGCTGGCCTCAGCCTCTCAAAGTACTGGGATTATAGGTGTGAGCCACCACAGCTGGCAAGGATTTATTTTGGAGGTAGACCAAGCAGGATTTGGGATGGACTGGATGTGAGGGAGTGAGGGAGAGGAACGGAGGAATTTATAGACAGTGTGCACGTGAGCCTGTAATCATCTCCCCAGACCCCTGCAACTAACATCTGAGATGTTGGTTTCTTTGCACTATACTCTGAGATGGCTGTCCTAGCGTAGCATCCACATGTATCTGTGCTGAGGGGGTGGCAGCTCTCTGAAGTTCTTAGACAGGAAGTGGGATTTTTGAAGAGGCCTACACTTGTTTCAGGCCATTTCTCCCAGGTTGTGGGAAAAAAAAGTGACAATAGTTAAAATGAAGATGATAATTAATAATAACAATTACAGCTAACACTTGCTGAGCTCTTATTATGAGCCGGGCACCCACAGCCACCCTATGAGAGGCCAAGTATCTTGCCCTAAGTCACACGGGTAGCAAGGGGACAAGGCAGGACAGGCCCCCGGTGGCCTGGCCCTAGAATGTGCTGTTTTTACCACTGTGCTATTTAGCTGGCTCTGAATGTAGGCAGATGCCCTTTGCTGGGCATTGCCATCCAGCATACTTTTTGGATGCAGAACCAGTAAGGTGTAGTTCAGGTACAATCAGTGTTTGAGAAAGAGTTTAGGATTTTAGAACCTTCGTTTTTTTTTTTTGACGGAGTTTCGCTCTGTCACCCAGGCTGGAGTACAGTAGCACGATCTTGGCTCACTGCAGCCTCCACCTCCTGGGTTCAAGCAATTCTCCTGCCTCAGCCTCCTGAGTAGCTGGGACTAGAGTTGCGCACTACCACTTATTAGAGACAGGGCTTCATCATGTTGGCCAGGCTGGTCTCAAACTCCTGACCCCAAGCCATCCACCTGCCTTGGTCTCCCAAATTGTTGGGATTACAGGTGTGAGCCACTGCTCCCGGCCCTAGAACCAAAACAACCATCAGGCCAACACCAAGCAAACAATAAAAACTTGAAAATATGAAAAGGGGCCTACGCTGGCCAGCCTAAGAAGTGAGGATGCCTGTGACAGGCCTGAGGTCACCACTGGCTCTTCTTGAGCTGCGCAGGTCACTTAGCTCATCGCTGTAACTTTGGCTCGGGCACTTCTCCTGCCTGGGACTGAGAGGAGTCAGCTCCTAAACCTTCACGCTGGAAGCTAATGATTAACTGGCTCTATTTCTGCCCCTCCTGGGCCTTACTCTCTACCCATACTCAGACACAGGACAGTCTGGGACACCACCAACCTTGGACACCACCAACCTATGGCAAGGCTATACGTTTTTAACTACAAGGAGATACCTTTATCTCTGGCCAGTCGTTTTCTCCATTAATTTACACCTTCTCTTATCTTTTGCATCTATTGTCTCCCTGCAACGAGCGTCTATCCAGCATGTGCCTGTGCTGCCACTGCCTCTGCAGTCCCCTGTCCCTCGGCTGACCCCTCGGGGGCCTCATTTATCTCCCTGCTGGCCCTCCTTATGCCTGACCCTGTCCAGGCTCGCTTTGATCTGTCCCTTGCTCCTCTCTGCCTTCACCTAGGGTTCTCCTTTCTCCTTTTCAGGCAACGTCCCTGCCCATTCCAGGAATTCTCCTGACTCCAGGGCATGGTGTTTCTGGGAGCTGGGCCTCTTTGTCCCTCCAAGAGAACAGGAAAGCAAGCAGGGGAAGTGGCCATTTGCATAGCCAGAGGAATGGGACTAGAGAAAACAGACAGGGCGGGTCTTCTGGGTTCCCAATCAAAGGAAAAGAGGGTCAGAGCAGGGAGGCAGGAGGCCAGGGGCTCTGTGGGGCTGGCTGTATTTAACTTACTCCTTCTGCAAGCAGTCACTTATGAGGTGCCTACTGTGTGCAAGGTGCGGCATGACGGGGCTGAGATACAAATTTGGAGACCTGGTCTGATGGCTGGCCAACCCCTCCCTGACCCTGGACACTGCAATGAGCTGAGGCAGGGGAAGAGACTTGACCTTGGCAGGTGGAAAGCTGCCTGGGCCCCCTTGGTGGTGGCCCTTGGTGGGGGCAACTGGAACAGGAGGGATCTGACATGTAAAGGAGCCAGCACCAGATGCCCAGCTCTGTCTGGTTAAGGCAGATGTTTTCTTTCCTGTTTTTCTTTTTCTTTGATACGGAGTCTCGCTTTGTCACCCAGGCTGGAGTGCAGTGGTGCAATCTCGGCTCCCTGCAACCTCTACCTCCTGGATTCAAGTGATTCTCCTGCCTCAGCCTCCCGAGTAGCTGAGATAACAGGTGTGTGCCAACACAACCGGCTAATTTTTGTACTTTTAGTAGAGACAGGGTTTCACTACTTTGGCCAGGCTGGTCTCGAACTCCTGACCTCAAGTGATTCACCTGCCTCGGCCTCCCAAAGTGCTGGGATTACAGGTGTGAGCCACTGCACCCAGCCTGGGCTGACATTTTCTAACCTGGCTCTGTCTTGGCCTGAGCTAGCCTTCCAACACTTCTGTTAACCTGCCTGTTTTCAGCCTGCTGCTAAGCATAACTGTTGAAACCCACAGAGATTTCTGTGTCTCCTTTTTTCTCTAGGTGTCTCTTCAGGCTGGAATTTCTCCCCAAAATGCTAGCACTGGGCTGGTCCTGGGCATTCTGCCATCTACAGCAAATAGAAAAAGAAAATGTGTCCTTACTGTCGCCACCAATGTTTGCTGTGGCCCTTGGGGGAAGGGCGGGCCCCAGCGGCTGCCGGACACACCTGCTGGATAGAGGGAGGAGTCCAGCGCTCAGGTGGGGGCCATCCAGGTGGCCTTCCCAGGCCAAGCGCCAGATCCTCTTGCTGGTGCGTGAGGAAAGGCAGGCACTGCCAAGGCTTCCGAGGACTGCCAGGCAGCTTTGCAAGGCATCCCAGGACTCATTTGCAGGGAAAAAGCTTGAGAATAAAAAAACAAAAACAAAAACTGAACTCTGGAAAGATACATACACAATTGTCACCAGTGGATGCCTTAGAGGAGGTTGACGGAGTGGGTGGGAGGCGGTGCAGGCCTCTGAGAGGACTTTGGCTCTTGTTTTGTGTGAACAGGGGGACGTGGGGAGGTTTTGAGCAGAGGAGTACACTGTCTGTCTTGAATTAACTTCTTTCTTTTTTTTCTTTTCTTTTCTTTTTTTTTTCAAGGGAGACAGGGTCTCTCTCTATTGTCCAGGAGTGCAGTGGTGTGATCACGGCTCACTGCAGCCTCGAACTTCCGGGCGCAGGTGATCCTCCCGTCTCAGCCTCCCAAGTAGCTGGGACTACAGTCATGCACCACCATGCTTGAGACTAATTTTTGTATTTTTTGTAGAGATGAGGTTTTGCCTTGTTGCCTAGGCTGGTCTCGAAGTCCTGGGCTCAAGTGATCCGCCTGCCTTGGCCTCCCAAAGTGCTGGGATTACAGGCGTGAGCCACCGCGCCTGGACTGATTTGACTTTTTAAAGAACTGCTCTGGCTGTTGTTGGAGAACAGAGTGATGGGGAGAGGGGTGGAAGTGGGAAGACCATGGCGCTAATGTAGGAGGGGGATGGTGGCACAGACCAGGCAATTCCTGTGGCAGTGGTGGTGAGAAGGGGTCAGATTCTGGGTGTGTGTATATGTGTATATGACAGAGTCTTGCTCAGTCAGCCAGGCTGAAGTGCAGTGGTGTGATCATGGCTCACTGCAACCTCGATCTGGGATACATTCTAGGGAGTAGAGCTGACAGGCTTTCCTGATGAAAGGGATGTGCCATGTGAAAGAAAAAGGGAAAGAAGTCGGGGATGACTCCAAGGACTTTGGCCTGAGTAACTGCAAGAATGGAGCTGCCATTTGCTGAGAAGACAAAGATGTGAAATCCTCTCCTTTGCCTGGCCTGTATCCCCTCCTGAATCTACGGGAATAGAAGCCATGGAAGGGAAGGAGTTGCCTTTGGTGCCTGGCGTCAGTCCTCCCACATTGTCAACAAACCATGTGGAAGGAATGGAAAAAAGGGAAAAAGAAAAGGAGAGCAAATATTTGCCTAAAGGTATCTGAGCAGCTCTTGGGCTTCTGAGGGCCAAGTGGTCTCTACAGTTTGGGAAAGTGGGTCAGAGAAGTGTTGGGGTCATCACGAATGCCACGATTCCTGTGGATTCTCATCTTGGCGTCTGGGGTCTCTAGCCTCATTTTTAAAGTTGTAAAGCTCTTATAATAATGTAAAGCTTTTATAAAACAACTAACAAGAGTGTATCACAGAGATGTAAGGATAAAGAAGGTGCTTTAGGTGTGTGTTTCTGAACAAATTCTAGGATGGGTGCTATACAAGAGTAAGGTACTATTCCAGGGGCCAAAGCCACCTCAGTGAGCCAGCTTCATTTTTTCGGCCGTCTTAGCTGTCTGAACTCTTCTTGAGGACAAGGAAGTCAGCAAAGAAAGGACACCCAGTAAGGCCCAGAAGCCTTCCTAATTGGAGAGCGTCACAGACCCTGACCTGGAGCCTAGGAATTCTTAGTTTAGACATATTTGTAATTGGCTGGGCACAGTGGCTCAAGCCTGTAATCCCAGCACTTTGGGAGGCTGAGGCAGGCAGATCACCTGAGGTCAGGAGTTGTTCGAGACTAGCCTGGCCAACATGGTGAAACCCCATCTCTACTAAAAATACAAAAATTAGCCAAGTGTAGTGGTGGGCACCTGTAATCCCAGTTACTCGGGAGGCTGAGGCAGGAGAATAGCTTGAACCCAGGAGGCGGAGGTTGCAGTGAGCTGAGATCGCGCCACTGCACTCCAGCCTGGGCAACAGAGCGAGACCCTGCCAGGCTATAGCAGGAGCCAGTACAGCAGTATGGTTCAGCGTGAGTTCTGAATCTGGATAGCATAACGTTCCCTCATGCCGCCAGCTGTGTGAACAAGGGCAAGTTAATTGATCTGTCTAAATCTCTGTCCCTCTCTGTAAATTTAGATAAAGTACTACTTTATAGGGACTTTAAGAAGAGTAAATGAAGAAATATTTATGAAGTGCTTGGCACCATGCCAAATACATGGAAACTGCCTAATAAGTAGCAATTTATTTATTTATTATTTATCTATTTATTTATTTTTGAGACAGAGTCTCGCTCTGTCCCCCAGGCTGGAGTGCAGTGGTGCGATCTCGGCTTACTGCAAGCTCTGCCTCCCGGGGTCACGCCATTCTCCTGCCTCAGCCTCCCGAGTACCTGGGACTACAGGCGCCCACCATCGCGCCCAGCTAATTTTTTTGTATTTTTAGTAGAGATGGGGTTTCACCGTGTTAGCCAGGATGGTCTCGATCTCCTGACCTCGAGATCCGCCCACCTTGGCCTCCCAAAGTGCTGGGATTGCAGGCGTGAGCCACCATGCCCGGCCAATTTATTTAAATTAAAAAAAAAAAAAAAAACTCTGTAGAGGCAGGGTCTCACTGTGTTGCCCAGGCTGGTCTCTATCTCCTGGCCTCAAGCAATCCTTCTGTCTCAGCCTTCCCTCCCATAGCTCTGGGATGACTGTTGGTGAGCACTGCACCCAGCCCCGGACATGTGTTAATATTTTAAAGGATAACAAATAAGGGAGTTTTTTGTATTTTTTTAGAGACAGGGTCTTGCTCTGTTTCAGAGAACTGTTGTTCTCGAAAAAAAACCAAAAACCAAAAAACAAAAAGAACTCCCTTATTTGAAAATTTCCAGGGATTTACCCTAATGATGACTTGAAAAATCATTTATGGTGGGATATGATTATTTTTGAAAGAATATACTTTTTTTTTTTTTTTTAATGAGACTGGGTCTTGCTCTGTTGCCCCAGCTGGAGTGTAGGAGTATGGTCATAGATCACTACAGCCTTGAATTCCCCGGCTCAAGCGATCCTCCCACCTCAGCCTGCCAAGTAGCTGAGACTACAGGCACATGTCACCATGCCCGGCTTTTTTATATAGATATATTTATATATATTTTCCTATATATATTTTAATATGTATTTTTATATTTTTTCTTATATATATATATATATTTTTTTTTTTTTTGTAGAGATGGGTGGGTGGGTCTTACTATGTTGCCCATGCTGGTCTCGAACTCCTGGCCTCAACTGATCTGCCCGCTTCAGCCTTCCAAAGTGTTGGGATTACAGGCATGAGCTCCTGGCTGAAACACAACACAACAAAACAAAACAAAACACTTAATGTACTTCATAATCCCCTTACATATAAGCCAATGAGGTTGTTTCATTTTTTAAATATGTCAGGTGTAGAACCCTCACAACTTTACACATCCACGGTAGGTTTCCAACTAGATGGATGAAATTAGTGGACAGTGTGGTGGATAAACCTCTCAGGGAGTAAGTCAGAGACAGGACTGGTTAGAGGTGGGAGATTTTCAAGCATATTAACAATACACACACACACACACACACACACACACACACACACACACAGTCACATGACATCCAATTCAGGAAGATATATTTTCAAACCAAAAACCAGGATAGATAGTACAAGAAATACAAATGGCCATGGGGAACAATGTAATAGAATCTTTACCACGTGGAACTGCCTTGGACTCTCCATGGCCTCTTGACATTCTCCCCTGGCTGTGACTCCCATATTTCTGAGTAGATCTTGGGCTTCTGAGGGCCAAATGGTCCCTGTGGTTTGAGATCTTGGGCCTATTTCTATGGGTTTTTTTTTTTTTTTGAGACAAGGTATCTCTCTGTCACCCAGCCTGGAATGCAGCGGCATGGTCTCAGTTCACTCCAACCTCCACCTCCTGGGCTCCAAAGATTCTCCCACCTAAGCCTTCCCACTAGCTGGGACTATAGGCACAAGCCACCACATCTGGCTAATTTTTGTATTTTTTTTTTTTTTTTGTAGAGATGGGGTTTCGCCATGTTGTCCAGGCTGGTCTCGAATTCTTAGGCTCAAACCATCTGCCCACATTGGCCTCCTAAGGTGTTGGTAGGTGTTAGCCATGGCGCCCAACCCCATTTCTTACTCTTAGTCTATTCCAGTAGCTTCTTCCTGGTCCTTGGGTAGGTTACCCATTGGGCTCTGTCTACTAAAACAATCACAAGTTAGTTCTTTAGTGGAACATGTCTAACTCCTCTTCAAATCCCCCAGCTCCTAGTATAGGGTTTGATCCAGAACAAGCAGTCAATCAGTGTTTGTTGAATGAGATTGAATTAGCGTGGGTGAGAATTAGCAGTGTTCTCCTACTTCCTGAGCCACCTGGATCAATACCTCCTGGAGTGCCTCAGCCCAGACAACCAGGCTGGCCCTGCAGATGGCCTTAGCCTCCTGTCCCTGTGGATGCGTGGCTGGCTGCCTTCTTCCCCACGTGGATGCAGGCCTGGCTTTGGGAAGTGTCCAGCCGGGCCCTGCTTGAAGGCCGCGGCTCCACTGGGCACATGTGGATTGCCCTGAAGCAGCATTTTCCCAAGGTTTGGCTGTGCTAATTATTCCTTCCCCTCCTACTGTTAAAACCTTGGACTAGAAAATGAAATCAGGGAGGGGGCATGGAAGGGCAGCTGGGAAGGAAAGGAGTTAATAAGCAGAACAAGGTCACCCATCTGCTGCCGCTTTCCACACTCCCTTATCTGTGACGCCATCCGCTTCAAGGTCCCCTCTTTTCATTAAAACTGTTGAATTACCCAAAATGATAAAATTAACTAAATTTTTACTGGCCTTCTGTCTTAGACATAACAGAGCTTTCTTTGATACTGCAGCTGTCCTGATGGGCTGCGCTTCTCTCCTCCCTGCAGCTCCTAAGAGGAAAAGCAGCGGCTGGTGGAGAGGCTGTGGGACCAATCTGGCCCCCGTCCCCCACCTGGGCAGGCAGAGACTGTGAGTGTCTGTAAGTGTCTGTTTCCTGGGCAGGTGAGAGACAGGCCTGCCAGCTCCTGCTCTCTGACAGGGCTGTGACAATACCTTGTCATTCCACACCTCTGCAGGGGAGAAGGGATGAGATGGCCAGGCTTCCCAAAGCCAGGAAGCCAGAATGTCTGGAAGATCATGTGGCCTCTGTGAAGCCCCCGCATCGTCTGTGTACCAGGAGGAGAAGCAGAGGAATGCACAGGAAAACCCTGCCCTTGACAGAGGTGCTGGGCTGGAAGGGAAAGAGCATATTGCCACTGGGTCAGGTAAAATCTAGTTGTTGTGTGATCCTGAGCACTGAAATTCAGTGAGTCTCAATTTCTTCAACTGTGAAATAAGAACAGTAACCACTATGTTGAAGGACTAAAGGAAATAACATATTAGATTCTAGCTCCTCCTTGGCAGGTAGTGGGTGCTCAGGTAATGTTTGTTTGACCAATTATTCCTAAACAGACCCACCATATTAATGTAACCACCAAGGCCACAGCGAGAAACCAAAACAAAAAGTAAAAGTAGGGGAAAGGCTGATATTTAAACTCCTTCAGGATACTTTAAAAAACACAAATGAAAGTATTATAAATGCTGTTATGAGTTTTCTACTTTTCAATCTAGTGATACATCTTGGAGATCATTTTAAATTAGTACCTGGAGATTTGCCTCATTCTTTTAAAAAATTGACTGCATAAGCTGGATGCTGTGGCTCATGCCTGTAATTCCAGCACTTTGAGAAGCTGAGGTGGGTAAATCACTTGAGACCAGGAGTTCAAGACCAGCCTGGCCAAAATGGTGTATTTTTGTCTCTACTGAAAATGCAAAACTTAGCCAGACGTGGTGGCACACACCTGTAATCCCAGCTACTTGGGAGGCTGAGGCACGAGAATCACATGTACCTGGGAGGCAGAGGTTGCAGTGAGCCGAGATCACACCACTGCATTCCAGTCTGGGCAACAGAGTGAGACTCTGTCTCAAAAATAAAAATAAAAATAAAAGACTGCATGACAGTCTATAACCTGGGCATACCAGGCCTCTATTGACCAACAGATGCATATGGTATTTTGCTATGTTCAATGTTGACCCCATGAATATCCTTGTACCTACTTCTTGGAGCACCTGCGTCCGTGTACCTATAGCCCTACACCTTTCAATACCTTAATAAACAACTTGGGTAAAAATATGGAAGGCACATTTTTCCGTTTTGCTGAAAGGGAGCACTAGTACAATTGGTGGACAGAATTCTATGTGTATCTCCATGAGACTATCATTCATATAGTCTCATTTATATACAAATTATATTTATCACTTACATATTGAGTACCTACTGTGTACCAGATACTGTTGCAGGCACTTGGTATCCATCAATGAGCAAAACCAAGAAAGATACTTGCTTTGTGGAGGTGACAAACCAGCAGGAGAAGACAGCTAATAAACAATAAATAAAGAAATTACATAGCATGTTAGAAAGAGATCAGTGATGTGGAAAATGGGGAAAAGGCAGACAGCGTATAGGGAGTCTAGAGTCCTAGGGCAGGAGATGAGCTTGAAGCTCTCTAGGTGTTGTGATACATGCCTGTGATCTAGATTGTGGCATGGATGGCCAGTGATACATTTCAGCTGGATTGAACAGAATTCGAATGAATTAGAAGTTCTCGCTGGGCTCAGTGGCTCACGCCTGTAATCCTAGCACTTTGGGGGGCTGAGGTGGGCGGATCATCTGAGGTCAGGAGATTGAGACCAGCCTGCCCAACATAGTGAAACCCTGCCTCTACTAAAAATACAAAAATTAGCCAGGTGTGGTGGCAGGAGCCTGTAATCCCAGCTACTCAGGAGGCTGAGGCAGGAGAATCGCTTGAACCCAGGAGGTGGAGGTTGCAGTGAGCAGAGATCGAGCCACTGCACCCCAGCCTGGGCTACAGAGCGAGACTTCGTCTCAAAAAAAAAAAAAAAAAGTCCTCTACTTGGCTAGGTTTGCAGACCCTCACTGTCTTGACTACCCTCCTCTGAGAAAACTCTAGGATGCTGGCTGAGCGCAATGGCTCACGCCTATAATCCCAGCACTTTAGGAGGCTGAGGCGAGCAGATCACGAGGTCAGGAGATCAAGACCATCCTGGCTAACATGGTGAAACCCCGTCTCTACTAAAAAATACAAAAAAATTAGCTGGGCGTGGTGGTGGGCACCTGTAGTCCCAGCTACTAGGGAGGCTGAGGCAGGAGAATGGCGTGAACCCAAGTGGTGGAGCTTGCAGTGAGCCTAGCTCACGCCACTGCACTCCAGCCTGGGTGACAGAATGAGACTCCGTCTCAAAAAGAAAAAAGAAAACTCCGGGATGCCAACATCTCACCTACACAGTAGGACAGAGGAGGCAGTTGCTATTTGTGTGGATGGTGATGTCACCCTGTTGTCACCTAGTGAGTTTACAGTTGTCAGAAACCCCTAGGGTAAGTGGGTTGCTTGTTTTTTCAGGAATAGCTATTAAACCAACTAATCCTTATTCTGTTCTACATAAGCTTGTACTTTTCAACCTCAGTGTAGGGCGTTTGTGAGTTTTTCCCAAAATAGCTATTAGGAATAGCTATTAAACCAACTGATCCTTATTCTGTTCTACATAAGCTTGTACTTTTCAACCTCAGTGCAGGGTGTTTGTGAGTTTCCCCCCAATAGTTTCCTTTCTTTAGTTTCACTCGGTGTTTTACTCTGTTGAGATGCTGATTCCTAATTCTAAATAATCGGAGTTTGGGGGTCCTCAAGACATTTTTTTTCCCAAACTAGGGAGTCAGGACTTTATTCTGAAGGCAATGGGGAGCCACTGAAGGGCTTTAAGCAGGATAATAATAACAGATTTTCCTGCTAGAGATATCACCCAAGGAGCAGAGGTGAGGATTAACTTGGCAGCTGCAAGATACCAGGTACAGAGATCATGTTGGACCTCGGAGAGGAGACTTGGGGAAGGCCTCCTCCAAGTCAGCAGCAGTGAGAGCCGAGAGAAGGGGGTGGACAGAGGATACGTGGGGAGTGGAAGGACGGGAGTGTGGAGCTGCTGCGGATGCCCCCAGGGGTGACTAGATGAAGCCTTTTACCAAAATAAAGAAGCTGGGGAGGAAGAGGTGGGTGAGCCTGACTTTGGGTGTGATGGTGGCGAGGAGTGGTGGGATCCAAATGAAGCTGTCTCCTGGGGCCTGGGAGACAGGTCTAGCCTGGGACCTCGTGTGGAAGTTATCCGCTTACTGAGGGAGCTAGGAAGAGTGCACACATGAAAGAAGGATATGACAGCAGCTTCCAGGTGCTGCCATGCAGAAGAGGACACAGACACACCTGTGTAGCTCTGAGGCCAAAACTAGGATGAAGTGTGAGAGTTGTAGGGATGTGGCTTTCAGGGCAATAACAGAGGAACTTTTCAGCAGGACCATTGCAGTCCTATTGCGGGCAGTGGCTGACAACCTCTGGGCACTATGTGGGAGGGATCGCCTACTGAATGGCCAGAGATGACAAGATGGGTTCCTGCCCGCAAGGAGTTCATGATTGTTAGGGGATTTCAGAAGGGAAATGACATTGACTGAACTATTCATCACTAGGAGCTCAGAAAAGGGAAAGATTGGCATGAACTAGGAAGGAAAAAGGGATGACCTCCATCTGGATGGGTAAAAAAGAGGAATTCTCTAGATCTCTGGAGCTGGGAAGAAGAGACCAGCTGAAGGCCTGTTTATAGCCTGGTCATGGCAGGCTACCCTCTGCTTCGACCCCTCTAAACGCTTCTCATCTCACTCAAAGTCAACTCCAAGACCTTTCAGTGGCCTGTAGGCTCCACAGGGCCCGTTTCAGATCTTGTCTCCACCGCCCTCCCCAAGCCTGCACGGTGCCAGCTGCACTTCTTCCTACATCCCCCTCAGCAGGCCAGGCACCCTCCTGCCTCGGGGCCTTTGAAACTATTGCTGGTGCCTGAATGTTCTTCCCAAAGATTTGCACAGGTCTGACTCCCACCTGCTTTTTGGATTTCTGCTCAAGTGTCGCCTTCTCTTGGGGAGCCCTGATTTCCCTACCTAAACCAGCAACTCCACCACCTTCTCTCTGCTTGATCTTCACAGCGTTCATCACCTTCTTACATATTGCAGTATTTATGTGATTATTGTCTGTCTCCTGCAACTAGAATCCATGAGGGCAAGGACTTTATCTGTTTTGATCACTGCTGTATCTCTAGTGCCTGGAACTGTGCCTGGCACAGTGGGGAGAACCCTGTAAATATTTGTTGAGTGAATGAATAAACAAATGAATGAACAACCTCATGGTCCATATCGAGGGGTTCTAGAAGATGAGGCTGCATGAGTACAGTTGTCCAACTGTGGAAGTTCTAGTTCTCTGGCATGGAAGCTTGGACTAATATGGTTCAAAATATGGAGACCTTTTGTTTTTTTCCCTAGAGAGACAAAATGAAAATTGTGGTTTAGTAGCAGAAATCCATCAAGAAAAAAATGTAATTTCTGCAAGGGGAGCTGAATTAGACTCTCTTTGGTCTTGGAATAGCAAATGCATTATTTATTTATTTATTTATTTATTTATTTATTTATTTATTTATTTTTGAGACAGAGTCTCTCTCTGTTGCCCAGGCTGGAGTGCAATGGCACGATCTCCGCTCACTGCAACCTCTGCCTCCTGAGTTCAAGCGATTCCCCCACCTCAGCCTCCCCAGTAGCTGGGATTACAGGCACCCATCATCATGCCTGGCTAATTTTTGTATTTTTGTAGAGACGAGGTTTCACCGTGTTGGCCAGGCTGTTCTCGAACTCCTGACCTCAGATGATCCTCCCACCTCAGCCTCCCAAAGTGCTGGGATTATAGGCGTGAGCCACCATGCCTGTCCCGGTTACAACATTTTCTAAGGGCCTGCTGTTGCTCAGACTCTGCTGAGTTTTGTGGGAGGTCCTAGCATGTAGAGGAGTGGTATAAACCTTAAGGAAATAGTTGGCACAGCACGTGACCCCCACACCCCACACCCGCTCCCGAAGCTCTGGACAACTGTGGACTTTTAATATTGCTTGTTAAAGGAATGAATCAATGAACAGACTTGTGATTTTGTTGGGGAGACAAAGCAAACATGCGTTAAAAGGACTTTATTAACTGACAAGCAACAAATGGAGTGAAAATTAGTACTGTGCTTCAGAGGAATAAGGATGAACTTTGAAATTGTATCTTCAAAGGCAGCAGTGGCTAAGAGCATAAACTCTGAAGCCAGACAGCCTGGGTTTAAATCACAGCTCTCCTGGTATTAGCTGTGTGACCTTGTCCATTTAATCTCTCCTCCTTAGTTTATTTGTCTATAAAATGGGGATAATAACAGTACCTCTCTCATAGGATTCTTATAAAGATTAAAGGAATACAGATGAAGCACTTAACCAGCGCAGCATCTAATAATTGCTGTGCAGTTGCTGACATTTACAACTAGATTTGGGTGGGTTTCAGAGTCTGAACTTTAGACAATTTTTCTACCCTAGCTTTGACACAGCTTCTGGCAAATTCTAGGAGTTCATTAAATAGACACTTTTCCTGCCCTTTGTGAGTTTCAGTTTTCTCATCTGTCAAACAGTCATAACAAGACTGGGGTAGAATTTAAATAAAATTTCTTGCTTCAGTGCATAGCACATGATATGTGCTAAATAAATGTGTTTTGAATGAATGACATGTGTGAATCACTACCTGTGGTGAATTTGGAGTGAGTGAGCCTTCAAGGAATGTAAGTAGGGGAGTGATCCGAGGCGGGTAGGCGTGATTTAGGTGTTTGCTGAGTGACCATTATGAGTCAGATTTTGAAGGAAGAACAGATTACAGGTTGGCTGAAAAAAGAGAAAAAGCATTCTTGGTAGATGAAATAGCATGGAAAATCTCCAAGAAAAGCTGAAAGGAGAATGAAAATAGAGTTAATGAGATGGGAAGACCAGTTTTTGCCACACTTTGAAGGTCAGGAGTTTTCCTTTGTACTCATAGCCCCCAGTGAATATTCCTGGGCTGTGATGTGCCTCCTGTCTTAGCCAGTTGGATCATAACATGAATCTGTCACCAACATTTGCCATTTAGGATTGGGAGAATGGACCTCTCAAGTGGTATAGGGTAATTCCAGTATCACTTCCTAAAATCTACTTAGAGTTTTCAACAGTACTTTTTGGGGTAAGAAAAACCACCTTAAAATTGCGGACAAACTTCTGTGATTCTGGGAATATGTTTTTCTTATTGGTCAAAATTCCATGAGAAATACCAAATCCAGGATAGGCAAATGAGCCTGTTCCCAGCTGCAGTCAAATTGCCAGAGGAGTCTGAAACACTTTTTAAAAAGCCCCCAAAGTCTTTCAACATGAACACAGGCACTTTGCCGGGAGCTTGAGACCTAACGCTCTGGGGAAGTAGAAAGGGATAATGTGAGGAAACTGAAAAAGAAGTGGAAGAACCCGTTTCAGATGGAATCGAACAATGCCCCACTGGCCCCCAGCCCTTATGCTCCTGCTGCAGGATTCTTCACTTCACTTGCAAGATGCTGCTGGGGAAATGGAAGTGATTAGAATATGTCTCCCAATCTATTTCTGTAGTCTCTTGCCTGTGGGTGCCACCACCCTTTGAGAACTGAAAAACACATGTGCCCCCACCTCCAGGCAGAGCTCCAGGCCTGCACATGCACACTTTGCCTATAATATTTGCTGGTCACAGAATAGGGGCCCATACCGTGGCCTCAGTTAAAAACCCACACTGCTGAGACAGCTATTTCCTTTATCTTGTATTGTTGTTTACATGTTTGTCTGCACAATAGATTGCAAATTTGTTGACAGTGGCACCAGGTCTTAAGTTATTTTGGTATTCTCCCTAGCTTTTTTTTTTTTGACAGGGTCTCACTCTGTTGCCCAGGCTGGAGTGCAGTGGCATAAACATGTCTCACTGCAGCCTCGACCTCCTGGGCTCAAGCGATCCTCCCAAGTAGCTGGGACTACAGGCATGCACCACCATGCCTGGCTAATATTTTCTTTTGTAGAGACAGGATCTTGCTATGTTGCCCAGGCTGGTTTCAAACTCCTGGGCTCAAGTGGTGGTCCCACCTCAGCCTCCCAAAGTGCTGGGATTACAGGCGTGAGCCACTGGGCCTGGCCTTCCCTAGCATTGATACAGTTTCTGGCAAATTCTAGAAGCTCATTAAATATTTGTTGATGTGAATCCCTACCTTAGTGACTGGTGCAACTGCTTTCTTTTTAGTGTAATGAAACAACTTTTTCTCCAAATGGAATTAGTAAATCTCAAAGAGAGAAGAATCCGGGTCTGCAGCCCAAACCCGCATGCCTTTGGGGGAACACGCACAACGAGAATGCCTTATGCCTTGGCTTTTCCAGACACAGGCTCAACACAAGGAAACAGCAAGCACAGTGGAAGTATAACAGGGTGATCTTGAGATTTTTTTTTTTCTTTTGCCCCAACCCTGATCTGTGGCACTTGAACAATCCTGGTTTCCGGAGAACAGACTACTGTAATGATAATCCAGGAAGTAAATTGCCTTTTGAAAAGCAAGGAAGAAACCAATGGACTAAGTATTTATTTATATTTAATGCTCCAGGGCTTCTGTTTCCAGCTTTGAACAGTTCCTGGCAAACGCTTTGTGAAGTCATTAATCTTCGGGGCAAATCTAAATGTCTTGCACAGCTAGGTGTAGTGGCTCATGCCTGTAATCCCAGCCCTTTGGGAGGCAGAGGCAGGCGGATCACTTCAGTCCAGGAGTTTGCAACCAGCCTGGGCAACATAGTGAGACCCTGTCTCTATAAAAATGAACAATAAAAAAAGAAATCTGAAACAATCCTCTTTCTCGCAGATAGTCATGCTTTCCGCATTTCACATGCACACACACACATAAACGAAAAGGTGTTATTCTATGCATATTGGTAGCCTGTTTTCCTCACTCTAATGATATTTCATTCATTATGGATCAGTAAATACATACCAGGAGCATTGTTTTGAATGGCTGTATATAGTATTCCATTGTGATTGTACCAAAATCTATTTAACCAATTGCCCTATTTGGTAATTTAATAGCTGTATTGGTTTGCTAGGGCTGCCATAACAAAATACCACAGATGGGGTGACTGAAATTAACAGAAATTTATTTCCTCACAGTCCAGATGCTGAAAGTCCAAAATCAAGGTGTCAGCAGATTTCATTTCTCCCAAGGCCTCTCTCCTGGGCGTACAGATGGCCATCTTCTCCTGTGTCCTCACATGGTCTTCCCTCTGTGACTGTCTGCGTCCTAATTTCTTCTTATAAGGACATCAGTCATATTGGATTGAGCCCACCTTAATGCCCTCATTTTGACTGAATTACCTCTTTTTTTTTTTTTGAGATGGAGTCTTACTTTGTTTCCCAGGCTGGAGTGGCTCAATCTTGGCTCACTACAACTTCCGCCTCCCAGGTTCAAGGGATTCTCCTACCTCAGCCTCCCAAGTAGCTGGGATTACAGGTGCCCAACACCACGCCTGGCTAATTTTTGTAGTAGAGACAGGGTTTCATCATGTTGGCCAGGCTGGTCTTGAACTCCTGACCTCAGGTGATCCACCCACCTCGGCCTCCCAAAATGCTGGGATAACAGGCATGAGCCACTGTGACCAGCCTGAATTACCTCTTTAATCACCCTGTCTTCAAATACAGTCACATTCTGAGGTACTGGGGACAGGGCTTCAATATATGAGTTTTTTGGGCAGGTGACACAATTCAACCCATAACAATAGCCAGTATTTCTTAAAGCCTTACTATGGGCCAGGAACTGTGCTGATTGCTTTACATAAATCATCTCATTTAACTCCTTAACAAACCTAAGATGTAGGTACTATTATTGTCTCCATTTCACAGATAACAAAACTGGCACAGAGAGGTGTGGTAACTTACCTCAAGGGCACACAGCAAGTAAGTGGTAGAGCTGGATCCAAACCAGGCAGTCTAGCTTGAGTCTGTGCGTTTAGGCACTTTGATGCCATTATAAATCACAGTTTTTTACTATATTTACTATTATTTCCTACGCACTTGCTAGTTCCCTAAAATAAAGTTAAATTTCTGGGTGAGGCCAAGCATGGTGGCTCACACCTGTAATCCCAGCACTTTGGGAGGCCGAGGCGGATGAATCACTTGAGGTCAGGAGTTTGAGACCAGCCTGGGCAACATTGTGAAACGCTGTCCTTACTAAAAATACAGAAAATTAGCCAAGCATGCTGTTGTGTGCCTGTAATCCCAGCTACTCAGGAGGCTGAGGCAAGAGAATTGCTTGAACCTGGGAAGTGGAGGCTGCAGTGAGCCAACATTGCAGCACTGCACTCCAGCTTGGGCAACAGAGCAAGACTCTATTAAAAAAAAATTCTGGGTAAGTATATTTGAGCATTTTTAGTGTTTTTCATACAAATTACCCATCCACCAGAGCCTATACCCATTCACATCTCCAACAGCAGTGCACGAGGGGCTGTTGGATGCAAAGCCTCTGTGGGGTGTGTGTTGAGTGTGTATGTGTGTGTGAGATAAAATGATTGACTGAGGTGAGGCACACACCTAAGAAAAATGAACTCTAATTAGGGTTGTGTGGAGTTCATCTCTTAGACTTCCATTCTCACTTTGTCCATCCTGTCATGCAAAGAAGAGCATGAAGCTGACTGATCCAAATGATGGAGCCAGCTTGGTGAACAATGTATATAAACACATTATCTTAGAAGTGAAAAGAGAAATCCCATAAAAATGATTTTCTTTTGGTGTGTTATTTTTCTTAAGACAAGTTTATTGAGATATAACTTACTTTACATAAAGTTAATCGGTTTTTGTTGAAGAACCATCTTCTCCAGTGTCTTCACACTGGTCCTCTCAAACAACAACAACAACAACAGGAGAAGGCTGGGCGTGGTGGCTCATACCTGTAATCCCAGCACTTTGGGAGGCTGAGGTGGGCTGATCACCTGAGGTCAAGAGTTAAAGATCAACCTGGCCAACATGATGAAACCCTGTTTCTACTAAAAATATAAAAAT
The DNA here is from genome assembly GCF_006542625.1 of Nomascus leucogenys. Lineage (NCBI taxonomy): Eukaryota > Metazoa > Chordata > Mammalia > Primates > Hylobatidae > Nomascus > Nomascus leucogenys. Next base: position 57,863,179 of record NC_044384.1, on the reverse strand, counting down.
TAGCTGGGTACGTTGGCACCCGCCTGTAATTCCAGCTGCTTGGGAGGCTGAGGCAGGAGAATCACTTGAATCTGGGAGGTGGAGGTTGCAGTGAGCCGAGATATATAAGCCAATATCATGCCACTGCACTCCCGCCTGGGCGACAGAGCCAAACTCTGTCTCAAAAATAATAATAATAAATAAAAATAAAAAATGGGAGAATATTTAATCTATTCCAAAACACACATCAGGAAATGAGGGGAACCACAGGAAGATCCTCCACCTATAACAAACAGAGCGAGGTTACTGGCTTTCTGCTTGCTCCTAGAATCTAGAGATGTGATATTTGGAAGAAATTCTGTATCCTTCAGCTACTCCCCGATATTCAGACATAAGTTACACACATCTGGAGAAGAGATCTGCCCTGTTGAAGCTAGAAGGGTGCTCAATGGGAAGGAGAAAGGAGCATCAATCTGCAAAAAAATGATCAACAACAACAAAAAAAAAACAAAAGAAAAAAGAAAATAACAAATGATTTTTCAAAGTGGCTGGGCCATTTTGCATTCCCACCATTGATGTGTGAGAGTTCCAGTGCTTTGCATTCTCACCAGCACTCGATATCGACAGGGTTGATTTTCTTTTCTTTCTTTGGTTTAGTCACCCATATAAGTGTGCAGTGACTACTGACTACTGATGCTGAACATCTTTTAATGTGCTCATTTGACATCCATATCTTTTCCTTGGTGAAATGTCTATTCAAATACTTACCCATTTTTAATCGAGTTGTTTGTTTTCTTATTATTAAGTTGAGAATTCTTCTTTTTTTTTTTTTGAGATGGAGTCTTGCTGTGGCCCCCAGGCTGGAGTGCAGTGGCTCGATCTCGGCTCACTGCAACCTCCGCTTCCCAGGTTCAAGCCATTCTCCTGCCTCAGCTTCCCAAGTAGCTGGGATTACAGGCACCTGCCACCATGCCTGGCTAATTTTTATATTTTTAGTAGAGACTGGGTTTCACCACGTTGGCCAGGCTGGTCTTGAACTCCTGACCTCAAATGATCCACCCGCCTCAGCCTCCCAAAGTGCTGGGATTACAGGTGTGAGCCACCTCACTGGCCAGATTTATTTTCTTTTTGTTCATTTTTTACTTTCTAATTTCTTTTTTTTTTTTTTTTTTTTATTCTTTTTTTTTTTTATTATTATACTTTAGGGTTTTAGGGTACATGTGCACAATGTGCAGGTTTGTTACATATGTATCCATGTGCCATGTTGATTTCCTGCACCCATTAACTCGTCATTTAGCATTAGGTGTATCTCCTAATGCTGTCCCTCCCCCCTCCCCCCACCCCACAACAGTCCCCGGAGTGTGATGTTCCCCTTCCTGTGTCCATGAGTTCTCATTGTTCAATTCCCACCTATGAGTGAGAACATGCGGTGTTTGGTTTTTTGTCCTTGCGATAGTTTACTGAGAATGATGTTTTCCAGTTTCATCCATGTCCCTACAAAGGACACGAACTCATCATTTTTTATGGCTGCATAGTATTCCATGGTGTATATGTGCCACATTTTCTTAATCCAGTCTATCGTTGTTGGACATTTGGGTTGGTTCCAACTCTTTGCTATTGTGAATAGTGCCGCAATAAACATACGTGTGCATGTGTCTTTATAGCAGCATGATTTATAGTCCTTTGGGTATATACCCAGTAATGGGATGGCTGGGTCAAATGGTATTTCTAGTTCGAGATCCCTGAGGAATCGCCACACTGACTTCCACAATGGTTGAACTAGTTTACAGTCCCACCAACAGTGTAAAAGTGTTCCTATTTCTCCACATCCTCTCCAGCACCTGTTGTTTCCTGATTTTTGAATGATGGCCATTCTAACTGGTGTGAGATGGTATCTCACTGTGGTTTTGATTTGCATTTCTCTGATGGCCAGTGATGATGAGCATTTCTTCATGTGTTTTCTGGCTGCATAAATGTCTTCTTTTGAGAAGTGTCTGTTCATGTCCTCTGCCCACTTTTTGATGGGGTTGTTTGTTTTTTTCTTGTAAATTTGTTTGAGTTCATTATAGATTCTGGATATTAGCCCTTTGTCAGATGAGTAGGTTGCAAAAATTTTCTCCCATTCTGTAGGTTGCCTGTTAATTCTGATGATAGTTTCTTTTGCTGTGCAGAAGCTCTTTAGTTTAATGAGATCCCATTTGTCGATTTTGGCTTTTGTTGCCATTGCTTTTGGTGTTTTAGACATGAAGTCCTTGCCCACGCCTATGTCCTGAATGGTATTGCCTAGGTTTTCTTGTAGGATTTTAATGGTTTTAGGTCTAACATATAAGTCTTTAATCCATCTTGAATTAATTTTTGTATAAGGTGTAAGGAAGGGATCCAGTTGCAGCTTTCTACATATGGCTAGCCAGTTTTCCCAGCACCATTTATTAAATAGGGAATCCTTTCCCCATTTCTTGTTTTTGTCAGGTTTGTCAAAGATCAGATAGTTGTAGCTATGCGGCATCATTTCCGAGGGCTCTGTTCTGTTCCATTGATCTATGTCTCTGTTGTGGTACCAGTACCATGCTGTTTTGGTTACTGTAGCCTTGTAGTATAGTTTAAAGTCAGGTAGCGTGATGCCTCCAGCTTTGTTCTTTTGGCTTAGGATTGACTTGGCGATGCGGGCTCTTTTTTGGTTCCATATGAACTTTAAAGTAGTTTTTTCCAATTCTGTGAAGAAAGTCATTGGTAGCTTGATGGGCATGGCATTGAATCTATAAATTACCTTGGGAAGTATGGCCATTTTCACGATATTGATTCTTCCAACCCATGAGCATGGAATGTTCTTCCATTTGTTTGTATCCTCTTTTATTTCATTGAGCAGTGGTTTGTAGTTCTCCTTGAAGAGGTCCTTCACATCCCTTGTAAGTTGGATTCCTAGGTATTTTATTCTCTTTGAAGCAATTGTGAATGGGAGTTCACTCATGATTTGGCTCTCTGTTTGTCTGTTATTGGTGTACAAGAATGCTTGTGATTTTTGTACATTAATTTTGTATCCTGAGACTTCGCTGAAGTTGCTAATCAGCTTAAGGAGATTTGGGGCTGAGACAATGGGGTTTTCTAGATATACAATCATGTCATCTGCAAACAGGGACAATTTGACTTCCTCTTTTCCTAATCGAATACCTTTTATTTCCTTCTCCTGCCTGATTGCTCTGGCCAGAACTTCCAGCACTATGTTGAACAGGAGCGGTGAGAGAGGGCATCCCTGTCTTGTGCCATACTTTCTAATTTCTAAGTGTGAGAATTCTTTATAGATTTTGGATATTATCCTTTATCAGGTAAACTTTTACAAATACTTTATCCCAGTCTATGACTTGACTTTTTATTTTCTTAAGTGCATCTTCAGGAGAGCAAATGTTTTCAATTTTGGTAAAGTTCAATTTATGGACTTTAAAAAATATGGCTGGGCATGGTGGCTTATGTCTGTAATCCCAGCACTTTGGAAAGCTGAGGCAGGAGGATTGCTTGAGCCCAAGAGTTTGAGACAAACCTAGGCAACATAATGAGGCCCCACATTTCAAAAAAAACAAAAAAAAAAGAATTAGCCAGATATGGTGGCTCACATCTGTAGTCCCAGCTACTTGGGAGGCTGAGGTAAGAGAATTGTGTGAGCCTGGGAGATTGAGGCTGCAGTGAGTTCTGATTTCACCAACCACCCTGTTACCCAAGCCAGGAGCCAGAGAAGTATCTCAACATGCCGCTCTCCTGCATCTCCAGTATCAGATCAGTCCCTAAGCTCCGTTGATTCTAGCTTGCAAATAGCTCCTAGATTTGTGCTTTGCTTTCTGTCCCCTCCTGGCACCCCTTTGGTTCAGAATGTCAACATCTATGATAAAGCTAGATCTAGATAAAGCTTGTCCAACCTGCAGCCTGAGGGCCACATGCAGCTCAGGACAGTTTTGAATGCGGCCCAACACAAATTCGCAAACTTTCTTAAAACATTATAAGTTAGCCAGGCATAGTGGCATGCGCCTGTAATCTCAGCTACTTGGGAGGTTGAGGCATGAGAATCACTTGAACTGGGAGGTGGAGGTTGCAGTGAGCCAAGATCGCACCACTGTGTTCCAGCCTAGGTGACAGAGACTCCATCTCAAAAAAGAGAGAGAGAGATTATTTTGCGATTTTTTTAAAAGCTTATCAACTATCTCTAGTGTTAGTGTATTTTATGTGTGACCCAAGACAATTCTTCTTCCACTGTGACCCAGGGAAGCCAAAAGATTGGACACCCCAGATCTAGATGTTTGAAATGTCCTTTCGGCTGGTCTACTATTTCCCAAATCTTCTTTAACTAAGCTATCATCAGCACAGCTGCCAAATAGATCTTTCCAGAATGCGGTCTTGATAATGTCACTCCTTAGCTTCAAAACTAGTGGCTCAACATTACCTTCTAGATAAAGATCAGACTCTCCGACTTGGCACCAGGTCCCTGTGTTGGCTTGGGCCACATGCCCCTTTGCCCTTTGTACTTTAGCAATAAAGAGCTCTTATTTTATGTCCGGCTTTTTCTCCTATATGATGGCAATCTCATTATAACAATTTGTTTACACACCTGCCTTCCTCGCTAGACTATGAAGCACTTGAGGGCAGGAACTCTGTTTAGCTTGTTGCGGCCTTTCACACAGGGCCTGGCGTGAAGTCCGTACAGTCACTCATTTCATAAACATAAAGATAGATGGGAATATCTCCCATCACGTGCCAACATTCTTGCATATATTAAAATGTCATGTTCCTTTGTCAGAATCTCTTAATAATTTTAAACTGGCGATCAGGAGTACCACATTTTAGGACAATACTGAATGCTGACCACCTGGGAGTTGCTTTCCAAGGTGAAGAATGACTGTAAATTAAAATGCTGGCATCTGGCCGGGCGCGGTGGCTCATGTCTGTAATCCCGCACTTTAGGAGGATGAGATGGGTGGATCACCTGAGGTCATGAGTTTGAGACCAGACTGGCCAACATGGTGAAATGCTGTCTCTACTAAAAATACAAAAATTAGCCAGGTGTGGTGGCACACACCTGTGATCCCAGCTACTTGGGAGGCTAAGGCACGAGAATCTCTTGAACCTGGGAGGTGGAGATTGCAGTGAACCTAGATGGCACCACTGCACTCCAGCCTGGGCAACAGTGCAAGACTCCATTTCAAGAAAGCAAATCAAAACAAAACCAAAAAAATACCGACATCTGAAACGCTTACCTGAAAGTAAACCTGTTTCATGCTCGGTTGTCCATTTTGCTCTTGGAACATGAGATAGGTCAAGTGACAAGGCTTTGGGGGGTCGTTTAGGCTGCTGTGAGAGGAGGATAAGGAGACCGGCAGTGAGAGAAAAGCTTGTCCAAAACAGAATTCATGGTTTTGCCACCATCTTCTTGACCCACCCACGGGCCCCTTGTCAGTTAATGGCATCACGGGAAGGCCAGTCTCCTCCCGGCTTTCTCCCCTCACACCCTGTGTGCCAGCCCCTCAGAACTTTCCTGAGTTCATAAGAGCACCCTGGACACCATCATATATCCCTGCTTTGGTATGGATCAGCAATGTTCTTCCATTGACCCTTGATTTGGTGGGTTCTGCATTCCTCTTTACTGTGTGTACACACCTGTGCGTGTGTGTGTGTGTGTATGTGTGCATATCTGTGTTTTTACCCTCCTTGATCCTGATCAACTGCCTCCTCATCCATGGAGTTTTCTCACCTCCTCCAGGAAGAATCAGTCCCTTGTTACTGTACCTTGTTGAGAGAGTTCACATGCTGATTATTTGTCTTTGTATGAACTGTGGGTCCCCACTGCATAGGGGCTGTGTTTACTTTTTCTTGAAAGGTGCCCCCCACCCTAGCACAGTGCTTGGCACAGAGTATGCCTTAATCACTACATAAATGTTGGTGTTGAAACCACTCACTCACTCACTTACTCTGCTCCTTCATTGGATCAGCCACTACCAGGTGGCTGGTATCCATTTTTCCTAACCTCCCTCCCCATCCAGTGAAAGGACTTTGCAGACAGAAACCCTTTCTTTTCTTTCTAATTTTTTAATTTTTTTTTTTTTGAGACGGGGTCTTGCTCTGTTGCCTAAGCTGGATTGCAGTGGCTGCGATCTTGGCTCACTGCAAGCTCCGCCTCTCGGGTTCACGCCATTCTCCTGCCTCAGCCTCCCAAGTAGCTGGGACTACAGGTGCCCGCCACCAGGCCCAGCTAATTGTTTTGTATTTTTAGTAGAGATGGGATTTCACCGTATTAGCCAGGATGGTCTCGATCTCTTGACCTCATGATCCGCCCAAAGTGCTGAGATTACAGGCCTGAGCCACCGCGCCTGTCTCTTTTTAATTTTTTTTAAGGTGGAGTCTCACTCTGTCACCCAGGCTGCAGGGCAGTGGCACAATCTCAGCTCACTGCAACCTCTGCCTCCTGGGTTCAAGTGTTTCTCCTACCTCAGCCTCCTGAGTAATTGGGATTACAGGCACACGCCACCACTCTCGGCTAATTTTTTGTATTTTTAGTAGAGAGGGGGTTTCACCATGTTGGCCAGGCTAGTCTTGAACTCCTAACCTCAAGTGATTCTCCTGCCTTGGCCTCCCAAAGTGCTGGGATTACAGGCTTCACCACCGTGCCTGGTCAACAAACAGAAACCCTTTCTGAGGTCTGTGCCAGGTCTAAAGTATTATCTCTCCTTGCTTGCCATCAACCCCTACGTTCCTTCCTGAACAAAGTTATTTCTTTTTCCCTCTTTCCTTCTTTAGAACAATGCCCCTGTCTATCTTTCTATTTGGATTACCCCTGTATAAAAACCTGGTGTGCTCTGAGGGTGTTCTTTTGGAGAAGGATAATCAAAACTCTCCAAGATGAGCTTACTGATGGTGTCCAAGACTATGGTCTCCATATTAAGAAAAAAGTCTCACTGGTTCTATCTTTTATCCTGTAGTAGCATCTCTTCCTCAAAGATGAGTCAGCCGTCATTTGAAGAGGAGGAAAGACTGGATTGGGGAAGAATCTGGGGCAAAATGAAGCCAAATTGAGAACGCGGAGAAAAGGAGATGCTAAGGCCGCAGATAAGGAGGTCTTGAGTGTTACCGCTCTTCTCGAATTTGTCTAGCAGGCTTTCTGCTTTTTATTGGAAAGTGCCCCCCCACCCGCAAAATAAATAAACAAATAAATACATAAAAAAGAAAGATTTAAACAATAAAAGAGAAAGAAGGGCCTGGGAATTCTGGCTGCTCAGAGGACACCCAGCTCTGAGTTCAGTAGCCTCCGATGAAGTGCCGCTTCTGCTTATGGTTGTCCCTTCCCATCTATCCTGGTTTTGTTTATCCTGCCTCATATCTGTCAGGATAGTCAGGGCAGCTTCCCCTGTTCTCTTGCCACTGGCTCCAACATCCTGCCTGTCACACATTCTATCTTTTGCTTCTTCCAAATATCTCTAAGATTGACTCTTCCTTTCAGCTGTCCATCAAGTTCCATCTCCCGGGCCGATCTGGCTCCTCTGCGATGGGTTCTGCAGATGGTCCTGTGTGGTCCAGTCTTCCAAATGCACCTCTTCAGGGATGCCCATCCTCAGTTAGAGAAACGTGAGTGACCTTGAGGCCCTGCAGGGGGTTCTTCCTTCTGACTCGGCATACTTATTTCTCACTGCACCCAAAAGTAAACCCCTCAATGCAGTTTTTGGAGCTGTCTCCAGTCCCCAGTCTCTTCCCGACTCTGCATTCCTGCACTGGCTGAGATAAACCTTTCTCCTCCTCACTTAATCTGCCACTTAATCTGCATCCTGCCATCCATGAAAGGACTCCAACCCAGGCTGAAGTCTCCTTCTTTGCTTGCATATTCAATAAGCCTGCCATTGCTGGGCATGTCTCTATCCTCTGGCTGGTTAAAATGGTGTTGCTTTCAGCCAAAAGCCTTTGAAAACTTCACAGAGCCATGTCATCTGTCACATACATTGCAAAGAGCAAAATGGGTCAAAGTTAAAGCAAATTTAGTCGTTTAGCATAGGGTTGTTTTTGAATGATCCCAGGGATGTTAGTTTTGTCCCCCCACCTCCCAATTTGCTACTGCTGCTGGGGTGTCTGTGAGCCTCTAACAGTGTGTTATTTAGGGCTGGGCTCAGGGGCGGGGGGAGACGCTCACTACACACATGCTAATTGACTTATTGAGTTAGTCATTTGGTCTTTGACAAACATTTATTTACTGCCTACAGAGAAGGCTCAGGTCGATTTTTACATATCTTCCCAAATGGCACCAAAATTCAACAAGAGCCACCCAACACCTAGAAAAGGACTTTGACCAACGAAAGCAACTTGAGAACAGGTTTTGCTGCCTTCAGCTCACCTTGAGCAGGGGCCAAGCTCAGTGCGTTGGGAACAGGCACGGAGAGCTCACTTGCTGCAAGCTGTTTGTTCAGAAATAGCCTTCCTGAAGCATGAGTCTATTGGTGAGAACTCAGCCTTACAAAGTCAACACAAGGCTTCTGGCTGATTCTCCAGGACACTGGGCTGCTGATGCCTTCCATGCAGATCCAGAACATCTCATCCTCTGGGTTCCCAATTTCACAGCACAGGGAGTCAGTCCTGGCTTGGCCTCTCCCTCTCACAGACCTGTGGTCAGGGTTTGTGGCCAACTGTAGGGCTTCCTTAAGAGAAGGGGCTTGTAAACCCATTTCTCTAAGTGACCTCCTCGAGCTGCGACCTTGGGGCTCGTTCTCACTTCTCTGCATGGCTGTAGCTCCCTGGGGCTGAACATGGAAATGACATCCCAGTAGCCAAGTGGACAAGTAGACTCTGAGAGGTGGCTATTGAGGCAGAGTAAGGGACTAGTGGGAATCTCTATAGGCAACAGAAATGCAAATGTAACTTCAGTTCAGGTTTAAAGGCCTAGTCAATGATTACATATTTTTATTATTTACCTAGTAAAAATTCCCTTGAGAAGGAGAGAGAGAAAGAGAGAGAGAGAGAGAGACAGGTGCTTGATTCTCCACCTCCAAATTTTAGGGTCTGTTCAGAGCTTTTGTGGCCATGTGGATACATCTGTGATCTCTGGCTTCCGGGCTGGGCTCACTCAGAGCAAGGCAATCCAATGGTAGGCCTAAGCCCTGTAGACCTTAGCCTGGGAGAGGTTCTGCTTGAAGCAGAAAGTGTGGAGCCACAGGGAGGTTGCAGCTCAACAAGGTAATTCTCCCAGCCTCCAGATGACAAAGGTTGCATTTACACCTGGCCAGGAGGTTTAATCATCTACCTTTTCCAAACACAGCAGGTTAACAACCGGCTGGGCCGAAAATCATAAATTAAAAAAAAAAAAAAATCACCAACAAGAGACAGTACAACGGGAAGGAGGAGAAAAATGGCTCAGTGTCCTTGCTCTAGAGGAGGAACCCCTAGGTTTAACCCTAGGTGGGACCCCTGGGTGGGGAGCCATGAGTGAGGGTCCCGGGTGGGAGCCTTTGATGAGAGACTGAGCCAGTGTTCCCCACGCCAGCATGAACAGCACAGTTGCCACAAATCCCATGAACAAATGGCCCCCTGTGGGCCAGGGTTGTCTGTCTCACCATGGCTGTGGAGAAAGAAGTCTCTGCCATTAAAATCTTCCCCTGGGGGCGTGCAGGGAGGACTGTGCCATGTTACCAGTTCTTTTATGTCTCTGCTTTCTTGTTAGAAGAGACCAGGCTGTCTTTTTGTCACCAAATCAGGCAGACTGGCATAGCAGTTACATGCTTTCACCTCCTGTCAGACTACCTGGGTTCAAATCTCAGCTCCATCACTCACCTGTGGCTTTGGGCAAACAGCCTCAGCTCTCCATGCCTTGGTTTCCCCATTTATATAATGGGGATGGTAATAGTACTTGCCTTATAGAATATTGTCGGGGTTAAATGAGATAAAGTATCATTATTATTATTTCATGGAAAAATGCATTTCAGGGGACTCAGAGATAGTTTTAGCTGTGGGTTGTGTCTGGGTTTGATGCATTTTAATCAGAACGATGACAAATTTATGTGTAGCAGAGACTTGGGGACGCTGGTGTCCACAGGACAGTGGTTAAACATTAATTTTTCACATATGAATCTGATCACACCAAGAAAGCCACAGAACCCCATCAATGAATAGGATCTTCATAATAAAGTTTTTATGGCAGCGGCAAGATCAATCCTTTAGGTAATTAGCAATAAATAGTATTGGATATCTATACACAAGACACTCTGGTCAGTGCAGGGGACCTAGCAGAATTGGATCCAGGCCCTCCTCCCTCAATAAATTTACCATCTTGATAGGGGGACAAGACATACATGTAAATAGATAGCTAACAACTCAAGATAACATATGTCAAATGCCAAATGAGTTGTATTGTAGAGCAAACGTATTTGTGTCTTATCTCTTCCACTCACTCCCTGAAGACAGAAACCACATCTGTCTTGCTCTTGATAAGTCCTCTGCACACATCTGCATTATTGCTGAGGCTTCCTGAAGACTCACTTTGGCCCAGGCACCATTCTCAGTGCTTCATAGGCATTAGCTCTTTTAAGCTTATCACATAGGCTGTGATGTAGATACTGTCATCAGCCCATTTTCAGGATGGGAAAAGTGGGTGAGAGAGAAATGCAAAAACTTGCTCAAAGGCACGTGGGAACACCTGTTACCACTCCACAGTGTCCATTGCACATACTAGTAACTCTTTCTCCAGCTGCCCCCTCAAGTGCCTAGTGCTGTACCTGGCACAGGGGATGGGGAAATGCATTTCTGGGGAGCCCGCCAATTTTCCAGACACTGCTAGGCACTTAACGTGAGCCTTCTCACTTCATCTTTACAAACTCCATTGAGGTAGGGACCACGATGTTCATATGAAGGAGGAAGGGGGGTTCTGAGAGGCCAAGGATGTATGCAGGGTACAGGCTGGCAAAAAATGCTTCCTGGGGCAGGCACAGTGGCTTATACCTGTAATCCTAGCACTTTGTGGGGTGGAAGGATCACTTGAGGCCAGGAGTTCGAAACCAGCCTGGCCAACATGGCAAAACCCTGTGTCTACTAAAAATACAAAAAATTAGCTGGGCGTAGTGGCACATGACTGTAATCCCAGCTACTTGAGAGGCTGAGGCAGAGAATCGCTTAAACCCAGGAGGTGGAGGTTGCAGTGAGCTGAGACTGCGCCACTGCACTCCATCCTGGGTGATGGAGTGAGACTCTGTCTCACACACAAAAAAAGCTTCCTGAATGATTTACAAACCAGTAGACTGACTTGAACTGGGACAAGTTTGGAGCTCAGAGGACTGGGGTGGTGAAGGAAGTCTTTTCCAAGAAGCAGTGTGTCCACTGGATTATGAAGGGATTGGATTTGGGTAAGCAGGAAATGTGGGAGAGAGATGGAACTGGAGTGGGAAGGCTGCACAGGAGCCTTGGCAATGAGCTTATGCCAGCAGGCTGGCTGGAGTAAACGATATGTGCAAACAGGCTGGAACAATGAGAATGGTAGATCAGGGACAGATTATAAGAGGACTTGGGTGCCAAGCAAAGGAGGAGAGACCCTGAAGGAACAGACTCCACAGAAATAAGCTGGCCGTGTCTTGAATGCTTAATGTTTCTGGATCTTTAACTGGGTCCAAACATTTGATAAGCCTGGCATGGCCTTTCATTTCTTCATGCTACAATTATATTGAATTACATAACATCTTTCATCAAGGCCACTGGAAAATTACACAAAACATTTGTTCCATACAGCATGGGAAAGTTTAAAAGTCTTGCAGGAAAATGCCAGTGTCCTTCTTTTCCTGTACTTTTGAGTTAAAGGGACACTTTGAGGTCGTACTGCCTCATTGTTGAGGAAATGGAGTAGGCAGTGAGGACCAGGGCATAGACCCTGCTATAACCTATCAGGAGAGTTTAGTGCTGCTCCCAACTGTTCATTTCAGTGCCAGGTGCCCTGGGGTGACAGATCCACAGCTATCTGTATCACTGCCACCAGTTTGGGTTTCTGGCTGTGTGTGTGACTTTTGACACAGCTCCTTACCACTCTGATTTCTGTTTTTCCACCTGTGGAAAAGAGGATCATAATGGTTCCACTTCCTTTGCTTACCTGGCTATGGTGATGAATGTGCTGGTGTTTGCTGAAGGCCAATGGGAACCTAGACATCACATAAGCACCTGTGCTCTGACTCTGGGTAGCACCCAGATGGTGGTGGCGGTTCTCTATTTGCTCTCATTACAAAGACAGAATCTCATTCAATGCCCAGTTCCTTTGCTTTGTCCCATTGTAGTGAAGCCAGGATTATGGACGGGGGTGGGGGGATGATGGTGGTGTGGTAGAGAAAATAAAGACACCAAGATGATTGTTTGTTTTTCATTGGTGTTTCATATTTTGTCAGCTGTGATTTCTGGACATTGGAAAGTTGTAAAGAGTTATCTTCAGTATCTTGCAAGTTATACTTCAATTATAAGTATATAGTGCACTGGCTTACACCTGTAATCCCAGCACTTTGGGAGGCTGAGGAGGGAGGATTGCATCAGCCCAAGAGTTTGAGCTCAGCCTGGGCAACATAGTGAGACCCCATTTCATGAGGGGAGAAATAGGTATATATATATACACACATATACATACAAATACACATAAATTTTGCCAAAGTTGAAGGTTGGAAGATGAAAGAACTGGTATTTAGTGCTCTAATTTAGAATGTAGTTCTTTTAGTATGTAACTCTTCTTTTTTCATTCATTTTGGGAAAAGATGCTGGCTTTTTTTTTTTTTTTTTTTCAAGGAGAAAGACAAAAATAGCTTCTTAAACTACCAGAAAGTATTTGTTAAAAGGTCCTTTGAAGCTATTGTAGAATCTTCTCTCATTGGTTCTAAGCCTCAAAGAAGTAAAACCCCAAGTAAACAGTGTGTTAATTATTGGTCATGTGGAACTTAGAATGGAGCACCAGACTCCTCTGAAAACATTTGGGATTTTCCTCAAAATTCCATGTATTTTTCAAATGGATATTGAAAACCTTTGATTAAGCAAGCCAGCCTTCTTGTTTTCCTGTCCTCTATCAAGATTCAGACTCAGTTGGCCACCCACTGATATGAATCTGTAAATAGATTAAATCCTCCCTTTGAACACACTGGTCCCTAACTTGCTATCTTATGAAAATGTTTGGGAGATGACAACATCAGACCAGCACTCAGCACAGACCAGCATGTCTGCCCTTTGCTAAGGTGACCTGGGAGGCTACAGGTCTTTTGGAGAGAAAAGGGAGAGCCAGAGAACGATAGAACAGAAAGTAGGCCCGCACAGAGTCTAGCATCCCTGACCTTCTGACCATCATTCCATGTGTGAATGCACGTGTGTGTGAATGTTGGGGTGGGGACGCTGATTCCACAGGGATCCCACCGTATTTCCATTTAGCCTTGTGCCTTGTGGTAGGCGAGAGGAATGTGGAGAACAGGGTTTTAAAAAATATGTATTTTCATAACATATGAGACCCTCTAATCAATACCTGTGCCTGGTGGTGCGTGTCTGCCTATTGTCTCCAGCTACCTGGGAGGCTGAGGCAGGAGGATTGCTTGAGCTCAGGAGTTTGAGCTGCAGTGAGATATGATTGAGCCTGTGAATGGTCACTGCACTCCAGCCTAGGGAACATAGTGAGATCCCCATCTCTAAAAGAAAACAAAACAAATATGTATTTTCATTGTCTCATTTCTAAAACCTAATCTGGCCAGGCGTAGTGGCTCGCACCTGTAATCCCAGACTTTGGGAGGCCAAGGTGGGTGGATCACCTGAGGTGAGGAGTTTGAGGCCAGCTTGGCCAACATAGCAAAACGCTGTCTCTACTAAAAATACAAAAATTAGATGGGCGTGGTGGCAGGTACCTGTAATCCCTAGTAGGGAGGCCCAGGCAGGAGAATCACTTGAACCCAGGAGGTGGAGGTTGCAGTGAGCTGAGATTGCGCCACTGTACTTCATCCTAGGCAACAGAGCAAGATTCTGTCTCAAAATAATAATAACGATAACATAAATAAAATAAAACCTAATCTTTCTGCCTCCTTCCCTCACCTTCTAACATTCCATATTTTCTCTCATTTATTTTACTTTTTTCTTTAAATGAATCCCTTCTGCTCTTATCTTCCTTATTTTTCTAACATAATCTCCTTTTTGTCTATTTCCTGATTTTTACTTTTTTCCTATTTATTTTAATTCTATTATTAAACTTCCTCCTCTTATTTGTTTTTCTCTTGCTACTCTCCCCAGGGGCTATAAGTCAGAGAACTTGAACTTGATCCAGAGCATGGCCAGACACATCAGCTATACCCTATATCACGTTTCTTTAAAATAAAGCCTGCCAGCACAAGAGGCTTGTAGAGTTTGCCACAGTACATGTACCCAGGGCTCTGCTTTTGTTCACGATTCTGTATTCACATTGTGATTTTAATAGCTGCTAATGAAAGAAAGAGGCTTTCTAATCATTGGTAAGCTGGCAAAGAGAAAAACAACCAAATGCCTGACAAGCAGCTGGTGAGGAGGTTGTGCTGGAGAAATAAACAAGCATTTGTCTTCCCTTCCACAATTCAGGCCGACTTGCATTCTTTTTTTTTTTTTTTTTTTTTTTTTTTTGAACGGATCTCCTCTTCCCAGCTGGAGTGCGCCTCGCTCACTGTAACCCCTCCGGTCACCCCCTTCACCTCCAGACTACCGCCCCCCACCCTGCTATTTTTTTTTAGTAGAACGGTTCACCGTTCATCCACCCATCCCCCCCGCCCCAATTGGATACAGCCACCGCCCGACTTGCATTCTCTTTACCTGGTGGCTATAACAGAGATTCCTGGAGTTTCTGAACTGGAAGTGAGCCTTTAGAAGCAATTTGCAAAGATGCCATAGCTGCAGAAAACTAATGAAATAACCAGGCTGGGGGTACGAGAGTCTGGAGAAAAGAGGAGAGCTAAGCTAAGAACTGTCTGAACGTTTTTTCCATATTCAACCTTCATCACCTCTGAAGCCCACTCCAGTTCCCTATTTGCCCCCATACGTGTATTGCTGTTCCCAGTAAAACAGGGGCTCTAGCACAGTGGTTAAGGCCTCTGGAATGAGACTAGGTTTGAATTCCAGCAAAATAACCTTCTGAAGGCTCAGTTACCTTGACTGAAAATAGGTACAATGGGACCCGTTGTTAAACTAGATGATCCAAGTCGAACAGTTGGCATGGGGTCTGATGCTAATAAGCACTCAAGTTGTTGTTCTTACCCTTGCCCACTATAGAGGAAGTCCCAAGCCTCAAAAAAACTTAATGGAGAGCTACACGTGCACATAGTCCTCCCTCCCTCCCCCAGGGAGAGGCAGGAAACTCAAACCCCACACCAGCACACAGCAAGTGCCCTGCCACCAGGCCCAGCTCCTAACTTCACCGACTTCATAGTGAGCCAGAAACTATTTTAAAGGAAGGTGAGAAAAAAATCTTTTACTGTTGTGATAAACATTTCCCTCTAATATCAGTTATCTGCTAATCTACTACTGTGTAACAAATCAACCATAAAATGTAATGGCTTCAAACAACAACTTTTTTTTTGAGACAGCATCTTCTTTTTTTTTTTTTTTTTTTGAGACGGAGTCTTACTCTGTCACCCAGGCTGGAGTGCAGTGGCGTAATCTCAGCTCATTGCAACCTCGTCTCCCTGGGTTCAAGCGACTCTCCTGACTCAGCCTCCTGAGTAACTGGGATTCCAGGTGGCTGCCACCGCACCCGGCTAATTTTTGTATTTTTAGTAGAGATGGGGTTTCACCATCTTGGCCAGGCCAGGCTGGTCTTGAACTCCTGACTTTGTGATCCACCCGCCTCAGCCTCCCCAAATGCTGGGATTACAGGCATGAGCCACCGTGCCGGACTGAGACAGCATCTTACTCTGTTTCCCAGGCTGGAGTGCTGTGGTGCAATCAGAGCTCTCACTGCAGCCTTGACCTCCTGAGCTCAATCCATCCTCCTTCCTTGGCCGCCCAAAGAGCTGGGAATATAGGTGTGAGCCACTGCGCCCGGCCACAACAACCATTTTTATTTACCCATACCTCTGTGGGTCAGCAATTTGGGTTGGGCTCAGCTGAACAGTTCTGCCTGTCTTGCCTGGGTCAGTTGGTGGGCCGGCTGGGACAATGGCTTTCAGTGGCCTCACTCACATGTCTGGCATTTGGTGCTGTCTGTCGGGGCTGTCTCGCTCTGTATCTGGTCTCTTATCCTCAAGGAGGCCAGCCAGTCTGGGCTTTTCACAAGGTGGTGGCATTCCAAGAAGACACACACAGAAGGTCTGGCCTCTTGAAGCCTAGACTCGGGTATTGCACATTGTCACCTTAGCCACAGTCCACTGCAGGACCCCTCAGCCTCAAAGCATAGGCAAACAGACTCTACCTCTTGATGTAGAGGTTTTCACCAACCTAGTGAAACCCCGTCTCTACACAGCAAAGTCATACTGCAAATGGACATGCATGTAGGAATGGGAGAAATTATTCTACATATCTTTGCAAATAATCTACGAAAGTCCACCTCTGGCCATAATAAATCACATCCTTCTTTCATGGGCAATACTTATTCCCCAAAAGCTTATCCCATTAGGGCATCAGGCCTTGAAGTCCAGGATGTGGTCTTTAATACTAGATCCAGATCTGGATGAGGCTCCTCTAGTAAATCGTAAAAAGTACCATAGTAGGTTTAGAGTCAGAATGGTGACGAGAACTTGTATTTTTAGTTCACAGGAATCTGCACCAGGGTTCGGTGGCTCATGCCTGTAATTCCAGTACTTTGGGAGGCCGAGGCAGGCAGATTGCTTAAGGTCAGGAGCTCGAGACCAGCCTGACCAACATGGTGAAACCCCATCTCTACTTAAAATACAAAAAATTGGCTGGATGTGGTGGGCAGGCACCTGTAATCCCAGCTACTCAGGAGGCTGAGGAAGGAGAATCATTTGAACCCGGAAGGTAGAGGTTGCAGTGAGCCCATATCATGCCACTGCACTCCAGCCTGGGTGACGGAGCAACACTCTGTCTCAAAAATAAAAAAATAAAAAAATAAAAGAAAAGAAAAGAATCTGCACCATTCTGCCCCTAAACATACTATGGCACTAGAAGGACCAGACGACCACTGTGGACATTCCCATTCAGAGACTCACGGCAGTCACTGGTCCATGACAATTCTGAAATCCAGCTGGGTGCATTTTTTTTTTTTTTTTTTTAATTTAGATGGAGTTTCACCCTTGTGGCCCAGGCTGGAGCGCAATGGTGTAATCTCGGCTCACTGCAACCCTCTCAGGTTCAAGCGAGTCTCCTGCCTCAGCCTCTCGAGTAGCTGGGGATAGGCACGCGCCACGACGCCCGGCAATTTTTTCTGTATTATTAGTAGAGATGGGGTTTCACCATGTTGGCCAGGCTGGTCTCGGACTCCTGAACTCAGGTGATCTGCCTGCCTTGGCCTCTCAAAGTGCTGGGATTACCGGCTGGTGCATGTTTTTAGATCTCTTTACTCTAAGAGCAGGGAATTTTCCTTGATTAGGGCCCAGTTTTGCTAACTGGAAGTGGTTTCCTAGTCCATTGCTCTCCTTGACTCTTGGTTTTGCCCTCTGGGCTCTTCGCTCCACTTTCTAAGAGGTCCTATCCTTTTTCGCTAGGAACAGCCTGTTTTCAGATAAATAGCTTTTTCAACCTGCTTCCTGCCCATGGAAAATTGGGGACCCAGAAACCTTTTTCATTTTGAACAAACTCTGTCCCCTTTAGTCTCTTATATCTCCCTTAAAACTGTATGGATTTCTAGTAAATCAAATTATAGTCACCTCTAGTAGGTAGACCTCTTTTTAGTTTGAGCAATGAGTCAAGCAGCTACAGGAAAATGCCTTTGAGATTTGTGGAGCTCTTATCCAATGAGAGGACCTACTAGGCTTTCTGAGGTATTGATCCGAGAGTTTTAAAGCCACACCTTTGATGTTATCTTTTTCTGAAGCCCTTTCTTTCTCTGATAATATTTTGCTAACTCAAGAGACTTGGAGATGAAAAATGGTTTTATTTTTCAATCAAGCACATACTGGACCTTCTAGAGTCCCTCCAAATTCTGCTTGCAAACTGAGTAGTCCCTTCTTTAGCTTATCCTTCTCTCTCCAAACAGAAATCTTCTTATTCAGTTCCATAGTTCATTAGGTACATTTTCTATCTTCCAAGCTACTGCAGATGACATTTTGCCCGTTGTTCTGTCACTACATAAAACAGATTGCAGCCGGGCTCGGGGGCTCACGCCCATAATCCCAGCACTTTGGAAGGCTGAGGCAGGCTGATCACCTGAGGTCAAGAGTTCAAGACCAGCCTGGCCAACATGGTGAAACCCCGTCTCTACTAAAAATACAAAAATTAGCTGTGCGTGCTGGCATGCGCCTGTAATCCCAGCTACTTGGGAGGCTGAGGCAGGAGAATCGCTTGAACCCGGGAGGCAGAGGTCGCAGTGAGCCGAGATTGCACCATTGCACTCCAGCCTGGGCAACAAGTGGGAAACCGTGTCTCAAAAAACAAAAACAAAACAAAACAAAACAGAACAAAATCCAAAAAACCAGATTGCCTTTTTCCCCAGTCTCCTATTGCAGTTTCCTCACAGCATTTCCAGCGTCCACTGACAATTTCCTTATCATTGGCCAGGCTCATGCTTATAATCCCGGCACTTTGGGAGGCCGAAGTGGGCAGATCACCTGACGTCAGGAGTTCAAGACCAGCCTGGCCAATGTGGTGAAACCCCATCTCTACTAAAAATACAATAATTAGCTGGGTGTGGTGGCGGGTGTCTGTCATCCCAGCTACTAGGGAGGCTGAGGCAGGAGAATCTCTTGAACCTGGGAGGTGGAGGCTGCAGTGAGCCAAGATTGCACCACTGCACTCCAGCCTGGAGTGCAGAGCGAGACTCCAACTCAAAAAAAAAAAAACTTCCTTATCATTTTTCCAGCTTATGCCCTCCACCTGGTCCTAAAGCCAATGCCACTTGTTTTAGGTTATTTATGGTGGCACCCCACTTCCAGTATCAATTTCTATATCAGTTGTTTATGGCTGTGTAACAAACCTTCCCTAAATGCAGTGGCCTTAAATGATAATGATTTAGCTGGGGGTGGTGGCCTGCACCTATAGTCCCAGATACTTGGGAGGTTGAGATGGGAAGATCACTTGAGCCCAGGAGTTAGGTACCAGCCTGGGCAGCATAATGAGACTCCAACTTAAAAATAAATAAGTAGATAAATAAATACCATTGATTTGCTCATAGTTCAGTGGGTCAGCAATTGGGGATGGCCTCAGTTGGGCAGTTCTCCTTTTGCCCTCACCTAGGGTCACTCATGTGACTGTAGTCAGGTGTCAGGTAGGCTGGGACCGGCTAAGCCTATGGCCTCACTCACATGCCTGGGACTGGTGTTGGCTATCAGCTAGGCCTCTCTCTCCATATAGTTTCTCATTCTCAAAGAGGCTAGCCTGGACTTCTTCAGAACAGCAGCATTGCAAGAGGGCAGGAGGGGAACCTGTACAGCCTCTTGAGGCCTAGGCTCAGAAGTCATACAATATAATTTTTGCTACATTCGACTGGTCAAAGTTAGACACAAGGTTGGTCCACAGGTAGAGATAAGGAAATAGATTTTACCTCTCAATGGGAGGAGGGGTAAGGCCATTTTAAAAAGGGGCATATGAACAGGAATGGGAGGAGTTATCTCAGTCCATTTTTCAAACAATCTACTGCAAACATAGTCTTGAACATGATGTTCAAAGCCTGTCTATCTCCCCACAATTCTATATGTCACATGAAATATTACTCCTCCTCACATTTTTTCCATTTTAAAAATTGTGGTAATATAAACGTAACAAAATGTACCATACCTCTTCATAGTTATTAAACTATTTTTTTTTTTTGAGACAGAGTCTCGCTCTGTCACCCAGGCTAGATAGAGTGCAGTGGCGCTATCTCGGCTCACTGCAAGCTCCGCCTCCCGGGTTCACACCATTCTCCTGCCTCAGCCTCCCAAGTAGCTGGGACTACAGGCGCCCACCACCACGCCCGGCTAATTTTTTTTGTATTTTTAGTAGAGATGGGGTTTCACTGTGTTAGCCAAGATGGTCTCGATCTCCTGACCTCGTGATCCACCCGCCTCGGCCTCCCAAAATGCTGGGACTACAGGCGTGAGCCACCGTGCCCGGAGTTATTGAACTATTAATGCATTATTAGTGTAATTAGTGCACGCCATTGGTGTAATGGTGAGTATACCACTATCTGAGCTTCTTCCATCCCACCCCCTTATTCAATTACCCATTGGTTGCCACGCTAAAAGCATTCAAGCATCAACTTAAAGCAAAAACCCCTCTGTGTCTCTCCTTATTCTACGCCTCTCTCATGAAAAGCCAGGAAAAAGGTGAGGCTTTGCTGTAGTAAATTCTCTCGTAGACACTCCTGCCTATTTTTCCTAAGACTCTAAACACACAAGTCACTGTTTAACTTCCCGGGTATTATATTTTACTGTCTGATGTCTTAGTTATCGCCAGCATCCTGGGAATAAAGTTGAGAGCAGGTAAGAATTATTATCCCTGACATACTGCCGAGCCTGTGGCTTAGTTATAAAGAAAACCAGCTATTCCCATTGTCACTTCCATTTGAGTTAGAATGTGAGTATATTGTTGTACTCAAGAACTGCTTCAGGCCAGGTGAGGTGGCTCACGCCTATAATCCCAGCACTTTGGGAGGCTGAGGTGGATGGATCACAAGGTTAGGAGTTCGAGACCATCCTGGCCAACATGGTGAAACCCTGTCTCTACTAAAAATACAAAAAATAGCTGGGTGTGGCGGTGCATGCCTGTGATACCAGCTACTCGGGAGGCTGAGGCAGGAGAATCATTTGAACCTGTGAGGCGAGGTTGCAGTGAGCCAAGATCGTGCCACTGCACCCCAGCCTGGCGACAGAGCTAGACTCTGCCTCAAAAAAAAAGAAAGAAAGAAAGAAAGAAAGAAAAGAACTGCTTCAGCATTTCAGGGGTATTCCGATAATTATAAAGTTGCTCAGCCAAGCAACTTTTTATATAGCTGGTTTACACTGTGAAGCCATTTTCTTAAGGTATAAAAACAAACTAATTATTATCATTAAAAATATGTATTTAAAAGTCCTCTTTCATACAGATTAAATAACGTCAAACCTTAGAAGTGACCAGAAATTAACTAGGAAATTTGGAACATGGTGAGGTAACAATGAAGAAGTTGTCCAATTTGACTATAAATTAAACTATTTTGCAATTTTCCTCCAAAACAAAAACAAAAACAACCCCCCCAAAATACTTTCCACCCCAAACAACTTCAGTAATGCTATTTTTCTTTGCACCCTGACTGTCCTTGGTCCACATTCCCAGCTGCTTTTTATGTTCCAAATGTCTGTTTACTTCCAGAAGAAACAAACAAAAGGAAACACCGAAGGGCACCTCTTTCAACATTGACCTTCAGTGAACATTTTGGCTCATTTAATTCCTCCTCTCCTTAGAACCAACTGGATACTCAAACTCTGTAAAGGGCTGTGGAGGAGGCAACAGGAGCGAGAATCATCTGGGAACAGCCCTGTGCCACTTTTAACAAGTAGTCTTACAACTGTACAAAGCAAAGCAACTTTGTTCTTGGTAGTCGTTGAGTTCACCTCTAACATTCCCAGGCCGCAGCACTCCTGTTTGTACAACGTGTAAGACGCAACACAGTGAATGAGTCAAGTCTGGACTCAGGATCCTGAATGCCTGGGTTTGAATCTGGCATCACCACTTACCAGCTATATAATTTTGGGCAAATTACCTAACTTCTCCTGGGTCTCAGTTTCTTTATTCGTAAAATGGGAATAATAATAGACCCTCCCTCTTTGGGATATTGTGAGGACTAAATGATTAGAAACATGCTTGCTACTCAGAAATGTTATATGTGTTTAAGAAATTAAGAATAAGGAGAGGCCGGGCGCGGTGGCTCACGCCTGTAATCCCAGCACTTTGGGAGGCCGAGGTGGGCGGATCACGAGGTCAGGAGATCGAGACCAGCCTGGCTAACACGGTGAAACCCCGTCTCTACTAAAGATACAAAAAATTAGCCGGGCGCGATGGCAGGCGCCTGTAGTCCCAGCTACGCGGGAGGCTGAGGCAGGAGAATGGCGTGAACCCCGGGGGGCGGAGCCTGCAGTGAGCCGAGATCGCGCCACTGCACTCCAGCCTGGGTGAAAGAACGAGACTCCGTTTCAAAAAAAAAAAAAAAAAAAGAATAAGGCTGGGCGCAATGGCTTATGCAGCACTTTGGGAGGCAGAGGCAGGAGAATCACTTGAGCCAGCAGTTTGAGACTAGCCTGGGCAACACAGTGCGATCTCATCTCTACAAAAAAAAAAAAAAAGAAAGAAAGAAAAAAGAAGAAGAAGAAATTTAAAACAGGCCAGGCATGGTGTCTCAAACCTGTAATCCCAGCACTTTGGGAGGCCAAGGCGGGCAGATCACGAGCTCAGGAGTTCAAGACCAGCCTGGCCAACATAGTGAAATCCTGTCTCCACTAAAAATGCAGAAATTTGCTGGGTATGGTGGGGCGAGCCTGTAATCACAGCTACTAGGGAGGCTGAGGTCGGAGAATTACTTGAACCTGGAAGGCAGAGGTTGCTGTGAGCCGAAATTGTGTCACTGCAGTCCAGCCTGTCTCAAAAAAAAAAAAAAAAAAAAAGAATAAATAACAAACTTGGCCGGGCGCGGTGGCTCACGCTTGTAATCCTAGCACTTTGGGAGGCTGAGGCGGGCGGATCACGAGGTCAGGAGATCGAGACCACGGTGAAACCCCATCTCTACTAAAAAAAATACAAAAAATTAGCCGGGCGTGGTGGCGGGTGCCTGTAGTCCCAGCTACTCGGAGAGGCTGAGGCAGGAGAATGGCGTGAACCCGAGAGGCGGAGCTTGCAGTGAGCTGAGATTGCGCCACTGCACTCCAGCCTGGGCGACAGAGCGAGACTCCGTCTCAAAAAAAAACAAAAAACAAAAAAAACAAACTTATTTGATGGCTCTGTGCATACAAAGGGAACATTAATGCATTAAAATATTCCATGAACTTGAAGGGGTGTTGTAAGGAGAGGCTTTGTCTTTTCAGTGTCCTTAATGAGAAAAAACCCTTGTTTTCTGAGGCTTAAGATAGGACTTTATAATCATTATAGTAATTATAAAATATTATTTGTAATATATAATATTTTAGGACCCTCTTTGAGGAAAGTCTTTATTACTCTTTTTCCTCAGGTATTCCTACCCTCCTACCCCTACTCCTGCATGAGAGACAGTTTCATTTAGTGTTTAAGCGTGTGAACTTTGGAGGGAGGTGAAGCTCTGTGACCTTCGATTGGAGGGAGGTAAAGCTCTGTGACCTTTGAGTGGGTTTCAGTTTCTTCATCTTTAAAATGGGTGTGGGATTTAGTGTGAAAATCAGAACAGCTAAACAAGTAAAGCACTTAGCACTTGGATGAATAAAGATTATTATTGGTGGGGGCTGGTGGGTTGTGCCTGTAATTTCAGCTCTTTGGAAGGCCGAGGAAGGTGGATCACTTGAGCCCAGGAGTTCAAGACCAGTCTGGGAAACATAGCAGGACCTTGTCTTTACAAAAAAACACAAAAATTGGCCGGATGTGGTGGCTGGTGCCTGTGGTCCCAGCTAACTCAGGAGGCCGAGGCAGGAGGATTGCTTGAGCCTGGGAGGTCAAGGCTGCAGTGAGCCATGATCGTGCCACTGTACTCCAGCCTGGGTGACAGAGTGAGACAGGTCTCAAACAAAATTATTTCTATTATTATTATTAAAAATATTTCCCATAATCCCAGATCATATTATCCAGACTAAGTCCCTAGGAAAGTGAAGATTTTATCTGGCTCCTACAAATGTCTCTATGACAATCAGCAAGTGATAGTCACTGATAATATAACAGCAATTAACCCCAAAATTTCTGGAAGCTTTTTGGAGGACCAAAGAAATAACAAGAAAAATCTTGGCCTGGAATATTCCAGAAGATACATTCTGAGGCCGAAAAAAAGAATTGGAGGAAGACTGAACTTTCCATATCCAAAAACTCCTTTGGTCAAGAGTCCCATTTTTAGGGCCGGGTGCGGTGGCTCACGCCTGTAATCCCAGCACTTTGGGAGGCCGAGGCGGGTGGATCACGAGGTCAGGAGATCGAGACCATCCTGGCTAACATGGTGAAACCGCATCTCTACTAAAAATACAAAAAATTAGCCGGGTGTAGTGGCGGGCGCCTGTAGTCCCAGCTACTTGGGAGGCTGAGCCAGGAGAATGGCGTGAACCTGGGAGGCGGAGCTTGCAGTGAGCCGAGATTGCGCCACTGCACTCCAGAGCGAGACTCGGTCTCAAAAAAAAAAAAAAAAAAAAAAAAAAAAAAACTCCCATTTTTGGTTTTGCCCCGGAGTCACTGGGAAAATTATCTGCCTTCTTTCGTGTCCTGGTTTCCTCATTTAAAAATGGATCTTATGATATAATGTTTACAGGCAAGAAAAAAATTGAAAAAAGAAAGTAAAAATGGAGAGGTTACCTTGAAGATCCTCTTTACCTCTGAGATGTTTGGGGAAGACCTCAGATGGAACTGGTTTCAGCCAGGTCATCCATCCATTCACTACCACAAAGGAAACCAAACAGAGCCGAGATAAGAAATTCCCTTTCAACAAATATCTTGTTATTATGCTGATTTTCAGTCACATAATCAGTCTAAAAGCAAATCCCATCTCAATGGAATTTATAAAAGGATTAGGAAATGGAAAAAAGAGGGATATGTTAGCAAACTCATTTGATTAAATTTAAGCCCATTTCCCTTCATCCTTTACTTTTTTTTTTTTTCAACCAAAGAGGGTGGAGAGCACAAACAATTCACTGGCTCTCATGCTTGTATTTTAGGCTTCTCTATTCATGGCTGGCTGTGTAACTGACCTGCTTTTCAGGGGCTCATTTCTTCGGTCATAATACTGAAGGAACATAAATAAAGAATCTCTTTAGGTGTGGCCTCTCTTGATGTTTCAACAACAAGAAAAACCTAAGTTAGGGCAGGACACAAAGACTCTTTCAGTCTCAGTCCAGAGAAAGAACACGTGTCACTTGGACTTGGAGTAGAAGCTATGGGCTTGATAGCTAAAGCTGTTTTCTGCTTTGCTCTCTTGTTTTATTTTTGTAGATTACTGCTAGTTCCAAATAATTGAACTGTGTCAAATGAAATTCCACTCAATCTTTTTTTTTTTTTTTTTTAATGGAGTTTTACTCTGTCATCTAGGCTAGAGTGCAGTGGCATGATCTTGGCTCACTGTAATTTCTGTCTCCTGGGTTCAAGCGATTCTCCTGCCTCAGCCTCCAGAATAGCTGGGGTTATAGGCACGTGCCACCATGCCTGGCTGATTTTTTTTTTTTTTTTTTTTTGTATTTTTAGTAGAGATGGGGTTTCATCATGTTGGCCAGGCTGGTCTCAACTCCTGACCTCAGGTGATCCACCTGCCTAGGCCTCCCAAAGTGCTGAGATTACAGGCTTGAGCCACAATTTGATTAGCATTTAGAGGAGTTCTTTTGGCTTCTGTTCTCCTAGATTGAGCAGATTAAATATATTAAATGGTGCTGTTGTCTATTATCAAATGGCCACATCCAAATCTCTGCCTTCAGATTTGGCCCAACTCTGGGTCAAGTTCTCCTGTATGGTAGTTAAGGGATTTTGAAAGGGACAATGTCTAAGTTTTCATCTTCCACTTTTTGTTTTAACCTTGGAGAATTTGAGGAGGTAGGGTGTTAATTTTACAGTGGTACAGACATCTGTGTAGCCCCTCCTAATGTCGAAGCACCCTCACAGCCACAAAATAAATGTATTCTCCCGACAGTTCTTTGAGGCCTGTCCTGTGAGCATCCTTCTTGTTTTGTGTTTTTTGAGCCGGGGTCTCACTCTGTCACCCAGGCTCAGAATGCAGGGGCACCACCATGGCTCACTACAGCCTTGAACTCCTGGGCTCAAGTGATCCTTCCCCCTCAGCCTCCGGAGTAGCTGGGATTACAGGTGTGTGGCACCACACCCGCCGCATACTTCTTTTTCTGACAACTTATTTGTGTGTGCTTTATAATTTTCAAACTGCAATTTTAATTCTCCCAGCAAATTTGTAATTTTAGTGTTATCATCATGATTTAAAAAAGAATAGGCTGGGTGTGGTGGCTCACGCCTGTGATCCCAGCACTTTGGGAAGTCAAGGCTGGAAAATTGGCTTGAGGCCTAGAGTTGGAGACCAGCCTGGGCAACATAGCGAGACCCTGTCTCTACCAAAAGAAAAAAAAATTGAACATGGCTCGCACTTGAGCCCAGGTGTCGAAGCTGCAGTGAGCCATGATTTTGCCACTGCACTCTGCACTCCAGGCTGAGCAACAGAGCAACACCCTGTCTCAAAAAATAAATAAATTAAATAAATAAAAATGGAAATTTCCTGTTTCAGTGGCTTCTCTGAGGCTTCCTGCCAGCTAAGGTCTGCCCACTGTGGACCCACTTCTCAACCCCAGCTCATAGGATGATCCTAAGTAGTTCTGGCTCCACATGACGCCAACTCTACCTGTGATCTGCTTCTGAGCCTCTGGACCTCAACTGCACTCTCTACTGTACATTTCCTCACACCTTGCCAAAGAGCTCACCTTAGAATATTTCAGCAGCTTGCTTGTCTGCCAGTCTCTCCTCTAAGTTTGTGAACTCAAGGGCAGGGACTGCCTCCCTCTTTGCTTCTCTAATGTCCAGAATAGTGCCTGACACATATGGGCACTTGGTAAGTGTTTGTCAATGAATGAATCAATAAGTTCACCTCACTAGGCAGATTCCAAAGCTTATAAAATATTTCACAGGTACTGCAATTTTTGTATTTAAATATTTTGGTATAAATTAGCATTTTGACTATTCCTGATAAGGAGAATTAAAACCATTCATGTTTCCTTAGACAATGTTGTCCATTCACTCCCATCTAAGTCTTGGAATCTTATCAGTGAACAAATATTTGAGTATCTACCATGTTCAAGGCACTGTGCTAGGCTCTGTAGATGAATCAAAGAAACACAAGAGGCGAACCCTTAAATAATTTACAGCTTTATGGCAGGACTGACTATTCTTTGTCCACTCAAAGGTCTTTCTGTGGAGTTTAGAGTACAAATAATAGTCATGGGGTGAGAAGAACCATGAGAGAGAGCACATGAAGAAGTTTTGCAGAACGCCATCAAATTGTCCATTTAGAGTCTTCAATTTCAAGACCCTCAACTATGGCTGGTTAGGGAGATGAGCATAACCTTTAGAAGTTAATTCTCCAGATAAATAAAAGGGACACTGCAGAAGTTTACATGTTACAAAATGCAGGAGACAGGGAAGTGTGTGGCATAGTAACCCTTTCATCTTCAAGGCGAGAAAAATATGGCATGGTCCAAGACAAACAAGCTATAAATTTCAGGCTTGAGCCCCACCAGATCTGCCTCCTAAATACGGCCCAAATCAAGGCTGTCAGGACTGAGTCACTCGCAAGTCACACAACATGAAAGAGGAGATCTCTACAGCCAGTATCAGCCCTCAAGCTCCCAAGGGCTGGTCCTGTCTCTCCCAAATCCAACTTAAACTCTCAGGGCTCCAGCATCGGAAAGTGACAAAGTAGAAAATCTGCAGGGGCAGCCAAGAACACCTTACAAGCCAGGGGGAATGGGGTCTTCTTGGAGCCAGAACTGTTAGTTGTAAAACTCTCAGAGCCAGACAGAGGGAAGGGAACAGATTTCTTTGGGGTTCTGTTGTTTATACTTAAGTGTTTGGACTTAGAAGGCCACAATCGGCCTGTAAAGGCCTTGCCATTAGAGATTACAGAGACAATTACTTTGGTGTAGCCAGACACATCTTCTGTTTTTCTTTCTTTTCTTTTGAATGTCTTAACTTTTCTATTTGAACAGTGTCAGAAATTGCTTGTATGGTTCTGCAGGCTCTGCCCTTATATGTAGTTTAAACAGTGACAGCCAGCATTTACTAAATGCTTATTACTGCCAAGCACTGTTCTAAATGCAACAACCCTGGAGGTGGGTACTGTTATTATGACTATTGCAATTCCCATTTTACAGATGGGAAAACTGAGACAAAGAGAAACTGAATACAGCTGGTAAGCAGTGAAGTTGAGATTTGAACCCAAGCTCATGTCTCCAGAATCTGCCAACACAACCTCTAAGTTCTGATGGCTCTCAACAGCACAGCTGGGGCAGGTTCATATCCATAACAAAGAGAAAACGAAACCATGCTGTAGACAATTCTTTCTGAAGCTATACTTAGAGACTCAGATTCTGAGGGCACAAAGCCAAAATACATTCGTTGTCTGTCACCATCCAATACATTGCCTGTCACCATCCAAGGTGTCAGAGGGAAGAAGGTAGCCTGTTCTCCCAACCTCATGTCTCCAGTTGCAACTTGCCTGGCACAGTCATGGAAGAATGGAGCCCACTTCCAGAGGGACTGAAAGGGCACTGGGGTGTTGTGTGGTGGTGGGGAGTAGAGGCAACTGAGGTGTCAAATGCTCTCGGAAGAGATAAGCCAACATTGGTGGGTGTAAGCTATGGAATTCTGTCCAGTGTTTAGAAGCAAGGAATTTGATATAGATACACCAGCATGTATTCAAAAAGCATATGGCTGGGTGCAATGACTCATGCCTGTAATCCTAGCACTTTGAGAGGCCAAGGTGGAAGGATCGCTTCAGGCCAGGAGTTTGAGACCAGCCTGGCCAACATGGTGAAACCCCATCTCTAATAAAAATACAAGAAATTAGCCAGGAGTGATGGCGCGTGCCTGTAGTCTCAGCTACTCAGGAGGCTGAGGCAGGAGAATCGCTTGAACCCGGCAGGTGGAGGTTGCAGATCGCGCCACTGCACTCCAGCCCGGGTGACAGAACGAGACTCTGTGTCAAAAAACAAAAAGAAGTTCTGAGCTTACTTTGTTACTCTGGAGCCTTTACAGCTGTTAAGCTACTAAGTAACTGAAAGTCAAGTTAGGGAGCCCAACTATGAACGCTTAAGTAGCAGTGGTGTCCTTAACAGTGGGGGTGAGGATATCAGGAAGCAAATGCGTGCTGAGAGCCAGCCAGGTCAGAGATCTCTGAACAGAGAGCTGATGGAGGTGAAGAAGAGGGGTGGAGGGGTGGAGTGAAGCCCAACACAGGAATACAAAGGATCTGTCCTGGGTCCACCAGAGAAAGAGGTCTGTGGGGTGCCCAGCCTTGCCCCATTTCTTCTTTCCCTCCCTTCCTCCCTCCCTTTTCTTCCTCCTCTTCCTCTCTTCCTCCCTTCTTGACGGGTCCTTCTCGACAGGGGTTTTGCCCAGTCTGGTCTCAGACTCCTGGCCTCAAGTGATCTTCTTGCCTCAAGCTCCCAAGCAGCTGGGATTCCAGGCGCTCTGCTATGCCCTTGCCCCACTTTCCGATAAACATGGCCATCTCATCCCCCACCTCCACACTCACTGCTAGAGATACTGCTTTACTCCCCCAAACTGAGGTGGTCCCTGGTTATTTTCAGTGGATCTCCATTAGCCAAGATGTTATCAAAATTTTCTTCCTGTAATTTATATTGGACCAAAATAGGAGTTTGCTTTCATTTTCCACATATGAAATGATCATACTATATTTTTCAAACTACACCCACCCCTCCCCGGAAATTCTGAACCTCCTCCACCCCACCCCACCTACCCCCAGCTGTGGGCCCTGATTTCCCCTGGACCATTGGTTGCAAAATAAGTAGTATGGGTGGGTGGGTGGAGGAGATAAGATCCTCTGGGAGGTAGGTTAGAGCTAGATAACAGAGGGCCTTAAATGTTGCCTCAGTGGCTGGGCGTGGTGGCGCGGGCCTATATTCACAACAGTTTGGGAGGGCCGGGTGGGAGGATCCCTTGAGCCCAGGAGGTTGAGGCCCGCAGTGAGCCATGATCATGCCACTGCACTGCAGCCTGGGTGACAGACCAAAACCGTGTCTTAAATAAATAAATAAATAAATAAATGAATAAATAGAATGTTGCCATGGCAACCGCTGTCACCTGAGGCACACATTCTTCTTACATGAGGTGGGCAAAGGAGGGTCATTTAGGACGGCACAAGAGTGAAGTGAGCACACCTCCAGGGGACCCTCTTCAGCCCGGTTCTTGTTGAGTGGGGAAGAGGTGGTCTGATATAGGAAAAACCTTGCTTTGGTCAACCCCAAAGCTGAAGAGATGGGTTTTCCATGAGATCTGTCTCTGAGCCC
The DNA here is from genome assembly GCF_006542625.1 of Nomascus leucogenys. Taxonomy (NCBI): domain Eukaryota; kingdom Metazoa; phylum Chordata; class Mammalia; order Primates; family Hylobatidae; genus Nomascus; species Nomascus leucogenys. The sequence goes on along the minus strand of NC_044384.1, from coordinate 57,832,928 downwards.
AGTGGCTTTTCTTACCCCAGAAAAACCAGGAGAAAAGGATCTTTCCCATACTGCAGGCTCCCTCAATATCACTCCTGCAGGAGGAGCTGATATATGGTTTTTAGTTCTAACTTGGTATCTGCAGGTAGTGCTGGGGGGACAGAGGTGGGAGCACCTTTCTAAGCCATTTTTATATTACAAATGGCAAAACAAAATTAATGCGTTGACCTGAAATAAGAATGCATGAGTTATAGAAACTCAGGGCTGGGTGCAGTGGCTCACGCCTGTAATCCCAGCACTTTGGGAGGCCAAGGCGGGCAGATCACCTAAGGTCAGGAGTTCAAGAGCAGCCTCGCCAACATGGCAAAACCCCATCTCTACTAAAAATACAAAAATTAGCCGGGTATGGTGGCACATGCCTGTAGTCCCAGCTACTCAGGTGGTGGTGGTGCACACCTGTAATCCCAGCTACACAGGAGGCTGAGGTGGGAGAATCGCTTGAATCCGGGAGGTGGAGGTTGCAGTGAGCTGAGATCATGCCACTACACTCCAGTCCCTGGGTGATGAGTGAGACTCTGTCTAGAAAGAAGGAAGGAAAAGAAGAAAGAGAAAGAAAGAAAGAGAGAGAGAGAGAGAAAGAAAGAAAGAAAGAAAAAGAAAGGGAGAAAGGAAGGAAGGAGAAGGGAAGGGAAGGGAAAGGAAGAAGAAGGGAAAGGAAGGAAGGAAGAGAAGGGAGGGAGGAAGGAAGGAAGGAAGGAAGAAAGAAAAAAGAAAGAAAGAAAAAAGAAAGAAAGAAAGAAAGGGAGAAAGGAAGGAAGGAGAAGGGAAGGGAAGGGAAAGGAAGAAGAAGGGAAAGGAAGGAAGGAAGAGAAGGGAGGGAGGAAGGAAGGAGGGAAGAAAGAAGAAAGAAATAAAGAAAGAAAGAAAGAAAGAGAGAAAGAAAAGAAACGAAACTCAGGTTCTTTGCTTTGGGCTTGAATTCTGTCTACCCAATACAGTGACACTGGTCATCTATGCTGATTTCAAAGATCCATTACTTAAATTCAGTTTATACTGGGCACAGTGGCTCCCGCCTATGGTTCCAGCTACTTGGGAAGCTGAGGTAGGGGAATTGCCTTGAGGCCAAGAGTTCAAACCAGCCTGGGCAACATAGTAAGACCTCATCTCTAAAATTTTTTTTAATTTAAAAAACAATAAAAAATACAGTTTGTTTGGTGGACAGGATCTTCCAGTGTGTGAAGTCCATGGATTAACAATGATATTGATAATAATAAAGATAAGTAGTCCCCTTTTCTAAAAGGCTTGTTGAATAACCAAGAGGAGAACCAAGTTCTGCCAGGCAAGAAGGAATAAGGACATGGGAGAGTGACATAAGCCTGGCAAGGCTGCCTTCTACCTAGGAAAGCACCACAGTCAAGGTCACGGAGTCTGGGAGAAAAGAAGGTGAGGCAGTGGTGCTCTGTCACTTGTCTCCACTTGTTGCTGAGTGGCAGCCATCAGTTACAATTAACCTTTGGAAAACATCCTGAGTCTCTATCAGGTTTTCTATCCAAATTTGGCATTAGTTGGTACCTACCTGTTGATACACAAGTAGTACTGTGTTTGCAAGGAGCATGAAACCCACTTCCCTATCCCTACCCCCTACTCCCCTCCCAACTCAGAGAAACCACATTCAGCTTAGCCCTGTGGAGGAGTTAGCCTTTAATCTCATTAAATGTCAATGATAGGAAAGACTTTCTTCATCCACCCAGTTTCCCATCCATTCATTCAACACATCTCCATTGTGCAAGGTATTGTGGAGGATGTGTGGGCTTCCGTCTCTGAGCCCAAGGTCTATGAAGTTGAAGTTAGCAATACCAGGCCAACGAGAGTAGTGGGGATGATGATTGACACCATGACAATTTCAATGATGAACTGTAATTAGCCATTGTTTGGAGGAGGCTGGTGGTTAGAAGCCTCCTAAGCCTGCTGGCTAGGAGAGGAGCCAGGCAGGTATGGTGCCCAAAGGAGACAAAGCCTGAACAGGGCTGTAGCCAGGACAGATTAAAGAAGCAGTATACCTGGGTGTGATGGCTCATGCCTACAATCCTAGCACTTTAGGATGCCAAGGCAGGAGAATCACTTGAGCCCAGGAGTCCAAGGCCCTTCAACATTTAGCCTTCATCCTCTAAAACCCCCGAGGGCAACATGCTGAAACCCCATCTCTACCAAAAATACAAAAATTAGCTGGGCATGGTGGTACACGCCTGTGGTCCCAGCTACTGGGGAGGCTGAGGTGGGAAGATTGCTTGAGTCCAGGAGGCAGAGGTTGCAGTTTGCTGAGATTGTGCCACTGTACTCCAGCTGGGGTGACAGAGCCAGACCCTGTCTCAAAAAGAAAAGAAGAAGAAGAAGAAAAGAAGAAGGAGAAGAAGAAGAAAAGAAGAAGGAAAAGAAGAAGAAGAAGAAGAAAAGAAGAAGGAGAAGAAGAAAGAAGAAGAGAGAAGAAGAAAAAAAAAAAAAAAAAAAAAAAAAGGAGAAGGAGAAAGAAAAAAAAAAAAAAAAAAAAAAAAGAAAGAAGAAGAAGAAGAAGGAAGAAGAAGAAGAAGAAGAAGAAGGAGAAGAAGAAGAAGGAGAAGGAGAAGGAGAAGGAGAAGAAGAAGAAGAAGAAGAAGAAGAAGAAGAAGAAGAAGAAGCAGAAGCAGAAGCAGAAGCAGAAGAAGAAACAACATGATCATGATTAGCCACTCCAAGGGGTGGACCTCCCTACAGCTTCTGCTTACACACCTGAATATGGGTGTCCTCCCATCATCTCCTTTTAAGAAATGGGTCAAGCATGGATCAGGAGTGCATGGCATCCTTATGCACTTTGCTTTTCTGTGCTGTGTCTCAGCTGGTCATATTTAGGGGGCCAGAGATCCAAGGGCCCTTCAACATTTAGCCTTCATCCCCTAAAACCCCCAAGGTGTGGGAAACTGAGCTCCTGATGGGTGCTGCCTGCCAACGGAGCTGTTGGGAGGGTCGGAGGCGGGCTTCCTGGTGTCAGCTAACCTCAGTGCTTTCTAAGAGGCAGTGAGTGAAAGTCAGTGCACTTGGCTGAGCACAAGTCACTGGGTTCTCTGAGCCTTAGCCAATGGGCCAGCCAACCGGAGGCCTATAGACAAGTGCTGCTCTTGGGTGAGCAGGAAGGAAAACGGGCCCCATTGAACACCTCCCAAGCTTGCTCCCACTTTGGCACCTAAAACAGTCAATTTTAGCTGATCAGGTTCATTTCGCAACTCGGTTATGTGATTCCCAAGCATTACCTCTTATCTCAAAACAGAGGTGCGAAAACAGAACCAACTTGGCACAGACGGGCCGCCTGAAGGAGGGTCTTTGTGTGAGGCTGAAGACTTGTATGGTGGAAAAGAACACACAATGCCGGCCCATATCCCCCCCACTTCCATTCATTTGTCTGAGACCAGACCCTGCCCTACCCACATTACAGAGTATCTCTGGCCCCTGTAGAGAGAAAAGATAGCACTTGTACCACTATGTGGGGGACTGTGGCCCCTGCCTGGGGTGAATCTGCAGCCCCACACGAACAACTCAAATAGCTCGTGGATGTTTCCCAAATGTGTAGTGAGGCTTATTGCACAAATATGCAGGTGGCACCATGGCCCTGCCCTCTTGGGAGAGAGAAGCAACATGGCGCCATGCCAGCAGCCTCACAAAGTGGCGTTGTTACCTCTCCTTTAGATGTTCCTGTGTGGCTTCATTGGCGCAGAGGAGGATCTGTTTACGCCGACTGGCTCGTATTGATCCTTTTGGGGGAGGGGAACGACAATGCTGGCCTCTGTTAGTCTCCGGAATATGCTGGAAGTGCTCGGCCCACCCCAGAGGGTGTCCTGTGAGCCCTCTTGGTTGGCGCGATACTGAATTACACCCCTGGAGGGTGAGCTCATTCCTGGGCTCAGAAAACAAGTTTCTGACCAGGATTGGGGTAAAACTCCAGGTATTGGGTTCTTTGAGAAGCCCATTGTCTCCTTGAAGTGAGTTGAGGGCACGTTTTTAGAGTTGGGTCTCTGGAAAACAGGGAAGTCCACAGGCTCATTTAAAATATACATGAAATGTCTCCAGGGATATGTTGGAAAAAATTTTTGAAATATACGTAACAGTGAAATCTGTGGGGTTTAAATGTAATGCATCTTTTCCCCAAATCCTTTAAATCATAGTCATGATCTCTTATTTTGAAAAACTTCAGCTGTCATTCTGCTTTAGTTTTTGTTTTTCCTGTTCAGAAAGACTGTGGGCATTTCGGGCCCTGTGTCCTGCTAAAGAGGTTACGAACTGAGTAAAGGAAAGCAGAGAGGGCCGTCTGCTAGGTCAGGAGACAGGGCCCAGGACAGAGAGGGCCATGGGAGCAAATGCCCTGCAGGGCCTCAATTGCCAAGTCAGACTTGTGCCTCCTAGGGCTCGTCCTCACCCCAGGGCGGAGCCCTAGCGTGTGCTCCCTGTCACATTCTTACAATACTTTCTTTTCAGCAGACTGAGGGATCTACTATAACTCTTCCCTGACCTGGCTTCACCAGTACATGACATTAGCAAAATCAGTCTATTCTCCAGTAACCTTCAAGAAACTTTTTTTCTTTTTTTAATAGAGACAGGGTCTTGCTATGTTGCCCATGCTGGTCTTGAACTCTTGGGCTCAAGCAATCCTCCCACCTCAGCCTCCCCAAATGCTGGGATTACAGGCATGAGACACCATGCCTCTTTATCCCCACATCTCTACCTGCTCCGGCCTCACCTCCTGGTAGAATAAGGCACAGAATCCACACCATCCTTCTGCCTTGAACATTCTCCAATTTGGCTTCAGAAACCCATGCTGAGTCCCTATATGCAGAACCCTGGGACAACTTAGCCTACATCCTTTTCTCTAGTCAGCTTCCTTTCAATCCATTCTTCACCCTGTAGCCAGAGCGAGTTTTCTAAAATGAATAACTGCCTGTCGTTCTCCAGCTTAAAGGGTTTTAATAGCTTTGTAGAGTTTCTGAGAAAAAGTATGAAGCCTTTTTGTGTGTCATTCAGAGTCCTTCAAGATCTGGCATCTTCTTCCCTCTTTCTCTCTTTCCTTATCATGTGCACACCAAGTTTCTTCCAGCCAGATCTGCTCCATGTTTCTGGCTGGCTTTGCACTCTCCCTAGGCCCTGCACAAGTGTCCTACTGTGCCCAGTCTCTGCCTCTTCTTCCAGGCTGTGAACAAGCAGGGACGTCTTATTTGTCTTCCTATCCCCAGAACTTCACCAAATATAGGTGGCAAAATACAGGGGCTCAGAAATTGTTTGCTGAGTCATTTTGAATTAGAATCTTTCCTAATATGTATTATGTACCTTTTTAAACAAAGTGAGCTCAACAAAATGTAATTTTTTTTTTTTTTTTTGTCTGGCTTAGTTGCTTTCCTGCGTAGACTGTGCTAGATTACAGTTGTATCCGGATACCGTGTAGTCCTCATGTTCCAGACTTGGGAAGTAAAGGAAAGCATATTTAGAGGGTGATTTTGTATTAACTAACAGCTTTTACAAATGAGTTGGATCAAATGGTTCCATTTCTAGGGCCCTATATTATGGAAATGAAATACTGGAACTAATGGTTAAAAGGCCCAGCCACATTGATACCGCAGAAAACTATATAGCTGTTGGGCAGGGCACAGTGGCTCATGCCTGTAATCCCAGCACTTTGGGAGGCCGAGGTGGGTGGATCACCTGAGGTCAGGAGTTCGAGCCCAGCCTTACCAACACGGTGAAACCCCATCTCTACTAAAAACGCAAAATTAGCCGGGCGTGTTGGCGCATGCCTGTAATCCCAGCTACTCGGGAGGCAGAGGTTGCAGTGAGCCGAGATCATGCCATTGCACTCCAGCCTGGGTGACAAGAGTGAAACTCTGTCTCAAAAAATAAAAAAAGAAAACTATATAGCTGTTATTAAGGGAAGAGTAGATTTGTATTTCTTTTCTTTTTCTTTTTCTTTTTTTAAGAGACAGGGTCTTTCTTTGTTGGCCAGGTTGGAGTGCAGTGGTGCAATTCTAGCTCACTGTAGACTGGAAATCCTGGGCTTAGGAGATCCTCCTGCCTGAGCCTCCCAAGTAGCTGCGACTACAGCCGCGAGCCACCACGCCCAGCTAATTATTTTATTTTTTGTAGAGATAGTGTCTCGCTTCGTTGCCTAGGCTTGTCTCAAATTTCTGGGCTCAAGCCATCCTCCTGCCTTGGCCTGCCAAAGTGCTGGGATTGCAGGTATGAGCTGCCATGGCATGCTTGGCCAATTTGGGTTTCTGACATGGAAGATGTCTACGGTATCAAGTGGTGAAGAAAGTGAATTGGAGAAAAATTGGACAGTATCACCCTCGAGCATTCATGTGCAATTTTTTTTATATGTATACAGAAAGATTTGGAAGGTTATGCATGACATGGAAGGCCTTGTCCATTCCTGGGACTGGGATATAGAAAAGAGTGGGAGGAATTGTTGATTTTTACATATTTTTCTGGAGTGGCCTCAGTGCTGAATTACAATGAGGTTCAATGAGGGGAGCATAGGGTTAGGGTCAGTGACCTCAAAGCTCTAACATTATGTTTTTTTCACTGTATTTATTTATTTATTTACTTATTTTTTGAGACCAAGTCTTGCTCTGTCACCCAGGTTGGAGTACAGTGGTACAATCTCAGCTCACTGCAACCTCCACCTCCCGGGTTCAAGTGATTCTCCTGCCACAGCCTCCGAACTAGCTGGGATTACAGGCATGTGCCACCATGCCTGGCTAATTTTTTTTTTGTATTTAGTAGAGATGAGGTTTCACCATGTTGATCAAGCTGGTCTCGATTCACCTGCCTCGGCCTCCCAAAGGGCTAGGATTACAGGCATGAGCCACCACGCCGGGCCAAAGCTCTAACATTATTAGCACTGACATGGTTGGTTCTTCTTTCCACCTTCTGCCTGTTTTCTGTTTGCCAGAAGTCAATGTCCTGCCTTCTACAGACCCTTCTTAGGGCTACTTGAGTTTAAATAGGGGATCCTGGAAGATGGGCAAGGTTTCTCAAGAACCCAGATCATGGCTTTTGCCAGTGGTGAAAGAGACTCTTTTGGTCAAGGGACTTCCCTGAAATTACCCACGGGGTTGGGCCAGCATGGATCCGAGTTTCAACAGCTCTCAGCTGAGGTACGTTGAATCCTGCGGCAGCAGCACTTTGCCCCGTCGATTATGCTGTTGGAGAGTAAGCCTGGGTTAGGGTTCAAGTGCAGATGCGCAATGGGGAGGAGGTGGAGGAACAATATAAATGCTAATAGCCACCATTTACTCAGTGTTTATTGTGTCAGCACTGGGCAAAGTACTTTATAAACATTCCCCCATGTGACTGATGATTAAATTATCTCTGTATAAACTCTAGATTTATTTTGTTCTCTTTATTTTTTTCCCCCGACTCGAAAATTAAAGCTTGCAGGTGATAAGTGATGAGGGCAGGATTTGAACCCAGGGAATGGAGAGTGAGGAAACAGTCTAGTTACTGTAGCCACATCACATGGGAGACTCATATTTGAAGATGCCTCCAACAGCATAACCAGAGCAAAGCGCTGCTGCAGGCTCCACCACACTTCAACCAAGAGGTGTTCAAACTCAGACCCACACTGGCCACCCTTCACCATTGGCAAGCCATGACTCGGGTTGCTGGAAAACCTTGCCCATCTTCCGGGAACCTCTATTTAAAGAACACAAAGGGACAGTGTCACATATTGAAAAGAAGACAGACCTCAAAGACTGATGTCTGGTTTAATCCCCATTCTGTGGCTTGGTAATGACCCAGGGCAAATTGCCTCCCTGAGCTTTAATTTTGTCATCTATAAAGTGGAGTGATAATCCCTATCTCACAGAGCGGTGGTGAAGAATAAAGGAGTTGGTGTATGGCGGGCAGGAAGCCCTCTTTGGCACTTAGGATGCTAGCTGCTGGTGGTGACGATGTAGATAGGACTTCATGCTCTAATAATCATGAGCAAGTGTCCTAGAGCACCAGTCACCAGGTCCTTGTGCATGCATTATCTCATTTGACCCTTACCATAAGCCATCAAGCTATCTCTCTACTCTCTTTAATTGCGCTGCTTGGGGCAAGAGTTGTTTACATTCAACCCTGTTTCCTTGCTTCCATTTACACCTCAAACCGCTGGAATCTGGCTTGATCCCACCACTCTGTTGGCCAAGGTCTGGACAAGGTCACCTATAAGTCTGCTCCAGGCAAATTTGAGCTGAGCAGACACTTTTCAGTCCCTAGCTTCTTGGATTTCACGTTTGGGCATTCTTCCCTTCACTTCTAGGGTTTTCTTCCTGCTTCCCCAGGTGCTTCTCTGTCTCTTTTATGGGCTTCTATCCCTCTATGGCACCTTCCTTGTTCTTAATATTTTTGAAACTTGCCACATTCTCTTCACTCAGCTGTTGGAGTAATCTTCAGATCTGATGAAGTCATTTCCCTGCTCTGTGAAACCACCCTTGGCTCTTAGCATCAAGACCACAGTCAACATGGCCCTGAGGCCCCTGCCCTCATGTGCCTTGCATCTCCAGTCTCATTTCAAAAATGAACTCATCCTTGGAATTCTCACTTCCATCACAAGTAACTGAAATAGGTCACTCCCTTCATCCTCGATCAGGTTTCCTATGCTTTGGCTCTTGCTGCCTCCTCTGCCTGGAATGAATAACCCCCTACCCTCCAGCCCACCCACCACCATTTGTCTGGCTACCTGGTCACACTAGCCCAGCTGGGATGTGTCTCCTGTGTGTCCCAGCGAAAACCGTGTGCTACCACAATCCCAGTCCTTATCCCATGAGAAGCTGTCTCCTCTACTGGATGGCCTTGGGAGCAGGGCAGGGCCAAGACTTACTCAGCCCTGTGTTCTCAAGCCCCTAGAACACAGTGCCAGGGCACCCAGGACAGATGCGCAATACATTTTACTAAATGGAGACCTACCTGCTTTGCACAGTCTATGGCTTACAAGTTAAGCCTGATATAATTTGAATGGTTGGCCTTTAATCTCAGAGAAATTAACTGGTTCCTCTAGAATATCGATTAACAGCCACTCCAAAGAGAGGATATATGCTCTGTCATGTATTATTTGTTGGTGGAGGGTTGCTAGGGTGGTGGATCAGAGGAAAAAAATGTTTTTTAAGATACCCATCTCCCCAGCTTTCCTCTAATTCATGCTATTTCTCCTCTTGCTAAGATAAAATGAAACCTTTGCCTTCTCTCTACTCTCCTTATTATCTATGAGTGCTGGTTGGAAGGATTTATTAGAGAAAGCGGTGAAATGCCCTACGCAATCCCAACATAGGACTCTCTCTAGGTTTAAGATGTGTAAAACCACTGCTCTTTTGTTGCCTGTCCTAAACAGCAGGGAGATTCATTTAAGGAGAACAAGGCCTCCAGTACTTGTGGACTGAATCACAGGCACCAAGGCCTGCTAACTGCTAGGTGTCCCCCAATTCTGCAGGTTCTGCCTCTCCCTGCCCACCTCCTATGCCCCAAATTTCCAAATGGTACAGCTCATTCCTCCCCAAAAGTCCCCAGTCAGCTCCCGCTCTATAGAAGTAGTTACCAACCCAGGCTGTGCTGTAGAATCATCTGGGAGTTTTGCGGGGTTTTGTTATTGTTGTTGTTGTTCGGTTTTTGTTGTTGTTGTTGTTGTTTGTTTTGTGAAAGAATCTTGCTCTGTTGCCCAGGCTGGAGGCAGTGGTGCCATTATAGCTCACTGCAACCTCTACCTCCTGGGCTCAAGCGATCCTCCCACCTCAGCCTCCCAAGTAGCTGGGACTACAGGCATGTGCCAACATGCCCAGCTAATTTTTAAATGTTTCTGTAGAGATGAGGTCTTGCCATGTTGCCCAGGCTCACACCTGGGATTACAGACATGAACCACTGAGACTGGCCCCTCATGGTAGCTCTTTATGGTTATTGGTGACGTAAGTCCCCTAGTAGACTGTCTGCCTCTGAAGGTCTATGCTACATAGACCAAAATGGCCACAGCATTGTTCTTAGTAGCTATTAGTTAGATTGAATTCAATGGAAACCTCAGCTGCTTCTGGATTCTCCTGGGTTGTCCAGGAGTTGAATCCATCCTTTCCTCCTCCATGCTGGGCACCTTTCCTCTTTTGCCCTGATAACTCACCCTTCATGAGGTAGGCCACACCAGCTGCAGTAGGTCCAGTTTGGCTCAAACATTAATTACAAGATTGTTTTGTGGGCCTACGAATGCACTTGGAGTGGTTCAGGCCAACACAGATGAGAATACAAAAGCCATGAACCGAACACTGCTTTGCAAATAGATTGATCAATTGATGGACCTCATAGGTTTTGTTTTAAAATTTTTTATTGATACATAATAGATGTACCTATTTTGGGGAGTACATATGATAACTGAATACATTCATAGAATTCGCAAAGATCAAATCAGTGTAATTGGGATATTCATCACCTTGAATACTTTTCTTTATGCTAAAACATTTGCTTTATTCCCTTCTAGCTATTTCAAAATATACAATAGATTATTGTAAACCATAGTCACCTTACTGATCTATTAAACACCAGGTCTTATTTCTTCTATCAAACTGTATATTTGTACCCGTTAATCAACCTCTCTTCATCCCCCCCACCTCCTCCCCTTTCAGCCTCCAGTAACCACCAGTCTATTCTCTAACTTCATGAGATTTACGTTTTTAGCTTCCAAATATGAGTGAGAACATGTGATATTCGCTTATCCATGCTTGGCTTATTTCATAACACAGTGACTTCCAGTTCCATGCCTGTTGCTGCAAATGATAGGATCTCATTCTTTTTTATTGCTGAATAATATTCCATTGTGTATACATCACCTTTTCTTTATTCACTCATCCACTAATGGATACTTAGATTGATTCCATATTTTAGCTATTGTGAATAGTGCTGCAATAAAGATGGGAGTGCAGATATCTTTTCCATATATTGAAACTTACAGACGTTATCCTAAAAAGTTAAAAGTATCCCCTCAGTCTGAACTGCTTTGACATCTGGAACTTCCTTTTTCAAACCCAAAGCTACCTGTCATAATCCCAACTGATTCCTAGTGCTTGTCTTTAAATTTTCCATCCCAATAGGCCACCAGCCCTTCTGCTATAAACTTGCACGTTCTTTTTTTTTTTTTTTTGAGATGGAGTTTTGCTCTGTCGCCCAGGCTAGAGTGCAATGGCCCAATCTTGGCTCGCTGCAACCTCTGCCTCCCAGGTTCAGGCGATTCTCCTGCCTCAGCTCCCCAAGTAGCTGGGATTACAGGCATGCACCACCACGCCCCGGTAATTTTGTATTTTTAGGAGAGATGGGGTTTCACCATGTTGGTCAGGCTGGTCTTGAACTCCTGAACTCAGACGATCCGCCTGCCTCAACCTCCCAAAGTGCTGGGATTACAGGCATGAGCCACCACGCCCGGCATACTTGCACATTCTTAAGTCCCTACTCTTTCCTGGCATTCCTCCCTTACCTAGGATGGGTTTCTCATCACCGAAAGCATCCTACCCACTGTTCAAGGTCAAATTCAAGTATCAACTCCTGGGTGTCCCCAGCCAGAAATGATTCCCTTCTCATTTGTGCTTCTAAGATAACTATATGTGCCTGGTTCACTTATCCATCCTCTCACTCCGTATGCTATTTTTTTTTCTTTTTTTCTCGAGACAGAGTTTCATTTTTGTTGCCCAGCCTTGAGTGCAATGGTGCAATCTCGGCTCACTGCAACTTCTGCCTCCTGGATTCAAGTGATTCTCTCATCTCAGCCTCCCGAGTAGCTGGGACTACAGGCACGTGCCACCATGCCTGGCTAATTTTTGTATTTTTAGTAGAGACAGGGTTTCACCATGTTGGCCAGGCTGGCCTCAAGCTCCTGACCTCAGGCGATCCACCCACCTCGGCCTCCCAAAGTGCTGGGATTATAGCGTGAGCCACCACGCCTGGCCACTCCATATGCTACTGTAATTATTTGGTTCTTATATGAGGGCAGGAGATGAATCAGTCTTTCTTTCTTTCTCTTTCTTTCTTTCTTTCTTGCTTGCTTGCTTGCTTGCTTGCTTTCTCTCTTTCTTTCTTTCTTTCTTTCTCTCTCTCTCTTTCTTTCTTCCCTCCCTCCCTTCTTTCTTTCTTTCTTTCTTTCTTTCTTTCTTTCTTTCTTTCTTTCTTTCTTTCTTTCTTTCTTTTTTCTTTCTTTCTCTCTCTCTCTCTTTCTTTCTCTCTTTCTTGGAGTATTGCTCTGTTGCCCAGGCTGGAGTACAGTGGCAGGATCTTGGCTCACTGCAAGCTCTGCCTCCCGGGTTCATGCCATTCTCCTGCCTCAGCCTCCCGAGTAGCTGGGACTACAGGCGCCCACCACCACGCCCGGCTAATTTTTTGTATTTTTAGTAGAGACGGGGTTTCACTGTGTTAGCCAGGATGGTCTCAATCTCCTGACCTCATGATCTGCCTGCCTCGGCCTCCCAAAGAGCTGGGATTACAGGCGTGAGCCACTGTGCCCGGCCAAATCTTGTTTCTTTTTCTATCCCCGCCCCCAGCCCTTCTTTGGAAGAGCAGTGCTTTTCATATGGTTGTGTGCAGCAATGTGGTTGACTGAATTGCGTGTTGTTGAACGTGGTCTTGGCAGTGTGAACTGCACACACGTTTTTTCTGGATATGGGTAATGGTATTTATTTTGACCTATCAAGCCTCTGTAAGGTACGACACCTACAGAAGTTTGGGAAGTGACTTCAGAATGAAGGAAACCTCCAGTAAGAACACAGAATGCCACCCTTCAAATCCTTCCAGCAATGCCTACAGTGGATGAGAAACGCCTTCTCCAGAGTCCACCTCAGACATGAAGATCTGAGTTGTTTGGTCACCAATCACGATGATTTTGTTACTGTCCTGCCTCCACTTTCCACTCACCTCATGCGAATTGTGTGTGGCTCTTCCTGCCAAGGTCAATGCTCTACCCGAACACACATTGGCTGATGTTCTTTTTTTTTTTTTTTTTTTTTGACAGAGACTTGCTCTGTTGCCCAGGCTGGAGTGCAGTGGCGCAATCTCGGCTCACTGTCATCTCTGCCTCCTGGGTTCAAGCAATTCTCCTGCCTCAGTCTCTGGAGTAGCTGGGACTACAGGCCTGTACCACCATGCCCAGCTAATTTTTGTACTTTTAGTAGAGATGGGGTTTTGACTGTTGGCCAGGCTGGTCTCGAACTCCTGACCTCAGGTGATCCACCCCCCCCCTTGGTGTTCCAAAGTGCTGGGATTACAGGCATGAGTCACCGTGCCTGGCCATATTGTCTGATGTTCTGATTTGAGTCGCTGGAGTGTTCCCCACTGGACTCGTGTGCACGTGTGGAGCACGGGTGCAGCCCTCCACAAGTCTGTTCCTGGGACGGCTGAAATCCCCCCAGACTTTCTTGCCAGACATCTCCCGTGGATTACCTCTGCTTGTCTTTCTCTTGACCTTTTGCTGGTCATCAAAGGGTTTTCTGGCAAGGTGTTTGCTTTCTCAGTGACCAACTGAGAGCTGCTATTTGGTTTCCTGAGAACTAGATTAGGATTTTTCTAACTTTTAGAAAGGACTCCCAAGCCCGTTTTTTCTGAAAGGCTAAACAGAAATCCCTCGCTAACACTGATTTCAAATTCAGAACACAACAAATTGCCAAGCTCCACACCTTTCACGAGGTCTGTCTCACGTTTACAAGAGCAAGCTCTGTCTTTTTCTTTGGCCACTTGGATAGCACTTTCAGCCCTATCAGGGACTTGTCAAGGTGAAGAGAATGAAAGATTGAGTGAGAGACATAGTGTGAAACTATAACAAAAGCTGGGAGAAACGGAATGTTGCTGAAGGGAAGGCGGCTTTGTGCAAAATGTAATTGCTGTGGGAAACAGTTTTTACAAAGTCAAGATGAATTGGTGTGTTAGTACAGAGATTTTTTTTTTCTTTTACAAATGATCAAGGAAAATGGATTTTTAAAATGTAAACATTCCCTTGTAGTATTTACAGCTTCTCTAATATAGGAGGACAAAGGTCTCAGAGCTTAAAGTAAAAAGTGCAGCAACAGGGAGATAACAGCTCTTTTACAGTTTGATTGTAATCTAAATATAACAAGAAAATCACTCTATACCTAAGACATCGTGATGAATAAATATCTGGGTAAGGAGATTATTGAGTCTTTTTCTTTTTCCTTACTTTTTCTTTCCTAAGGAGTTTTCTTTCTTTGAGAAAGGCCTTTGGTGATGAAGATAAATAGTGGTTGAATGAAAAGCCAATGTTGGGCTTTGCTGATAGAGGGTTTTGGGGAAATGATTTGTCAGGGCAGAGAAGCTAATAGATGAAATGTGAAACCTCAGAGATCACCTGGTTCAATCCTTCATTTTACACATAAGAGCACTGAATCCAGGCAGGTATGATTTGAGAAGGTACAAAGCCTCATCTCATGACATTTCAGGACCCACCTCTGTCCTATATGACACATAAGAAATACACTTATTTTTCTACCAAACTGGTGTCCTAATTAAAACCTCCTATGGGCCAGGTGTGGTGGTTTATGCCTGTAATCCCAGCACTTTGGGAGGCTGAGGCTGGCATATCACCTGAGGTCAGGAGTTTGAGACCAGCCTGGCCAACATGGCAAAACCCTGTCTCTACTAAAAATATAAAAATTAGCCAGGCACGGTAGCGGGTGCCTGTAGTCCCAGCTACTTGGGAGGCTGAGGCAGGAGAATTGCTTGAACCCGGGAAGCAGAGGTTGCAGTGAGCCAAGATGTTACCACTGCACTCCAGTCTGGGTGACAGAGAGAGACTCTGTCTCAAAAAAAAAAAAAAAAAAAAACACCCTCCTAGGGAAGAAATCCTTGAATTACTTCCATAATGACTTCTACTGTTTTTGAGACCAGCCTGACCAACATGGAGAAACCCTATCTCTACTAAAAATACAAAATTAGCGGGGCGTGGTGGCGCATGCCTGTAATCCCAGCTACTCTGGAGGCTGAGGCAGGAGAATCGCTTGAATCTGGGAGGTGGAGGTTGCAGTGAGCCGAGATCGTGCCATTGCACTCCAGCCTTGGCAACAAGAGCGAAACTCCATCTCAAAATAAATAAATAAATAAATAAATAAATAACAGATTTTTCAGTTTGCCAATAGAAAATCTGTTATTCAGGGAAGGTCATTATTGCCCTGGGCATCTAGTTTCATGTTTAGTGAATTTTGGCTATGCTGGTTCTCACTTTTGTTGATCCTTGAGAGGTTTCTGTGCCTTTAGGTTTTGCTCCCAGCCCCTAGTCCTTTGTCTTAGTCAGTTTCAGCTGATTTAACAGAGTTATCCCATACACTGGGTGGCTTATAAGCTACAGAAATTTATTTCTCACAGTTCTGGCCACTGGAAAATCTGAGATCAAGGTGCCAGCAGATTCGGGGTCTGGGGAGGGCCTGCTTCCTGGCCCACATCTGGCCTTGTTCTCACTGGATTCTCACACGGTAGGAAGTACTCTCTGGGCCCCTTTTCTTTTCTTTTTTTGTTGAGAGGGAGTCTTGCTCTGTCACCCAGGCTGGAGTGCAGTGGCATGGCCTGGGCTCACTGCAACCTCTGCCTCCTGGTTTCAAACGATTCTCCTGCTGTAGCTGGGATTACAGGCACCCGCTGCCACGCCTGGCTGATTTTTTGTATTTTAGTAGAGACCGAGTTTCACTGTGTTGCCCAGGTTGGTCTCGAACTCCTGAGCTCAGGCAATCCGCCCCCATCGGCCTCCCAAAGTGCTACTATTACAGGCGTGAGCCACTGCTCCCAGCCGCTAGGCCCCTTTTCTAAGGGCACTGATGCCATTCATGACCAAATCACCTCCCAAAGGCCCCACTTCCTAATACCATCACATTGGGGAATAAGATTTCAACATACAAACTTTGGGGAGGCACAAGCACTCAGTTCATTGCATTGCCCCTCCACAGGAAAGCAATTGGCAAGCGGTTGTGTGGGGCAGTGCTGCGGAGCGGCGGGTTTTCTCTGTACGCAAGGCACAGGTCTACGGGCTCAGGCTCCGTTCCACAGTCAGACTTCTCCCTGCTCCACTTGGCTCTGTGGCTGCTGACAAGCTCTGTCCACTGGCGCCAGCTCTGGCCTCAGCAGTTGTTAACACTGTTGGGGTGTCCTTTATGAGAAGAGTGAGCTACCGCAGGCCCAGGAGGCCCAGTGGTGAATCAGCAGCATTCTCCTTCCAGGGAGGGGATGCGCAGCCACGCTCCCTACTCCTTGCACGGACTGAATGCACCAATTCTTTCCTAGCTGCTCACCTGTCAGCCCCCCAACCCACAGAACTCTTGAAGGCAGTGATTGGGTCTTATTTATTTACTTGTTTATTTTTATTTTGTTGTTATTGTTGGTTTTTGGGCTTTTTTTTTTTTTTTTTTTGAGACAGAGTTTTACTCTGTCACCCAGGCTGGAATGCAGTGGCTCAATCTCGGCTCACTGTAACCTCCGCCTCCCGGGTTCAAGCAATTCTCTTGCCTTGGCCTCCCAAGTAGCTGGGATTACAGGTGCATGCCACCATGCCCGGCTAATTTTTGTATTTTTAGTAGAGATGGGGTTTTGCCATGTTGGCCAGGCTGGTCTCGAACTCTTGACCTCAGGTGATATGCCAGCCTCGGCCTCCCAAAGTGCTGGGATTACAGGCATAAACCACCACACCCAGCCCATAGGAGGTTTTAATTAGAACACCAGTTTGGTAGAAAATTTTGTATTTTTAGTAGAGATGGGTTTTCACCATGTTGGCTAGCCTGGTGTTGAATTCCTGACCTCAAGTTATCTGCCCCCCTAGGCCTCCCAAAGTGCTGGGATTACAGGCGTGAACCAGTGCGCCCGGCCTATGTCTGATTTATTTCTGCATCCCTGTATTTAACCAAAGGTGAGTGTTTAAGAGATGTTTGTTGCATGAAGTGATGCTCAGTGGCCATTTGCATCTGTAAAAAAACAAAACAAAACAAAACACTTGCCTTTCTTTCTTTTCTTTCTTTCTTTCTTTCTTTCTTTCTTTCTTTCTTTCTTTCCTTTTCTTTCTTTCTTTCTCTCTCTCTCTTTCTCCCCTCCTTCCTTCCTTCCTTTCTTTCTTTCTTTCTTTCTTTCTTTCTTTCTTTCTTTCTTTCTTTCTTTCTTTCTTTCTTTCTTTCTTTCTTTCTTTCTTTCTTTTTTTTCGAGATGGAGTTTTACTCTTATTGCCCAGGCCGGAGTACAGTGGCCTGATCTCGGCTTATTTCAACCTCTGCCTCCCGGGTTCAAGTGATTCTCCTGCCTCAGCCTCAGCTGGGATTACAGGTGCCCACCACCATGCCTGGCTAAATTTTTGTATTTTTAGTAGAAACGAGGTTTCACCATGTTAGCCAGGCTGGTCTTGAACTCCTGATCTCAGGTGATCCACCCACCTCGGCCTCCCAAAATGCTGGGATTACAGGCGTGAGCCACCGCGCCCAGTCAGCACTTGCCTTTCACATCAATCATTTTTAATGAAGCAGTCATTGAGCCCATCCTATGGGTGGGTGCCAGAGTAGTACTAGACATGCAGTCCCCACTCTCAAGGAACTTCCAGTTAACTAATATGACAAATAGAATTGGATAACTTAATAAAAGTGTGACGACCAGTGGTGGCCTCACGATGGGGACTGGACCTTCATCTTCATCAGAGGCACACTGGGAGAAAACCAATGCATGAAAATCATGTTGGATGTTGTGGCCATTGATAAAGTAGAGTTAGCATTAGGTACAGTGCAGGTGAAAAATAATGATTGGTCTAGCCATTCAGTGCCTAATTATGTTATATCCTTTGTGTATCTCAAAGCATTTTTCATACAGGGGAGAAAAAGACTCAGAGCTTTCAAATCAAAGAACTTGGCATCTCAGACACTTTCCCAATGTCTCCCCTTGGTTATGAAGACAACTTCTTGTCTCCTGAGTCCTTCTCTGTTAACAATCTTCAAGAAATTGTCTAAATGAGTTGCCCGGGATGTGGGTGTGATGGCTGGGGAGGTACGTGAGTTTATGTCCTCCCGAATAGACTGCCCTTGACAAGAGATGCATTGTGTGACACCAGCAGCTAAACTTGTAAAACATGTTCGAAGCTCAAAATGTATCATGTTTTACCTGAGAAAATAAGCAATGTTATGAAATGTGTTGGAGAATGCACCCTGCTGCCTCTGCAAAACAGTAGAGTGGAGAGCGAATTCTGTCCATGCCTTGCCAGCTTTCAGGAGGGAGATGCAGGCAGGGGGTTCTTTGTTTGCTCAGTACCTCACGCCAGGCCATGCCCGTGACAGCCCGAAACGCGACTGTGAATAGCAAGTCTATCACAAGGGTTCTCAAATACGAAAGTCGAGTTGGAACAAAGAGCAGGCACCAGCCAGTCTTCCTCTGTTAAAGATTATCCAACGCGTCACCTGGGTGCCAACATTCCCATAAATCCCAGCAGCTATAAGCAGCTCTGTCTCACCTAGTGTAACTGAACGGCTTTGAAACCCTGCCGGGGACCTCGTGGCATTCCATGAAACGACCTCATCACAGGGGAATGAACTTTATCTTGAAGCCTGTAAGTGTGTTTGCTTGAAAGATGATTTACCACGCTGAACAATGACCAAATTTCCTAAATTAAACCTGATCCTCGTGTTATAACTCTGAATTTCACAATCTTATCGAGAGGAATAGATCAGCTAGGGAAGTGTAAATCTCTCTGGGATGGCCTTTCAGTGAATCGGAAGGCTGATTCCCAGTTGGGCAGAAGCAAAGACAGGAGGGTTTCACACTGGGGACAAGCAGAAAGCGGTGCCTGTCAGAGTGACAGGTTGAGGGAAGCTCCCTCCCAAACTCTGTTCCATCTTCCTCCCTCTAGGTCCTAATTTTTTGTCTGTTTTTCTTTTAGGAAGTGAGGCTTTCAAGGGTTCATGATTTGTGATAGAGAACATTAGCACCCCTTTCTCCCTTTTTTTTTTTTCCTCACTCTGTTGCCCAGGCTGGAGTGTAGTGGCAGGATCTCGGCTCACTGCAATCTCTGCCTCCCAGGTTCAAGCAATTCTCCTGCCTCAGCCTCCCAAGTAGCTGGGACTACAGGCACGCACCACCACGCCCAGCTAATTTTTGTATTTTTAGTAGAGATGGGGTTTCATCATGTTGGCCAGGCTGGTCTTGAACTCCTGACCTCATGATCCACCTGCCTCGGCCTCCCAAAGTGCTGGCATTACAGATGTGAGCCACCACGCCCAGCCCCCCTTCTCCCTTTTCTAGGCCAGTAGGAGAAGCCACTCACTGTGGGCAGCAACTGCACGGACCTCTTAGAGCCGCCAGAGCCCTCCCCAGCTCCGTCTTCCTTACCCTCTTTGCTCAGTCCCCAGTGGCTTCCAAACATACAGCCTGGTTCTGAGAGGAGAATGGCCCACATCCCTTGCTGAAATTTCTTCCCTTTGCTCTAATTTCTCCAGGGCACTTACAATCCTGTTAAAGGATAGGAGCTAATCCATGGAAACCATTCCGGAACACATAGAAGACAACAGAGTTCAAAAGAGGTCAGGAGGCAGGGTGCTGACATATTCTGAAAGACTGTGCAGAAGGTAATCTTTGAGACTCTAGCAGTGAGTATGGCTTGGACAGGCAAAGAGGAGGTGTTTTAGATGAGGAACATGTCATACCGTAGATAGATGGCAGGTACATGCTAGTTTTCTAGACCTCGATCTTTTGTGCTGTTTTTTGAAACTTGCGCCAGAGCTGGGTGGTTTAAAAGTAAAGGTTGGGCATGGTGGCTCACTCCTATAATTCCAGCACTTTGGGAGGCCGAGGCCAGCAGATCACTTGAGTCCAGGAGTTTGAAACCAGCCTAGCCAACATAGTGGAACCCTGTCTTTACTAAAAATACAAAAAATTAGCTGGATCTGGTGGTGCATGCCTGTAATCCCAGCTACTCGAGAGGCTGAGGGAGGAGAATCACTTGACCCTGGGAAGTGGAGGTTGCAGTGAGCCATGATTACACCACTGCACTCCAGCCTGGGTAACAGAAGGAGATTCTGCCTCAAAAAAATTTATACTTATATAATAAAATAAAAGGCCAGGTGCAGTGGCTCACAACTGTAATCCCAGCACTATGGAGGTGGGTGGATCACTTGAGGTTGGGAGTTTGAGACCAGCCTGACCAACGTGGAGAAACCCCATCTCTACTAAAAATATAAAATTAGCTGGGCGTGGTGGCGCATGCCTATAATACCAGCTACTCTGGAGGCTGAGGCAGGAGAATCACTTGAATCTGGGAGGTGGAGGTTGCAGTGAGCTGAGATCGTGCCACTGCACTCCAGCCTGGGCAGCAAGAGCAAAACTTCATCTCTAAATAAATAAATAAAAATAAAAGTAGAATTAGGCCAGGTGTGATGGCTCATGCCTGTAATCCCAACACTTTGGGAGGCCAAGGTGGGAGGATTGCTTGAGGCCGGGAGTTTGAGACCAGCCTGAGCAACATAGGGAGACCTCATCTCTACAAAATCAGCTGGGCATGGTGGTGTGCACCTGTTGTCCCAGCTACTCAGGTGGCTCAGGCAGGAAGATCACCTGAGCCCAGGAGTTTGAGGCTGCAGTGAGCTATGATTATGCCACTGCACTCCAGCCTGGGCAACAGAGCTGGACCCTGCCTCAAAAAATAAAAGCAAAGAAGAAGAAGAAAAGTAGAATCAAAGCCCTGTGCTTCTGGAATTGGGCAGCCGGTCTCAGGGAGAAGCTGGATCTGAGGACCACAGAGGTGTCTTCCAGCTCTAGAACCTTCAACATGCTAGCCATGAGTGTGAGTGGACCCTGGGTGCCCTGTGGACATTCTACTGACCTGAGGTCACTTACCTTTCTCTGCTGATGAGGCTGTTTGTTACAGAGGACAGCAAGGATTTCAGAGTCAGACACAGCTGGGAGGAAATTCTGACTCTACTCTTACAAGCTTGTGCTATCTTGGATACGTGACCAACTTAAATGCTTTGCAAAATCGGAATAATGATGCCCTTCTTCCAGAGTTAATTTGCGGGA